>NW_023425529.1:72238779-72838779 GCF_014108245.1 Pipistrellus kuhlii
TCTTTATCTGGTTTTGGGATTGGGGTAAGGCTAGCTTCATAAAAAGTGCTTGGAAGTGTGCATTCCTCTTGAATTTTTGTAACAGTCTGATTTCCCCTTCAATTTTGAATGATTGCCTTGCTGGTTAGAGTATTCTTGAATCCAGTCTCTTGCTTTGCATTAGTTTATATACTTCATTCCATTCCCTTCTGGTCTGATGTGTTTCTGTTGTGAAAACATTTGATAATCTAAAGGAAGATCCTTTGTAGGTAACTCTCTGACTCTCTCTTGCAGCCTTTAGATTCTTTCTTTATTGTTAACATTTTCCATTGTGATTTGATGTGTCTTGAGGTGAGTCTTTTGTGTTTCTCTTGTTTGGGACCCTGTGCTTATGTGATTTTTTTCTTCCTCATATCAGAAAAGTTTTCTGTCGTTATTTCTTTAAATAGGTTCTCTAATCCTTGCTGTTCTTCTTGACCTTCTGGCACCCCTATTATCCATATGTTACTCATTTATGTTGTCCCAAAGTTCTCTTATGCTCTCCTCCTGCTTTCTAAATATTTCCCCAGTTGCTGTTCAGATTGGGCTTGTTTCTCTGACCTATCTTCTAGCTCACTAATTTGGTCCTCCACTTCTATTAGATTACTTTTGAAACCTTCCATAGAATGCTTTATTGTATGTATATATTTTTTTTATTTCTTCTAGATTCTAACATAGGTTGTTGATTTTATCATCAATATAGTTTTTTAACTGTATGACATTATTTATTCTGACATATTGCATGCCTCTGTTTCATTTAGTTTTTTGGGGGGTGGGGTGCTGGGAGCTTTCCTTTGGGGGTTGCTTTGTCATCTCCCAATTTTTTGCTGTCACTGAAGAGTCCAGGTGCTGAGCTGTACCAGCAGGCTTTGCACTGACAGTCAATGGCCAGCTTGGGTGCCTAGGATGTATGGCCAGGGGTGGCCTTGTATGCTGAGAATCAGAGGCTGGGTGGGGTGCCCAGGATACATGGCCAGCTAGAGCCCCACATGCTAACAGTCAGGGGCTAGGTTGAGTGCCTAGAAGACATGGCCAGCTAGAGCCACATGTGCATTGGCAGTCAGGGACTGAGTTGAATGACTAGGAGAAGCAACTGCCACCCACTCTGACAGTCAAGGGCAGCTTGGGATGAGTGGGATCTGTGCCGCAGGGCAGGTAGGCTGGAAGGGAACCCACTCCAGATTCACAGGAGCCTGTAGCCAGGATAGCTGGAGTCAGTGTCCATGAGTATGCAGCTGTGGTAGCAGGTCATTGTCCAGAGTGGCTGTAGGGTCTCTGTTTTTATCTGAGGTCAGTCTGGTGGTGAGGTCAGTCAGGCTGGGATCCGAGTCACAATATCTCGGTCCTTCAAGGTGGAATGGTTTCTGTGCCAGCACTGGCAGCCCAATAGTGCTTGCAGAAGTAGTGGAGGCTCCCTGTCTAAAAGAGCCTTGTCTGCCTGCCCCTGAAAGTCTTGCATTATACAACTGTCCCTCACTCTCACCTCTCTCTTTCTCTCTCTCCCTCTCTCTCTCTCTCTCTCTCTCTCTCTCTCTCTCTCTCTCTCTTTCACACACACACACACACACACACACACACACACACACACACGCACGCACACATACCACCCATGTCCACACATTCTCCTTTTGATCCCTCACTCTCTCACCCTCTTTTCCTCACTGCTGTCCTCTGGCCACCATATTCACCTCTCCTGAACTATTTCTTCTGGTCTTATATTTAAAGATACTCTATAAAGCTAAAGCTAACTTAGGAGCTAACTTAATAAAAAAATAACTTGTTATGTTTGTCTTCCCTGAGGACTGTATTTTTTAAATAGATAGTTTAAGAGCCATTAATCCAATTTATAGAAATTAAACTGTTAACTTATTTCCCTTGCCATCTAAAAAAATATTATCACTAAATGTCAGTTGTAAACTAGGTCATGGCAAAAATAGCATAAATTTTCAATGACAATTATATGTCATTCTATTCAGGGGGTGAGGGAAAACATGTTATGCTAACACAATGCAACAAGTTTTAAAATGTTGGCACATTTTCTTGCCAATTCTTATTTTTATACTTCTTAAAATATAAAACATAAATATTTATTATGCTTCATTTACTTTCCATGAATATAGTTCTTTGGAAAATTATAGTTCTCAGAGTTATTTGCAGGTTTATTATGGTGACTGGATATAGATATGACAAAAGCACTAAAGTGCTCATTTATTTTTCTTGTTGATTATTTTTGTAGTAAGTTCCCACTGTAAGTAGGTCAAATAAAGCATGTTTGTAACATTAAAAATATCTTTTTGACAATGATCGTACTTTAATCAACCTCAGTAAACAATACTTTTGGTTATATTTTATGCCTCAATGCAAACAATCCAAGGTAAAATGAACAGAGACTCACAAAGAGCACTCTGAATTCCAATAGGGACACAAATGTCCATTTTTGAGAGACTTCACAGAATTTTGGGCATTTCTTAGAGAAATTAAAATGAGCTCAATGAGTAGACAGTTTAATAGGACATAGATAGGATAAATTATAGTTTTTAAATGAAATTCATTGCTGAGAAAAATGAATTTTGTGCTGTGGTAAAGACTTGACCTTCCAGTGCCATTACAAACATTTATACAGCATGAAACTCTGTGTCAGGAATAAGCAGGCTTTCTCTTTCCTTATTTCTGCTTGTAGCAGAAGTGAGCCCCACACCAGCTGCATGCAGCATGACTTTATGAGCGCGTAAATATATTTAAATAATTTATATATTACATTTTACAAAGGTAATAGGGAAATGTGTATTTTTTGCATTCCTGGTTAAGAGTTGAAACAGATGGTGAAAGACTCAGTTTAAGCTAATGTAGGCTTTAAAATAACTGATTTTTCATGCAATTCTTGATTTAACAGAAGTTTAGTTCACTATAAAATGAGCTTGTGACTTTTCTGGATTATATTAAACCTACTGTGTCTTTAGCAATTGTACTCCTGCACAAGGAACTACAACTGTGGAATTTACTCATGGAAATTAAAAAAAATATATATAGCATTTCATTTAGCAAATATTTACCAAGCACCTGTTTTTTTCAGGCACCACATTTAGTATTGAGCTGCTTATATGATAAATAAGACATGATCCCTGCCTTCAAAGTAGGTTCAGATGTGGTGAAGAAGGTGGAGATTAAAAAACACTGACAAAATATGGATCACTTGGAGAACCTCTATCTTCAATGACTGGTTCTATGGTATTTTCATACCCTTAGGGAAGCAGACTTCAGCTTCTGATAGTTACAGCAAGATGGCAATAGAGCCAACACTGTTAGGTCTGGAGCCCAACTGAGATACTCCGCTCTTTTTTGTAGGCATGGACAACTAACAAGGAGTTAACTTGATATTCATATATTTATTGACCTAGCCAGTTTGGCTCAGTGAATAGAGTGTTGACTTACAGACTGAAAGGTCCCAGGTTTGATTCCAGTCAGGGCACATGCCCTGGTTGTGGGCACGATCCCCAGTTCGGGGCACACAAGAGGCAGCTGATCAATGATTCTCTCTCATCACTGATGTTCTATCTCTCTCTTTCTCTCTGAAATCAATAAAAATATATTAAAAATATCCAAACATTTATTATATATTTTTCATAAAAATAATTACAAAATAATATACTTTTTAAAAAATACAATGAGCCATTTTTATTTTTAATTAAATTTATTATAAATTAATTAAATACATCATCTGTATGTTACATTGTATGTTTACCATCCTAAGTCAAATCTGTCACCATATATTTGACATTTAAGAAAACCTTTTCATATAAATGAAACTGTATATTAATCTTAGTATTTTGCTTGGTATCTTATCTTGCCCAAAAGTAGATGATTCATCCCATATCCCTGAAGAATTTTATGCTATTAGCAAGTTATTTTAAGTTCTCTACAATCCCTAGCATGCATCTGGAATTTCCTTCGCTACTAAGCTTTTCTGTGTGCTATTGGCCTTGCCGAACACACTCCATCTCTAATATCCTTTTTGGATTTTCTCTTTGCAAGCTCCTATTTATCCATCAGGATTTGACTTACCAATTTTTCAGGCTTATCTTCCCTGACCTATTCATAAGTTTAGATTCACTGAGAATATCTTAATTTTGAACTTTTAATTTTCTTTTAAGACTATTCTCTTTAGTTTGTTTTCATTTCTTCAAACATAATAATTAGATGATGAATGAATATATTTTAAAAATCCATTACATACTTTCCCTCTTCTGTTAAGAAAAATACTCCCTTTATTGTATCTGTATCTAGTGAGGATATGGTCTACAGGCATTAATAGGTAGAAATATATGCAAAACCTAACATTTAAATTCTTTATCTAAATCAACACATTATAATACAATAATATTTCTTGTGATAGATAGTTAGATCCATTTCGTCATGCTATTTTAGAAATACTATTGTTACTTAAGAAAGCAGTACCATAGAGTTAATGAGTTTTTAATTTAGCCAGCCTTGTCTCTGGACACTTTTTATGTTTGATTCATCATCTAGTTTCTTCCCAGGTGTTGCCAACTGTAAGACAATATGACTTGGAAAGTAATTTTACATTACTTTTTCCTGGAAGCCTCACTGATGATGTCAAGCAAAGTTTACTAAGTGATTTGGAGAATATGGACAGTTTAACCACATGGAATATCACTTCGGGCTGCTGCTCAGTCTTCTGCTTCTCTAATGACACTTGCTGAAGTTAGAGGCGAAATGTTTACCGAAAACATTAAAGAATCATTTTACTGTGTTTAAGTAAGAAAAAATAAGAGGTGGGAATAGAGAAAATTGCAACTGCACTTCTAAAATGATTTCATATTGAAATCATTGAATATGGAAGTCATGATCATTCAAACGTGCACCTGCTTATATTTGATTCTCCCATCAGTCTTGCAAATAACTATATAAGTTCTCAACTATACCTAATTCATCTGCACTAAAGTTTACTTTGATGATTGTATATTCAAATATCTGCAGATGTTCTTAGAGACATTTTTATAAAACTAAGCTCCCCAAGATGTGATCCTTCAAAATGTATGAGTAAAATAAGCGTATTTAAATATATTCAGTTTTTCCAAGTAATTACTTATTTATTTATTCAACCCAATTCTCTGCAAAGAGAAAATATTTATAAAAATATCCATACTGAACCAACATTCTCATATAGTATTCTCTTTTATTTAAAGAAAATGAATTATTTACTCAATACTTATATTATTTCATTTACTTTTAGCAAACAAATTTATGACTTTGATATAAGAATCAGCTTACTACTCAGATATGAATAATTCATTTTATGCACATGATACGATTTATTATATTAAATGCTTGGTATCTACAATATTTTGTTAGATCATCTAGCAACAGGGGGATAGGTAGTAGAATTACTATCAACTCTACATTGCAGGTAACAAAACTGAGATACACAGCAATTAGGATTTACCATATGTCAAATACCTAATAAAAGAGCTCAAGGACCAAACTCTGGGTCTTCTGTATCAGTGGCCTCTACAGTTTTGACTGAAAAGTATTTTTATTTCTCTATGATGCCAAATATTTTTAAACTTACATAATATCTATAAATTTCCAAGATGCATAATTTCCAATAATCTGCAGATATTTATGTGAACTTGCTATATTTAAAACAAAGAATCAATATTTTAGCATAATTTATTTACTTATGAAGAAAACATGGCTTTGCTATGACTAATGCCTTATAAACTGATACAAAGAACTGGTGATTCCCCTTAGGAAGCCACAGACTATATTTCCCATCATTCCCTGAAGCCCCACATGACAAATACCAGTACCTATCTTAGGGCCAGTGAAAGGCAAATGGAAGCAATATGTTCAACTTTCCACTTATGTCCTTAAAATAAAAAAACAAAAACACTTTTTCTATCTTTCTCCTCCCCAAAGGTTTAGTGAGCACGTGTTTGCTGGAGTCAGAACATTTAACTTAGACCAGAGAAAGACCTTCTGTGTTGAGGATAGCAAAGTGACACATTTAAAGAGCCTAAGACCAGGACACGCTAGAGTAGCATCACATTCATCTTTGGGAAGACTTTTACACTGTGCACATTCACACTGTGATATGATAGTGAAATAAACTTGTCTCTTTCATGTCAACGTTATATTTGGGTATTTGCAATTGCATTCAGAGTCTGTATTTTAAATGCTACACACACATAATAACAAATAGAGGTAATCAGAAGTTTATTTTAATATATTATAATTTTAATGTATAATTTATATATAATTTAAATATGTTTTGTAAAAAATGATGCCAATTATTAGATAGATCACTTAATGAGTGAGTGATACTGAAAATAGCTCTATGTTCAATTGAGAAATATCTTTTCTACTACCAGCTTAAATAATGTTTCCAAGCTTCTTTGTAGCATTTGAGAAAAAGGAAAATAGACTTTATTAATTCAGAGAAATCCAAATGTATCATAGCCCTTAAGCCAAAATCATTTTAATAGTAGATTGGAAAAGATCACATTAATTTGAGTTAAGTAAAAAATATCTTAGTTTGTCATTAATATAAATTAGCTAATACCTTTCTCTACATCATTTGTAATGTTGAAATGATCTGTATTCTGCTCTTGTGCCTCTTCTAGTCCCAAGCTGTACTTACTTCTATTTTCTGTCTTTATAGTGGCACATCTCAAAAGTGTACACCCAGCCAAAATTAATTTTCTTCTCTCAAAATACATATACTCTACTGTCATCTTGGCACCTAATACTAAACACATCCCAAACTAAACTCCTGAATTCCTACACCCACCCATAAAACCTGCTACAAGCATAGCTTTGCCTATGACTGCTAATCAACACTCTATTCTTATCATTATATTGTCCAAGAGGCTGAAATATTTAGATTCTTTGATCTTCCTTTCCCTCATACTGAACTTCCAGTCTGTCATAAAATCCTCTTGCCTCTATTTTAAAAGTTTTCCAGAATACTGTAGACGTTTCTTACACATGAAGTTTTCCTTCTGATATGTTTTTACAGAAAGAATTCTGGGAGTGCAAAATGGCAGATGTAGGTTCAGCGTTTTTGTTTTATATCCTTGTGTGTGTGTGTGTGTAGGGGGGAGCAATGGGAAAATTATATTTACTCAAAAATAAAAATAATCTGTAAAAACAGAAAAAAACTATTACAATTTCAGATATAGATCTTCTAATCATGTATACCTGTATTAGAACATGTATTACTGGTACTTATTCCCTAATAGCTATATTGAAATGCTTGGAGAATGATGGAGAAACAATGTTACAAACAAGAAAAAAAATCTCAAACCTATTACATGAGACAAAATTTGTAATAAGAAGTTTAAGAATCTTCCATCTACTGGTTTTAAGAGCACTTAGAAATTGTGTGAAGCAGTGTTAGGATGATTTATTAAAATAACAGGGTAGTGCTTAATATTTTTTAAAGATTAGAAATTCTGCTCACTACATTCTATTATTAAAATTATGATTAAGACTTTCTAAATTTGTTTCCATAAGATAGAGTCATACTCAATCCTTTCTGGTTTAATAAATAAAGTGTGCCTTTAACAAGTAATTACAAATGTACAAATGAAAGGAAATGCTAGACATTTTAGATATGATAATGGTTCTTTCCAGACCAAATATACTTGAAGCATAAGGGGTCACCAAATCTGTTTAAGACTATGGGGAATTTGCATAGTAACCTCTACTGTGCAAGAGAAACCATAAATTTCTATCAATGGGTAAATTGAAAAGCAAGATTGTATCATAGTTTTTGTTTGCTTGTTTTTTTTATCCCTTTGCTGCTATACAATTCCATAACCCCTTCTGATCCTCTTGCAAGTCTCTCCAGGATAGATTATAATAATGAGATTTCTTTCTTTAGCAAACAGAAATCAGGGATAGAAATGTTTAAGCCTCCCTCTTGACTTGAAGTAATTAAGTATATAAATTATAAATACACAGACATGTCTACAGAGGTTAAGCTGGTTTTGTAAACTGCATAAATGACAGAAGCTCTTTGTTTTATGAAGAAAATTCATACTCTGGCTATTCAGATATATATATATATATATATATATATATATATATATATACATACACAATATATATATACACACACACATACTGTGGAAAGTAAAATAAATTGAGGGTCTTTATTTTCTAAAAAGTTAATAATTAGAATGTATGCATGAAAATTATATGTACAAACACATGATAACTGATCAAAAATCCTAAAAGAATATATATATATATATATATATATATATATATATATATATTCAGTTAGAAATCCAGCTTCTAATTGTATTTTAAAATAATAAACTGTATAACAGGGATAGTGTAATGGAAATGAAAAACATAAACTGAAAGTCAGAATGTTTGTTTTATTTTAAATACCTATAATCCTACCTGGTTTCTGGGTAACCTTTAATAAACTATTTTAAAAATAATACTTTATTTATTATTTATTTATTTATTGTGTATTTATTTTGTTAATCTTCACCCAATGTTCTTTTCCCATTGATTTTTGAGTGGAAAAAAGGGAGAGAGAGAGAAATATTGATGTCAGAGAGATGTATTAATTTGGTTGCCTTTCTCATGTACCCTGATCAGTGCCTGAGATCAAGCCTGCAACCAAGATGTGTGCCCTTGATCAGAATTGAACCCAGGACCCTTCAGTCTGCAGGCCAATGCATTAGCCACTGAGCCAAACTGGCTAGGGCTAATAAATTCTTAAATATGTTAAAACTTAGCTTCCTCATTTGAAAAATGGAAATAAAATATTTACTAACAAAGTTTTGTTTAACTGATTAAATAAAATAAATTAAACAGAAGTGCTTATCATAAGTCTCAAGAAATAGTACGGTATGCACTTCCTAAATCATTACTAATTGAATGCAGAATGATCACTTAAAAATAATTGAATTGGCTGAAGCTGGTTTGGCTCAGTGAATAGAGATTCTGGTCAAGGGCACGTATCTTTGTTGTGGGCACATCCCCAGTGAGGGTATGCAGGAGGCAGCCGATCAAAGATTCTTTCTCATCGATGTTTCTAACTCTCTATCCCTCTCTCTTCCTCTCTGTAAAAAAAAAATCAATAAATATATTTTAAAAAAAGAATAAAATTTAAAAAAGTAAACATAAATAAGTATAGTTTATAGTGTATGAGAAATTAATAAATGTCACAAAGAAAGAGTAGAGCAAGTAAAGAATTTTAACATAATTTTAAAGTATTCTTATGCTTTAAAATATAATCAGAATATTCTATCAGAAAGACCATGGCTGGTGGTGTATGTGGTGTTATGTCTGGATGTGTATAACTTCATGTTGCAATTTAGATAAGTTATAGCATCAAAATTCTAAGTAGATTCACATAAATATGATTATCTTCTACAAGGTCACATGCTATATTAGTTATTTTTTCTATACTTAAAATATCTTGGGCAATCACAAATATTTATTTAAACGATAAAAGAAAATATTAGTGAATGATTACAGTGATACAGAATATCTATGGCACTTGTCATCAGTAATTCTCACGCAATTTATGGTACCCTGGGTAAGAGAAATGACTTCATGAGATAGCATTTGTGACTCTCTGCTTCAAAATTTACCTGTGTCTACCTGCAATAGAAGGTATGATTAAATCTCATCAAAGTGAAATGGACTGTAAGAAAGTATCCTAGAAATGCAAGTTGCAGAAAAAGAAAGAATAGAAAAGTGGTCATACATTAGAGACTATCCTGTATGAACATCACAATGCTTTTAACACTTATTTATTATATCATTAACTTTGGAAATAGAATTTAAGTTAATTTACCAGTTGGTCAATTTTAGATTGATACATAATACACTAGATGAATGTCTTGCTTATGGAACTAAGCAGTTAGATTTATAATAAAATTAAAATCAATGCTTATCTAATTTATAGACATAATTCAGAAGAGACTCACAATCATATTTGATTTTTATTTTAGATGAAAGAAGATTCTGAAAAAAGCACTAAGAAAACATTGCATTATAAAGCAATTCTTGTCATTTGAGATCATTTAAATTCTCCTTAATGTATAAGTAATTTTACAAATCAAATTTGATGCTTTGAGAGAAAACAAACAAACAAACAAGGGAAATATATCTAGCTTTTAGAATATAGTCCCAAGGTTGGGAAATCATACCTTTGCAATTTAAAGAAATATCTATTTATTTTGTTTCTGTGTGTATTTTCCTCTAAAATGCACACTATTCCCCTAGGTTTAAAACATGTAGGGTCTTTAATCATTAAAAATGCAGTCCAGTTTTCATTTTGTATGTATGTATGTATATATAGTTGTCAAGGGTCCTACATTTCTCAAAGATAGGAGAATAGTGTGTATTCCAGGTGAAGAAATGTGCTCTTGATTCAGGTGGCTTACTATCTATTGTAAGTAATGCTCTTGATTAACTTTATTTTGAGAAAGTAGATAAATAGAACTGCCTCTTCACAATACATCAAGTTCAAGATTATATAAGCTGTATCTTCATCTTATTTCCTAAAGAATATATAGTTTCAAGGAAAACAATTGTATTTTTAAACTTTTTTTTTTTTAATTGTGGCAAGAACACAACATGAGATCTACTCTCAGCACAGTTTTAAGAGTTTAATACAATACTGTTCATTTTAGGAGAAATGCTGTATAGGTCTCTAGAACTAATTCAACTTGCTTGACTGAAACTTTATCCCTATTTCTCTCTCTCCTCAGTTCCTTATAACTACTCTTCCACATTTTGTTTCTATAAATGTTACTATTTTAGGTAACTCATTCATATATGTGGAATCATGCAATATTTGTCTTTTTTGTAACTGGATTATTTCACTTAGTACAGTATGGTGAAGGTACATTCATATTGTTACATACTGTAGAATTTTCTTTTTTAAAAAGTCTGAATAGTATTTTATTATATATGTATACATATATACATATATATAATATGTCACACTAACTTTAAAAAAATATTTATTAATTTTTAGAGGAAGAGAAAGGGAGAGAAAAAGGGAAACATCTATGTGAAAATGGAACATTGATTGACTGCTCCTGCACACATACAGAGGAACAATAACATATGCCCTTCTCTTTTAGGAAACAAAATAAATCAATATAAGTTGCAGTTTTGCTCTGTAAGTATTCCTAAGGAATTACCAGATTGGGTAAACATATTTCTACTCCTGCATGTAAGCAGTAGACAATGCTATTTTGACTTTATTTAAAAATTTAACCAGCTACATAAAAATAGCAGTCTATAACTGTACTTGAATAAGAAAGTGTAGAGGTGGTATTAGATTTTAATCAAAGAACCCTTTGAAAAGACAATCTAAAATCGTCTATCCATTCAGTATTTAACTCTCAGCAGATAGTAAGAGTTGTAACATTTTCTATAATATTCGACTTGACAAAGTAGATGCATCTTCATTTTAATTACAAATAAACTCCTGGGATAAACATAATCTCATAAGAAATGATGAAATAATCAAAGTCTTTGGGTTTACATGACTATATTAGTAATTTTCATTTCCTGCCTTCTTGATTTATATATTTGTTCAAAAGAATTTAGAACTTTTTAATTCTTAACAAAGCAATGACAAAAAATATGTCTTTTTTACAATAGAGAATTTTCAGAGTATTCTCTTATATAAAAGGAACCAGATTTTCAGAACTAATTTCCTTCACTTCTTAAAGTCAATATATTTTTACTAATAAAATTGCAAAGTATGACAGGGATTAATGTAGAAATTGTAGTCATAAATGATTATTTACTAAAGCATGTACATTTTAATGCCTTTTTTGACTCTTAATTATACTGATTTAGAAATTTCAAAAGAAACTGGTTCAAATCCCAATATTCACACATATATTGATACATAAAAGTTTAAGGTGTTCTGTTTATTATGAGTAAGTAGAAAAATAGAATATGGCCTTTTCATAGATGCTATCATTTCATAAAGTGGATTTTATTCTAAAAAATATTAACTGCTAAAATATCATTTGATTAACAAGTGTTGTTCATATTCTATAGTAAATCAAGATTTTTGAGTGGAAAATGTAATGATATTATGAGGCCCAAATATTGTTAAAAGTACAGTTTTTCTTAAAAGATATACTGAGAAGATATAGGGTTTTGACTGTAAGGGTAAAGACAAACACCACTTTATTCATTAGACAAAGGCACTCATTCACAGTTTAGAGAATGATTCTTTCTATTATTTTCTGAATTAATCCACTTCTCCATTCTCCTATGGAAATTCCTTATTTTAAGAAATTTAACCTATGGCAGAGACTATAATTTTTCTACGTGTATTTATTTGTCTTGCTCATCCATGCTTTTCCAGCCATTCTCCATGGTATCATCAGAGTGATCTTGATAAAATGTAAATCTAGTCCATTCATTTCTTTGTGTAAAATTCAAAATAGCCTTTTCCTGTATTCAGAAGAAAATCAACTGTGTGTGGTCCATCTGTTCTCAGCTCATCTCTCACTGCTCTGTGCTCTTTGCTTATAAACAAACCAGTTACCATGGTTTCATAAGCACATCATATATCAATAAATATTCTTTAAAAGAGCTGTTTGCAACAGTTAGACACTTTTCCTTTCCAATTCATTTTCCTGCTCTATTCATTCTTCTTTCAAGATTTGGCTAAAATTCTATTTCTTCTAAAAAAAATTTTTTCTAAACTTTTTTTCTTGTTCAAGAACAATTACAATTCATTTACTCATATTATCACAATACTTTCTTCAAAGGCAAACTTTAACATTTTAATGGGACATTTACTTCTCTGTTTTCCAGATAAGACTGAAGATTTTTGTCTTGACTGGCATTGCACTTTCCAGTAATTTATACTGTTTCTAGATAGTAGAGTCTAAATAAATGGTGGATAAATGAATAAAGGGACAAATGATGAAATTTATGTAATTATGGGAAGTTTTTTGTGATAGCATTAGATATGGAATTAACGAGACAGAGGGGTTACTTACAAAATATTAGCCATGCTGACAGGTTTTGTTTCTTTACCCATATTTTCTTCTTTCATGGAACCTTAGCTTATAAAGTCATCTGCCTAGAACATTGTCTTCACTCTTTTTCATTAACTTTATTTCCTTATACAAGCATTCTATCTAGCCAGACCTTTTCAAAATACCTCCAACATTATACAGAACAGTTTAAATGGCACTATTTATTGTACAGGAGCAAATTTCTCCTTTTATTCAGCAAAGACAAGGATAGAACCATGAATGACCAAAATATATTAAAGAACAAATGACCTAGTTTAAATCTGTCATGTTACTCTGAAATTTATGCATATTAAATTCACTTACTCATTTACTCATTCATTCATTCAGCAAATACTTACAATAGGGACCTTGGATGTGGCAGACAATGTGCTACCTACTGGCAACTTAAAATTTAGTAGATATTTTACATACCTGTAAATGTACATGTCTGATAGTTTATAATATAATATCTGAAGAAAAGGTGAATTATTAACATAGTAATCGAAGACCCATTGTTTGGAATTTTCTTAAAACATTATTTCTTTAGCCCTAACTGGTTTGGCTCAGTGGATAGAGCATTAGCCTGCAGACTGAAGAGTCCCAGGTTTGATTCAGTCAAGGGCATGTACCTGGGTTGCAGGCACGTCTTCAGTCAGAGGTGTGCAGGAGGCAGAGACTGATGTTTCTCTCTCATCAATGTTTCTAGCTCTCTATCCCTTTCCCTTCCTCTCTGTAAAAAAAA
Source organism: Pipistrellus kuhlii (assembly GCF_014108245.1). Classification (NCBI taxonomy): domain Eukaryota; kingdom Metazoa; phylum Chordata; class Mammalia; order Chiroptera; family Vespertilionidae; genus Pipistrellus; species Pipistrellus kuhlii. Next base: position 72,252,589 of record NW_023425529.1, read on the forward strand.
CAACAAAAACACACAAAACAATAAATTATATTTAAAAACATTATTTATTTAAACATTAAATACAAGAGTTATTATTTGAAGCTCTTAAGTAGTGTCCAAGAGTCCATAATTGAGAATATTCCTTTCTATTCTGATTCGGAAAATAAGATTCCCTTAACTAGGTCCATATATTAGCAACAAGATCTCTGGTATAACACAATCATATCAAAATTTGGTAAGTTTTTAACAGATTTAAAGCACTAAAATATTTTTAATTCATAATAGAACTGCACATTGTCAACTATTGTTTTAAATTTTAACTGAAATAATAGTTATCAATTTAAAATACTGTATTTATTTGATAATGTAGATTATTAATTGTAATAATCATCATACTATTGCCCTCTTTTTTAAAATTTGGACTTCACAGAGATCAAAATTAAAAGAATATATATCTAAAGCACAACTGTATACAAGTTAGCATAGGTTTGTGGGCTCCAAGATAAAAATCCACAATAACAGCCGAAACCGGTTTGGCTCAGTAGTAGAGCATCGGTCTGCTGACTGAAAGGTCCCAGGTTCAATTCCGGTCAGGGCATGTACATTGGTTGCGGGCACGTCCCCTGTGGGGGGTGTGCAAGAGGCAGCTGGTTGATGTTTCTCTCTCATCGACGTTTCTGGCTCTCTATATCTCTCCCTTCCTCTCTGTAAAAAATCAATAAAATATATATAAAAAAAAATCCACAATAACAAAGAAACTTGGTGACAAAAAATTAATGTACATTGGAGTCAGAAGACCTATGCCAGATATAAGAATGAAAGTCAGAGAATAAGCAGATACTTCAATTTGCTCATTTATAATGGGAATAATGAAAACTCACAGGTATTCTGTCAATCATTAACTGTCTGCCTGATTTAAAAAAATAATAAACATTACTTAGAGTAAATCCTTATTCTGTACCCTATGATATTATTCAAATTTGGAAATCTAATAAACTATCCAGAAACTGAGGTCATGACCTCTAATATCTATACTAATAATAGAAGAATATACAAATTGTCAGGGATGCCAACACTGTAATAGTAACACCTGAACAAAAGGCTGCCAGGCTGTGAGGGGCACAAAGGCCAGGAGGGTGTTAGTGAGGGATGACCAAACGACTAATGGGCAGGTTCCATGGGGCAACCAGGTTGGCAGGGGGGGCAGTTAGGGGTGACCAGGCATGCAGGAGGTTTTGGGGGCGATCATCTAGGCAGGCAGAGGCAGTTAGGAGTGACCAGGCTGGTAGGGGGGTGGGCAGTTAGGAGCAATCAGGCAGACAGGCTAGTGGTTAGGAGCCAGCAGTCCCAGAATGTGACTCCCCCAGAATGTGAGAGATGTACGACTAGCAGGCATATATCCCCCAAGGGGTCCTAGATTGGAGATGGTGCAGGCTGAGCTGAGGGGGACCACCCCCCATGCATGAATTTTGTGCACTAGGCCTTTATTTATAAATGTAAAATAATGTCAGTTATGCTTTTAGTTGAGCCCAGCAGGTAAACACTGGGAATTCTTGTCAAGAAATTTGAATGCTGATGAATTAATCAATTTTTAAATTTGTGGACTCAGCGAAACAGTTTTGCCTTAATGTTTAAAACAGGCACATCTCTCAGAGGGAGAACTGATAGACATTAAATGCTCACACGAGTCTTGTGTTTAAACTGAACTTCCAAATCATATTTTCATTTATAAAGAGAAGTATGACAGACAGATTGGAATGCCTGTGTCACGCCCAAGCCTCATTCTCCCTAAAGAATAATAAGATGACGATTTCTGGAAAAGCAATGATGTCATGTGGTTGGTTCCAGTGTATAAAGGTTTCAGTCTTCTCTGTGAAAGAAAGCTCTTATCTAGGGCCTAGAACAGTTTTGTTCCTACATAGTGAATCATTCAGTATGACACACAATTCCTGTTTTTTTCCCAGCTCTCCATTCTGATACATGTATTCTTCTTTTGAATGTATCTATGTAAGCCTTATTCATCTCCCCCAAAAAAGGTGACTTGGGACACCTAACTTAATCCTGTAGATGGTGTGAATATAGAACGGTGATCTGTATTTCTTACCTTAATTTTTGGAGTGGGGATTTACTTTTGCTGTCACAAACTTACCAAATTTACCAAACAATTTATTTCTGAATTTTGATGTTTATAATCACACTCCTCTAAGAGTTCTAAAGCTGAGTAAGTTAATATATGGATAAAAAGTGAGTGAAGTTTTTCTAATTTATAACTACCACGGGTTAAGTTTTAATAAACATCTAAAATGTTATATTTTAAGGAAATATAATTATTAGGGCATTTGAAATTACAAATAAAAGAAATTAAGTTTTCTGTATTATTTTAAATATTACTCTAGATGAAAAGTGCCATTTAAGATTCTTTAACTAAGGCAAACTTCTCTACTTTTCTATTAATATATTTTTAAGTCTTCATATGTTTATGATATATGTATATATGTGTACATATATTAGTCTGTTTACATAAGCATAAAAAACTTGTCTAAAATCATGAGCTTTATAGCAAAATAAACAAATATATTTTGAATGTTAAAGTTATTTGAATGCTAGTGAAATCAGGAATAAACTCTGAATTGAAACTATTATAATGCCTACTCTAACTATAACTCATAAACTACACATTAAGAAAGGTTAAATTAACTATATAAAATTATTGGTAAATTTAAAACTATATATATAAACATCATTGAGCAATTCACCTAACGAAGACTCCTACAAAATCCTAGATTCCTTTTTCTCTCTTGAATTATCCAATAGGTAAACAAATTTTACATATCCCAACTTTTAAACATTTCATTTTCAATGGCATGGCTTGCATAGTTTAGTCTCCAGACCTTTGGTTTTTCTCCTAATTGGAATCACAGTTCTAAAATCCTTGAGGAACCATAGCATTTCTCATTTAAATAATATTCTCAACAACAGCATTACTTCCACATTTCTTGCAAATTTGAGAGACCTTTTTAACATTAAGAGATATCAATGTCCACCACACCACAGTAATGTAGTTATACTAGCTGTTGTAAATAGTAGAGTAAATTAGTGATACTTTAAAATACTCTTCATAAACTATTCCAAATTAATAAAATAATTGTATTGCATTAAATGTATTAAATGATTTTAATATTTTAAAGATATTAAACCTCTAAAAAATTCATATTTTAACAACAGAATACTATAAATATATATTTGGAATACAGCAGCATCTATACATATGGAAATAACTTTGTTTTGGCTACAAACAATGTTTGTTTGTTTTGATTCTACTTTATTGAGTTATGTTGGTATACAATAAAATTTACTCATGGTAAATGTACAATTGACCCATTTGGGTATTTTATACAGCCATGCAACTGCTACCATAATAAAGATCTAAAACATTTCATTCATCTAATAAGTGCCTTTGTCTCAGTCGGGCATATTTTCTGTCAAAGACTCACATTTTTTTTATTAACTATCTTCTAAAGATAAAAAAGTTATTTTTTTATGAAGTACAGTTTATGCATTTTTGTTTAGTAAGCTGTGTTGTTTGTGTCATGGAACACACAAAAGAAGGATCTTTTACCCTTTAAGATAGCCTGTAGGGACCTGGAGAGTATTATGCCAAATGAAATGAGCCAGACAGAGAAAGACAAATATCATATATATCACTTATATGTTGAATCTAATGAACAAAATAAATTGATGGAGAAAATATGTCCAGAGACATGGAAGTCTGCAACAGACTGACATCTCAGAGTGAAGTCGGGAGTTGGGATGGAAAGAGATTAACCAAATAAGTTATATGCATATATGCATTGCCCATGGACACAGTGAAGTGAAGGCCTGGGGTGAGGCAAGAACCAAACAGGGGTGGGGCAAAGAGGAGACAGTGGGGGACATCTGTAATAATCTCAACAGTAAAAATAAATGTAAGCCCTACCTGGTTTGGCTCAGTGGATAGAGCATTGGCCTGTGGACTGAAGGGGCCCAAGCTCCAATCTGGTCAGGGGTACATGTTTGGGTGGTGGGTTAGATCACCAGTCAGGGCATGCAGGAGGCAGCTGATCAATGATTGCTTCTCATCATTGATGTTTCTATCTCTCTCTCCTTCTCCCTTCCTTTCTGAAATCAATAAAAAGATATTTAAAAATAAATAAATATTTACTTATTTACTTATTTAAAAGTAAAACAAATAAAAGTTTTTGTCTGTCCCAATATCACCCTCCAGCAATTTTTTACCCACATAATTGAAATCCAAGATAAAATTCAAATATTTATTATAAAAATTAATATTGTTTTAGGTGTTGATTTGTTTCTATTATAGTTTTTCAGTTCTATTTCTTCCTTTACCTGCCATCACAAAATATCTAGTTTTACTAAACTGAATTATTACACAATATTAAATCAAAATAACAATTATAATTTTAAAAATTAGACTGTTAGCAAAATATTTTAGAAAATTTTGGAATCAGGATAAAAAGGTATTCTATAAATCATGTACAAAAAAGCACAAATCATAAAAGATAATAGTGAAAAAAATACGTACTCTTTTGTTAAGCACCTTATGAACAAGATGATAATTTTGATGGCTTGATCTCTCAGATATCCAAGCCCATTTTTTTTAATGCAATTTGTCATACTTAATAGAACTTGTCTCATAATTATCTCACTGAAACCACTCAATAAATTGATATTTATAATAAGTATAATAAGATTGATTGCTAGCACTATAACTAAAAGAAAAAAATAATGGTTGCATAAAATATTGAGATTCACTTTCTCAATTTTTTTTTAGGAATAAAGTACAAAATACAGAAACATGAATGGCAATAGCTAAAATTATGTGGTGACTTAATAACATTTAAAAAAAATATATTTTATTGATTTTTTACAAAGAGGAAGGGAGAGAGCTAGAGAGCTAGAAACGTCGATGAGAGAGAAACATCGACCAGCTGCCCCTTGCACACCCCCTACCAGAGATGTGCCCCCAACCAACGTACATGCCCCTGACCTGAATCGAACCCAGGACCCTTCAGTCCGAAGACTGACGCTCTGCCACTGAGCCAAACCGGTTTCGGCTTAATAACATTTTTATGGGCTTTTAAATATATATGAAAATAAAATAAATGTGTTTTTGTTTTTTATTCAATAAAATATATTGTTTTCAAGAAATGGAAGCTACAGATTTAAAAAATGTTAACAGACCTGATTGCATTGAAAATCATACAATAAATATTTACATGTACATGAAGTTCTATTTATTTTTTAATATACTTTATTGATTTTTCACAGAGAGGAAGGGAGAGGAATAGAGAGTTAGAATCATTGGTGAGAGAGAAACATTGATCAGCTGCCTCCTGCACACCCTTATTGGGGATGTGCTTGCAACCAAGGTACATGCTCTTGACCGGAATTGAATCTGGAACCCTTCAGTCCTCAGACCAATGCTCTATCCACTGAGCCAAACCAGTTAGGGCTGAGGTTTTATTTAAAGATAAACACTATAAGCATAACCAATGGACTCAAAACTGTGGGGTGAGGGAATATATGGGAGTGGGGTAGTGGGAGGTCAGTGGTAAGATATGTACACATATAATACCTTAATAAAAATTTTAAAAAAGGTAAAAATGAAAAAAAAAAGGTTTTATGGAAAAATATTTCTTTAGGTACTTGGCTCAGTATAATAGAGGTCACCATTTAGCCATTTGAAAATATTCATCATTGAATGCTTTTAAACATTTCATGAATTATGTAATTGCTCTGAGAATTTTTGTAGACACTGAAGTTCATGCTAAAAAAGTACCTACTACTGTGTGGGTCTCTCATAAAGTTATATTGATGAAGCTTTTAAAATAACCCTAGCAAACAGATCTAATTTAATGGTAGGTATCAGTATTTTTATTCTCAGAAGAAAAAGATAATTAAATGTTATCTCCTCTACTTAGTCTCTAATTAAAGGTAAAAGGCATTCACATTTTAAACACATCACACAGCTTTTTAAATATTGGATATTATAAAAATTTAAGTGTTTCTGATAAAATTTAGATGGCTATAATAGCTGAGGATTCAGTTAATTACCAGTATTTTGAATTCAAAATGTGCACTTTCTTATAATTGATTTCAAATTACTTGATTCCTTCCAGCATTATTTTTGTCATTAATAAAACCAAGTTGCCACTAAAAAAATAGTCAAAAAATTAAGCATTGATTAATTAGCCTCTTAGGACTATATACCTATGAACCATGTAATTTTAAAATTAATGCAGCATCTTTAATGCTTTGACCAGGAGAAGAGAAATTGCATGTAAAATATGCCTTTATCAATGTTTTACACCATAGAACTGAATAATAATGTTAAAAAGAAGTAAATGGTAATGTTTATTCTCATTGGTACATAAATTTGTAATATTTAATGCTAGCATTGAGAGACCTAATCAAATCCCTATTGACTAGGAATGAATTCTGATCCTGTACTCTTAACCATTTTGAACACCTTTATCTCTAGTCAGTTAAATTAGAAGCTATATGGCATATCAAAGTTTCAGGATACACCTAGTGGAAGCTGGGGCCATTCTCAGAATGTCAGATAACTTATCAGTATTGAGCTTCCAGGTTACATATTATTCAGGTTATAATGTTTTTTCTGTGAAAGTGCTTGTCCTTTCTACAAAAGCCTTTTTACAAAGGTTTATGAAGGTTTATGAATGTGTGCTACTATTCCTAATTAGCATGAGGGTGTTCATTTTTCACTTCCAACCCCTGTAGTCCTCCTGTATGAATTCTCTACCTCAGAAAACTGACCCTCTCACCTAACCATGTTTATTTATTTTCCATAAAATTCCAAGGATATAAATATCAAATTATTTTCTGAGTTTGAATAATCTTTTCTCCAACCTTTGCTTATGAACATAATATTTATCGTTATACTAGTAGTTTGTAGTTGTCTGTTTTGTTGCATGATTTCCTTTTTCTTAGTATAATGCCATCATAATTTTCTTGGGAGGATGTATTTTCTCTTTTTCTTTTTGTGTGTGTTTTGGTTAAGACTTAAAAAAATAGTCTGTGGTTATAATGATTGCCTTAGGATAGACAACCAATCTAAACATGGATATCTCTGTGTGTGTGTGAAATTGTGAGGTAACTATATATATATAATTATAGTGATATCTATATAATAAAAACATAGCAACCATTGTGGTGGAATGACCAGAACAACCAATCACTGTGATGCGCACTGACCATCAGGGGGCAGATGCTTAATTCAGGAGCTGCCTCCTGGTGATTAGTGCACTCCCACAGGGGAGCACCGCTTACCCAGAAGCCCAGCTCATGGCTGGTGAGCCTTGGAGGAGAGCCTCTCCCTCCTCCATGGCGTTGCTAAGGAGCAGTGAGCTGAGAGGTAAGGAGCAGTGAGCAGGTAGACAGTAAGGAGCAAGGGGTACTGGACTGCGAAAGGGATGTCCCTTGAGGGGTTCTAGACTGCAAGAGGGTGCAGACCAGGCTGAGGGACCCCTGACCCCCAGTGCACAAATTTTGTGCACCAGGCCTCTGGTATATGTTATAACATATAATATATAACATATTATATAATCTTATCACATACAAACATGCTGGCTTCACTAACACAGGAAATACAATTGAATCTATTGCTAAGTGAAGTAAGTCACACTTTTAAAAGGCTATATACTGTATGTTTCTCTGTGGACATGTGGAAAAAGACAAATTGCAGAGTGAAAATATTAGTGATTGATAGAAACTTTGTGGAGAAAAGGAAGGATCAATAGTTAGAACATGGGACATTTAGAGCAGTGAGATTGTACTGTACTGACAGACACATATAAAACACAAAGAGTGTAACTCAATGTAGAGTATGATTTAATATATTGGTACACATATATTATTGCAGTTAATAGTATATGTGCATCAATATTGGCTCATCAATTGGAACAAGTGATGCAAGATATTAGTTGGTTCACAGGAAAAACTCTGTTTGGTGCAGGATGGAGGATAATGGGAACTCTCTGTAGGTTGTGCTTAACTTTTATGTAAAACTAAATCTGCTCTAAAAAATAAAGTTTATTATTTAAAAAAATCCTCAGAATGAAAATTATTGGGAATGTACATATCTAACAAAGAATTAGTATTATAAACACTCCTACAAATTAATAAGAGAAGTATAAACAATGCAGTTCAAAATAAGGAAGTGTGAAATGGTACTTCAAATGGCCAAAATATATGAAGAAGATATTAGAATTCATTATCTATTAAGTCAATCAAATTTAATTCACAAAGAGTTGTCAGAATAGCTAAAATTAAAAACCTGAAAATTCCTAGTAAGATATAGAGTAACTGTCACTCTCATACTTGTTGGTATGTTTGAACACTGTCATTATCTGCTGAAATTGAATACCATTACCCTATTATCCAGAATTTACATACCTGCATATATAACCAAAAGGATTGGGTACAAATGTGTACCAAAAGAAATCTGCAAGAATACATATATCAACACTATTTTTAATAGTTTAAAACTGGAATCAACTTAAATGTCCATCTACAATAGAATGCATACATAAAATTGAGTATAATCACATGATGGTATATTTTATGCACTAATGAAGAGTAAATAAGCTATTTACTGAATGTATATAAACTTAATAAAATTTATATTGTGTGAAACAGAACAAATTAAGATCAGATTGTTCTTTTGCTCAAAAGTTTCCAATAAAATATCAATTCATTTCAATTCCTTACAAGGCTCCGCAGCTTCAGGATTCCTCTCCTTTATCCTTTTGCACAATCTATTCCAGCCACCAGTGCTTCAATTGCTATTTTTGTAACTCAGCACACTCCTGTCTCAGAGCCCTAGTACTAGTATTTAATGTTCCTCCTTTAAAAAAAAAAAAATATATATATATATATATATATATATATATATATATATATATATATATTATTGATTTTTCACAGAGAGGAAGGAAGAGGGATAGAGAGCTAGAAACATCGATGAGAGAGATACATTGACCAACTGCCTCCTGCACACCCCCTTACTGGGGATGTGCCCGCAACCAATGTACATGCCCTTGACTGGAATCGAACCCGGGACCTTTCAGTCTGCAGGCCGACGCTCTATCCACTGAGCCAAACTGGTTTCGGCTAATGTTCCTTCTTTTGAATGTTCTTCCTTGTTTATTTTAAGCTTCTATTTACATGTTGCCAACTCATAGTGGACTTTCAGAACAATTCAATTTAAAAGTCTCCCACTCTAAATGTATGTCTTCTTATTTGTTTAATTTGTTCATAATTCTTACTACTTCTTGGTATATTTTATATCACTTTGTTCACTGCTATACCCCAGCTTCCTAAAGAGTGAGAAGTGTATATTTGGCCTTCAATAAATATAAACTAAATAAATAAATGAGTTAATTAATCAATCAAGTCAACTTAAGTTGGGTTTACTGTCACTTCCAAACTATGACTTAGTATAAATAAGTGATAAAATCATGATAAAAAGGAAATGAAATAACAAGTGATAAAATAATGATAAAAAGGAAATGAAATAATGATGTTGAAAATACTAATTATATGGGCAATACATGCAGTGCTTGCTGTAATGATTATTTTATTAAATTTTATAAACTAACTTAATCTTCACAACAATCCTAAAAGTGGTGAAAATTTGTCCCTGTTTTGTTGTAAGAATACTGAAGTATAAGAATGGTGAACTCCTTTCACTAGGCTATTAAGTGGGGAAGCCAGTATTCATTAATCATCAGGATGCATTGCTTCATCCTATGGTAAGGAGTGTAAATTCATAGAACAGTAACTACATAGAGAAATAATCTGATTTTCATTAATTAGTTCAAGGATACAATGTCTTATCTGTACATACATGGTGCCACAGAAGAGTGGAATGCACACTCCCACCCAATATAATACATGGCTCCCTCAGCCTCAACATTTTCATTATCTGCTACTGATAATGCTTGATTGGAATAGGGATTATGTCAAATCATTAGAAAAATTAAATATGGGTTCTTCTCAAAGAATATTTATGCCTTTATGGCTATTGTCAATTGCTTGAAGAAAAAAGAAATCTTGTCAGATGTTTGCCTTCTCCTGATGCAAATAGATAAAGGTCATAAAAATTATGTAAAATACTTTGTAGGCACTATAGCTTTTCTCACACCCATTACTAGTACTTTTGTCAATCTAGATGTCAAAGCTCTAACACTCCATAGACCAGTCTGAATCCAATGTCCCATTTTCAAATGTGATTAGCATATGCCAATTTAAGTAAGAAGTATTCTCAGGCAAACCTGACATTTTATTTTTATATAAACCAGAGCCAGAACAAATGCCATGTTTTCTGGATCACCACTACTCTTTTCTTAAATAATTTATTTCTCCCCAGTAAAGGTCTATAAAGTGATCTAAAATCATAAACTAAAGGATATTAAGTTATTAAGAATACCTCATAAATTGTGTAGATATTGAAGTTAATACATTTCATAATTTTAAGAAAGGTGGGTGAAGGTCTTTGTCTTAACTATAATATAGGTTTCTATAAATGTATTAGAGATATAATTGGATTATGCAAGAAAATTTTATTTATTTATCATGTTAAATTTTACATAGCCCTGCCAAAACTGGTTTGGCTCAGTGGATAGAGCGTCAGCCTGCGGACTGAAGGGTCCCGGGTTCCATTCCGGTCAAGGGCATGTACCTTGGTTTCGGGCACATCCACAGTAGGGGGTGTGCAGGAGGCAGCTGGCCGATGACTCTCTCTGATGGAAGTTTCTAACTCTCTATCTCTCTCCCTTCCTCTCTGTAAAAAAATAAATAAAATATATTTTTAAAATTTTTTTTACATAGCCTTAGCTGGTTTGGTCAGTAGATAGAGAGTCAGCCTGCAGAGCAAGAGTCCCAGATTCTATTCCGGTCAAGGGCACACACCTTGGTTGCAGGCTCCTCCAAGGCCCCCACCCTGGTCAGGGCTCCTGCAGGAGGCAACCAATAGATGTGTTTCTCTCACACTGATGTGTCTCTGTCTTTCCCTCTCTCTTTACTCTCCCTAACAATGAATAGAAAAATGTCCTCAAGTGAGGATTAACTAAAGAAAAAAAAATGCATAGACATGATTTAGGCTAAATCAGTTTAAGTCTTTTCAGACTCAGGCTCCTTCCAATTTTCTCTTTTATTATCCCTGGGAGAAAGCCTTGTATAAATAATTTAAGGTGGGGTTTGGAGCATGAATCCAGATTCCAAGCAAAGGAAGGCAGAAAAATGAAAAATAAAATGTCATATAATCCTATCACTTCCTGCCAATGACTTATCCAGGATGCTTGATCCATCATGTGCCTCTGGACACTGTTTAGAAGTTAGTCATGTAGTGATACCTAACTTTGAAGAAACTTGGTAAATATAATCTGAAATCTTGATAGCCACATATATAGCAAAAGATCAGAAAATTATTATGTTAGAAGAAAAAAGACAAATAGATTGTGCAGAATAATAGCATCTGTTATTTACTCCAATCCTAGCATACTAACCAATTTACAATAATTGATTCTTGTTAGGAAAAACAACTAAAACAATACTCTTTGAAAACTAGGTTACCTGCCTAGGGGTGTAATACAGTGAGTCAATTTTTTAAATCAGACTTCAAATGGAGTCAGTCTTCCTGTGAAGATGAGGGTACTAGATACTAGATAAAGATAGAAAGATGACCATACAGGAAAATAGGTAAGTTGTTTTGCTATTTTTTAAAGTGTACATAAATATTGGTATTTTAAAAAACAACAACAAGCAATTATTGGCAGATATTGAGAATGTCTTGAAGGTAATCTGACTGAAGTAAATAATGTATTGTGAAACTCAGACCAGGATCATTGGAAATTAATTTTAAAAATTAGAGCATTTTACAAAAATATATTGGCAAAGAAAGTAGATATTACTACAAACACCCTCACACCAATTACTTATTGAAGATCAGTAGACATTTATCATGAAATTCTAAATTTCATCTGAAGTTTATTACATATAACTTTATTAGGATGCAGGTAACAGTCCAACATTCAGTGGCTTAACCACATAGATTTATGTGATTCTTGTATATCAAGAAGTCCAGAATTAGGTAGTCTAATAACACTAAAATGTCATTAATATTCAGACTTCTTTTATTTTAGCTCAATTATCTCTGGCCTGCAGCTTTGAACTTCCTGGTTGAATGAAAGATGATTCTTGATTTCTCAAGCATGACATTTGAGTTAGGTAAAAGCAGAAAGAAGGGCATAGCTAAGAAAAAAGGGCAAAGTTTCCTTATTTGTATTTTAAGTTATTGTTTTTAAGTGGGTCAGTTAAATTTTCATTGGTCAGAACAATATATACACCCTAGCAAAAAAGAAAATCGAGAGACTGGATATCAGAGGAAGACAAAGGAAAGTGAGTCTGGATGCCAGGTGGCTGATATACATTGTCACATTACAAATATACTTCTAAAGTTACTCTTATAGTGAACTAAAGGAACTCATTTACAATGAAATGTTTTTGTTTTTATGAAGGACTAAAATTTAAGATAATCTTGGTAGGTTTTGACAGAAAAAAGCCTCCAGTAAACCTCCTCTGATAAGCACAGTTAAAATTCTGCTACTTAGATTAGGGTTAGCATATTATTGTTTAGCTAATATCTACTTCCCGACACCATGCCACACACACATACAAGTCCATGGAAAGAGGGTTTTCCAGACCATAAACATGGAGCTTTGTCATATGAATTTTTATTTATTTATTTATTTATTTATTTATTTATTTATTACTCTATGATTGCTAAAGTATACTTTGCTGTGCTCTTGTATTGAAGCTTGGACAATTGCCTTGCTTTGCCCAATGGGTATCTAGTGGATGAGAAGTGACCTTAGTCTTGGAATGAGATGAGTAGTTAGTCTTGTTCTATTGTTTTTTATCATTTACAATTAAAAGAGTATTTATTGTTTGTCACTTGTCCAAAGAAGATCAGAGGCAGAGAAAGCAGACCTGTGTCCATTGTTTAGTGCCAACCAGCCAGGTCCAGGCTGGGTAAGCCAGATCCAAACTCACAAGTGAATGAGCAAAAATAAATGTTTACGTTTGAGAGTCATGAAATGTTTAGGTCAGGGGATTTGCAGTATTATTTTGACAATAAATGATTGATTCTTATTGGGAAAAAACAACTAAAACAATACTTCTTGAAAATTGGGTTACCTGTCTGGGAATGCTGAACTTTGTATATATTTCTCATATAGTGCTCTCTGTGCTAGTGATTCTTGTTTATTCTTAACAAAATATTAACTTGTAGAGGCCAATTAAAGTGATATAATGAATATCCATGTCACCCAATCTTCAATAATTCCTTAAGACTATAATACTTATAAAATAAAACTTATAAAACCAAGACATAAAATAGCAACTATTTACATTTGAATGCATCTAGATTTCAAAGATGGCAAGTAGCAGCAAGTAGTTACCACTGTTTTAATATTATATGATATAAATTTGGGCTAAATATAAAGGAAATAGTAGGTCTTTTTCAAGAAAGACACACAGAGGATCTGCTCAGAATAACTACTTCATGCCAAGAAATAAGAATAGACTGCTCTTTTTCTGTACTTGTTAACAATCAAGTTAGAATGTCTGTTTCATTTATGTTGGCAGAAAACATAGGACAACTGGTTCCATGTGCTGTTGCCATTAAGATATACACTGAATGGCCAGATTATTATGCATTCAGAGACCATAATAATCTGGCTACTCATTGTATATTAGAGGGCTGGTGCATAAATTCATGCATGGGTGGGGTCGGGCCAGCCTGGCCAGGGAGAGGGCACATGGGTGGTTGGCAGGCCTGCCTGCTGCTCAAACTCCGGGTTGAGGGGACAATTTGCATTTTACCCTTTTTATTATATAGGATATACACTGAGTGGCCAGATTATTAGGCGTTCAGAGATCATAATAATCTGGCCACTCAGTGTAGATTCATAGAACAGAATAGAATCCAGATATAAAGGTACTCATATAAAATAAATATATTTTCATTCAATGGGCTGAGTAATAATAAAAACTGCTGGCAAATGAATTAGTCTGTAGTGAGTTCCCTTCCGGGCCAACAGTTCTTTTGAGTCCCAATTTCAATGCCAGATAGTTCCTTATGTGTACATGCCAGCCATGATATTTCAAATCTGGTTGGTGGACAAATGGTGGAAATGCAGGTCGGCCTATCTCTGGTTTGGTCCTAGGCATCCTTCAGCAACCGGCGGCTGCTATCTGCTGGTATGCTGAGGCATCGTCAGTTCATTTGCCTCTCAGCATAACCATTATGGCTTGTTGCAGTTTAGGTTCTTACAAGGGCATTTCTTGGATCACATGATCTCACACATCTAGAGGAAATAATGAACAACACAAACAGTCCCAGAGGAAGAGAACCAGCGATCAAACTCTCAAACCTCAGAGGGAAAGTAAGGGAGGATGGGGTAAGGGGAAGAGATCAACCAAAGGACTTGTGTGCATGCATATGGGCCTAGCCAGTGGCCATGGACAATGGGGGTTTGGGAGGGCATATCTAGGGAGGGGTTTGGGATGGGAATGGGGGAATAAGGACAATTATGTGAGACCATAATCAATTAAAAAAAATAAAATAAAAAACTGCTGGTTTGTCGTTATGTTTTTTTGTTTTTTTTTAATTGTACCAGGACAACTGAATAAATATATGGAGAAAACAAATGAATTTAGAGTGGTATTGGAACAGATGGTAAAGATCACCAAATAGCTTCTCCTTCATAAAAACAATAATACTGAAAAAATATATATTTTTAGAAATTTAAACACAAACCAGATTCTTGGGGTGTTTACTCAAGAAAAATAGCAGAATATTGGTAAGAAAGAGGAGCTCCATGACATTTTAATATTTTATATTTTCATCTGTCTTTCCAGCTCCAAAGTAGCATCAAAAACGAGCATTACATTCAGAGCAGCTGTGCAAACAAGCAGGCTGGCAGTCACTGGAGGAGCATAAAGGGTTTAATGTTTCCAAAAAACCAAACACTTAAAGAACTAGCATTAGCAGAAAGTGCAATCAAGAAGTAAAGCCTAAGCCAGAGTTGTCAACTGCCTGATTGAGTGTTGAAGGCATGCACCATATTGTAAAGGCTGAAGGAACTAATAGTTTAAGGCATTTAAAGGAACTTCTCTAATTATTATATGACCACTCTGCTAACTGAACAGATAATTGTATAGACATACATGATCAAAAAATATAGACTTAACAAACAGTTCAACTAAGTCACTATAAACAGCAGCAACAGCAAAAATATCAATGATAACAAAACCTTGGGAGAAGAAATTTAATTTCCACATTATATTATTTTAAAAGTCTAGTTTTTAATAAAATCTTATGAGATATGCAAAGAAAAAAGAAAGTATGGCACATACACATGAAAAAACAAGTCAATAGAAACTATTCTTGAGGAAAACAGATGTTAGACATACTGTAAGAGCTATTTTAAATTAGTTCAAATAACTAAAGGAAATAATGTATAAAGTCCTAAAAGAAAGTATGGGGATAATACCTCAACAAATTGTAATACTTTCAACAAAGATTTTTTTTTTAAATCTCACCAAATTAAAACACACACACACACACACACACACACACACACACACACACCAATATAGAGATACAATATTAAAAAGGCTCAGTAAGAAGTGTGGCTTTTAAAAGTATAACAAGAATTTTAAAAAATAATTTTAGAAGAGCTCAAGCACATATTTAAAGTGTCAGAAGAAAAAAAGCATCAGTGAACTGGAAGGTAAATTAGTTGAGATTATCCAACTGGGAAATAGACCAAATAATAAAAATAAAGAATTTGGGCAACTTGAGGTATGCTATACAATCTATCAATGTATGCATCGTGGAAGTCCCAGAAGACTAGAGAAAGGGTCAAAAGGAAAATTGAAGATATGATGGCTGAAATCTTCCCAAATATTATTTAAAAAAATTAATCTACACAATTAAATAACCACCAAACTTCTGTCAGATAAACTCAAGAAAACCTATAACTAAACTCATTGTATTTAAAGTTTTTAAAGAAAGAGAGGGAACTCATTGCATAAAGGGACCCACAATGTATTCTTTTCCTATTGCTGTTATATACAAAAACTGTTAACCTCAGTGACTTCAAATAACACAAATATATTGACTTATATTTATAGAAATCATAAATCTTAAATTTATTGCACTTTCTAAAATCAGTCTGTCAACAGGCCTGAGTCTCTCCCAGTGGTTCTAGTGGGGAATATGTATCCTTGCTGTTTTTAGCTCTTAAGAGGCCACCTGCATTCCTTGGTTCCTGACACCAGGACTCCATCTTCAAAGCCAGAAACTCCGTACAAATCCTTCCCATGCTTCTCTGCATCTGTCTCCTGCCTTCTTCTCCTACGTTGAAGATCTTTATAAGTACATTGGACCCATCCTAATAAAGATGGACAATCTACCATCTCAAGATCAGCTGATATCAAGCTTAATTCCATCTGCATATCTGACCCCCCCCTTTTTATAAAGCCACATTCCATTTCCTTATAATTCCTTCCCTGTATAATTTTATAGATAACCATTTCCCATATAATCCATCTTCATGGATTCCTATATTAGGAAGTGAGCATCTTTAATGCTCACTATTCTGCCTATCACATTTTATAAGATTAAAATCTTACATTTCATCATAAACTGAAAGCAACCCAAAAGCAGTAAAATAATATATTCACAGCACTGAAAGATACTGCAGTGGTCCAAGAATTCTACTTCTGCAAAACTATCTTTCAAATGTGACAGAAAAATTAAACATTTAAAAGTTAAATAAAAACAGAATACAATGCTAGCAGACCTGCACTACAAAATGTGTAAAGGAGTCCTTTCTGGAAGAAATGAAACAAGATAAAGCACATTCACATATTCACAGGATTGGGGATTAGAGTGTAGACATCTTAGGAGGCAATTTTTCTGCCTCCCACAGAAAGAAACTTCTTCAGCATCATAAAGGCTGATTACAAAAAAAATCCATAGATTATATCATATTTAATATTACATTACTGAAATCTTTCCATCCAAGAAAATAAACAAGACTGAGATGTCATAAATTACACCATTTATTGAACATTGTACTAAAAATTCTAGCTAGAGCCATTAAGCTAGAAAAAAAATGCAACAAGAATGGAAGAAAGAAATAAAATTATATCTATTTCTAGAAAATATGATCTTGTAAATATAAAATCTTACGGAGTCCTAACCCGTGTAGATCAGATGGTTGGAGCATCATCCCATACATTGAAAGATCTCAGGTTCTATTCCTACTGAGGATACATACCTGGGTGATGGGATCTGACCCTGGTTGGGGCACATACGGAAGTCAACCGATCAATGTTTCTCCTCTCTCTCTCTCTCTCTTTCTCTCTCTCTCTCACACACACACACACACACACACACACACACACACACACACAATCAATAGACATACCCTTGGGTGAAGATTATAAAATATCCCATGGAATGCACAAAAAAATTATAAGAACTCACAAGCAAGTTCAGCAAGCTAGCAACATATAAGTTTGTAGAAATTAATTGTATTTATATACACTAACAAAACACAAACAAAACAATCCAAAAAGTAAAATTAGAAAAATAACTTCATCTAAATAATATCAAAAAAATAATATAAAAAAACTAATGATTGTATACATACATTAATTACATAAATTAGCAAGAGACATATACTGAAAACTGCAATGGAATACTACTCAGCAATAAAAATAAAACTATTGATGCACACAACAAAATGTATGAATAAAAAAAATATTATACTGCTCATAATAAATCAGTCATAATAGAGTACATAATGAGTGATTCTAGTTTATACCACATTTTAGAAAAGAAAAACAATAAGGAATAACTGCAAATAGGTGGATAACTACATTGTGGTAATTGCCCAGGTATTTGAATTGGTTAAAACTTAATAAAATATTTATTTAAAAAGTTTGTATGTGCCAGAACGACATGGCTCAGTGGTTGAGCATTGACCTATGAACCAGGAGGTCACAGTTTGATTCTTGGTCATGGCACATGCTCAGATTGCAGGCTCAATTCTCAGAATAATTTATATATTTTTTTATAAAATAAAAAGTAAAACAAGGTTATTATATAGAATGAGGTTATAGTGTCAGCCTGAAGATTGCATGACTAACAAAATGGTCACTAATTTGAAACAAAGGTGGCTTCATTGTACTGACATTTTAAAATAGATATTCAAAAATAGGAAATTTTATATATTTAAGTATTTGATAATCCTATTATATGTAACATTTGCCTTTCTAGGAAATATAAATGCTCAATATACAAATTTAAACATTTATCTTCTGTTTCTTTCTAGGTAATTATACCAAATAAGAATACACAATATTAAAATGTAATTTCTCTTTAGCTTGGAAAGTTTGTTGCAAATATAATTAGTTTGTAGTGCATCCTGTTGTTATTAAATTGTTTTTCATTTTGCTAATGAGTGGTAGAAATTAAATTTCATCAATAATTTAAACTCATACAAAAATTAAAATACAAGTATTACTGTGGGAATTAAGTTTGTCATTCTTAGGAAAATAGAATATTAAATCATCCACTCCTGATCTCTAAGATATTATCAGTGGTTTAAAATTTTGGTACTTCTTCAGCTCTTTTATTCATCTATTTATTTTCCTTTCACTACTCTTTAACTCTTTACTGGCTTGTGATCCTGATAACATTGACAGTTGATAATGGAAGCTATCACATCAAAGCAATGTGGTAAAACTTCCCACCAGTTTAATAGGGACAAGCAGATGGGGTGTTAGGGTAGCAAACAAATTGTTTCCCTCACCCTCTTCCTTTAGTAGGCCACCCTTGATAGTGATCCAAAGAGACAGTGTATTAAATATACCAACTTGCACTTAGCTCCATAAAATACCTTATTCAGTTCTAGATGTGTGCCTGCTGAGAAATGTCCTCACTCATGCAGTTTGTGTGCAGTTGAATAAAGCCTAATTTGGGAATAAATGTCATTGTTATTTCTACATAGAAAACAATCTGCTACACGTGAAGACCATACATTTATTAGAGAAACAAGTGAGCACCAGTTTGAGCAGCATTCTTCTTTCCCTCCAGGAACATTTTATGTAATCTTGCACTCTTTGGCAATTAGTTCCTTGCCTATCTATTGCATATTTCCAGATACTCAGACTTGCTCCAATTTCTTAATCCTTTATGAGAAGAATTAAGGACTTTGGGCCAATTATTTATCACCTCAGTATCAAATCAGCTGTACTGTTAAACCTTAACTTAAATGACACTTCAGTCTTAATTCCAATTATTTGTATTGTTGTCTGTGATCATTCCAACACCTTACCTCCTAGGTCTAGTAACTTGGTCTTTTTTTTTTGTTTTGTATCTTTCCAAGGTAGAGACTTCCAAATAGATAATTGTGTTAGCTTTTCCTCTTTGTATATGATGTCCAGCATTGTTTTTGGAACATTCAATTATAAAGTTGCCATTGAAATTCACCCTTTCCTTTAGAACTGGTCATTGCTGTGCTATTTCCATTATTTCTCATAACCCGAGACCTGTCCTTAAACCTAAGGCCTTTTAATCCTTGGTATTAGCAGTCAATTCTCACTTTTATCTAATAGGCAGTCGTTAGTCACTGCGCTTAACTTAAGCACGTATCTCGGCAATCGTTCTTCATTACGAATTAAATCACGCATGTATCACGGCAGTTGTCCTTTTAAGTTAAACTCAATATTTTTTTTATATCATGATGTATCTAAATAAAAATAATAAAAAATTTATCTTTTTTATGTCATCTTAGCATATTTTATGCTACAGAACGAATTATTTTTTTTAACATGTATTGTTATGGGAAAACATGTTTCACATAACGAACTTTTCGCATAACAAACTTGCTCCTGAAACGAATTAAGTTCGTTGTGTGAGGCACCACTGTCAATTCTCACTTTTATCTAATAATTTAGATTTCTCTGTAGAATTCTATTTTTCTCCATTTTAATTCAAAAGTTAATCTGAATAAATATTTCAGCCTACCCTACGAAGATAGCCTCTCACAAGTCTTTGGATCTGCTTTGCCTTTTATTTCTGTTCCACTCACACCATTATAATTAGCTAGCTATTAATAACTAAAGGCCCTGTGCATGAAATTTGTGCACAGGGGGAGGCAGGTGTCCATCAGCCCAGCCTGCACCCTCTCCAATCTGGGATGCCTAGGGGGAATGTCCAACTGCCCATTTAGTCAGACATCCCTTTCACAATCCAGGACTGTTGGCTCCCAACTGCTTGCCTGCCTGCCTTCCTGATTGCCCCTAACCACTTCTGCCTGCCAACCTGATCACCCCCAAACCACTTCCCTGCCAGCCTGATTAATGCCTAACTGCTCCCAAGCCAGCCTGTTTGCCCCTAACTGCCCTCCCCTATAGGCCAGGTCCCCCCAAGTGCTCTCCCCTGCAGGTCTGGTTCCCCCTCACCCCCAACTTCCCCTCCCTGCAGGCCTAGTCACCTCCAATTTGTCTCCTGTGCCAGCCTGGTCACCCCTAACTGCCCTTTCCTGCAGGCTTGATCACCCCCAACTGCCCTCCCCTATTAGCCTGATCACCACCAACTGCCCTCCCTTGCAGAACTGGTCCCTCTCAACTGCCCTCCTCTGCTGGCCATCTTGTGGTAGGTATCTTGTGTCCACATGGGGGCAGGATTTTTGACCACATGGGGGCAGCCAGCTTGTGCCTTGGAGTGAGGGTCAATCTACAAATTATTCTTTTATTAGATAGAATAGAGGCCTGGTGCATGGGTGGGGGCCAGCTGGTTTGCCCTAAAGGATATCCTGGATCAGGGTAGGGGTTCTCTTGGGGCTTGGGACAGCCTGGGCAAGGGGCCTGTCGTGGTTTGAAGGCTGGCCATGTCCTTGGGGACCCAAATAGAGACCCTGGTATCTGGGGTTTATTCATCTTCAACAATTGAAACTTTGTAGTCTAGAGTGGAGCTAAGACTCCTGCTCACTCCATGGCTGCCACCATTTCTGTTGGAATTTATTTACCTTCTATAATTGAAACTTTATACCCTTGAGTGGAGGCCTGGGCCTGCCAGGGTGTGTGGAAACCTTGACTTCCTCCATCACCAGGGAAACCCAAGCCTCCCTCCTGCTTGCTCAGTGGCCACAGCCATCTTATTCAGGATTAATTTGCATGGTCGCTCTGATTGGTTGGTGGGTATGGCTGATGGGCATGGCTTGTGGGTGTAGCAGAGTGATGGCTAATTTACATATTACTCTTTTATTAGATAGGACTAGAGGCCCAGTGCACAAAATTCATGCACTGGAGGGGTGTCCCTCAGCCCAGCCTGCACTCTTTCCAATCTGCTACCCTTTGGGGGATGTCTAACTGCCAGTTTAGGCCCAATCACATAAGGCCTAAACTGGCAGTCAGACATCTCTCTCACAATCTGGGACTGCTGGCTCCTAACCACTTGCCTGCCTGCCTTCATGATTGCCCTGAACCGCTTCTGCCTATCACCCTGATCACCCCTAACCAATTCCTTTTCAGCCTGATTGACACCTAACTGCTCCCCTGCCAGCCTGATTGCCCTCAACTACCCTCCCCTGCCAGTCCGGTCATGTCCAACTGTCCTCCCCTGCAGGCATGGTTGCCCCCAACTTTCCTCCCATACTGGGCCAATTACCACCAAATACCCTCTCATGCTGGCCTGATCTTGCCCCCGACTACCTTCCCTGGCCAGCCTAGTTGCTCCATCTGCCCTCCCCTGCCAGCCATCTTTTGGTGGTCAACTTATGGTGACCATGTTGTGGATGCCACCTTGTGATGATGTGGGGGTGCCCATCTTGTAATACTGTGAGGGCATGAGAACCATCTAGGCTTTTATTAGTATAGATAGGAAAGGAGCAAAGGGGCAAGTCAGACATAGATAGGTATGTAAGTTGGACAGATTCACCTGGAAGATGCAACTTTGCATTCCCCAGTAAACCACCATATATTCCCTGTAAAACACTAGGGGAAGGGATTCAACAAAGAGAAGATATATGCTTGCCCCAGTAAAGTTTAAGTGATATAAAGAAGATACTTTTTTTTTTTTGCTAATCACACCTAAGAACAGCTACCATTGGCCAGAATTGGCACACAAAAGTTAGGGAATACATAATCCCCTAAATGAAGAAATTCTGTCTCTTATGGCACTTGATTCTTGGCTGTGGGACTCTTTGGTTTTGCTCCTTCCCATGCTTCTTCTAAACCATGTAGCCCTGCAGCCTCCACATACAATGGGCCAGTAGACTTCAGTGGGAAACACAAGCTAAGCTAGCCTGGTGCTAGACTGAACATTGCTTTTCTATGAATAAAAAACTCTGGACAGTGGCTCTGATTTTAGCTCTACTGAAGCCCAGCTACACTTCTGATTGAACTAAGGGAAATGGGATGTGGAAATCCAGAAGTGTAATTCCATGGAAATAAAGCATTCTACCGTACCACATCCTCCCATGGGAGTTTCTGAAAATCCCTTTTCTTGGGATATCCAAAGTCTTCTACTCCCGCTAGCAACTGGGGAGATAACGCCCTCTCCCCTATTTTAACACATCAGATATGCCATTGACCAAGTTCTTATACAATTAATGATGAGCCCTTATTTTTCCTTTGTTCTCTCTTTCCAGTGAGCCAGGGCAGCCCAACCTAATCTCTTCTGTTTCACCCTCCTACGTATACTTTTCCTTTGGTCAATAAATTCTTGCTTGTTTTTCTACATTTAAATATTTCCCTCAAGCCAAAACCAGTTTGGCTCAGTGGATAGAGTGCTGGCCTGCGGACTGAAAGGGCCCAAGTTTGATTCCAGTCAAGGGCATGTACCTTTGTTGCAGGCACATCCCCAGTGGAGGTGTGCAAGAGGCAGCTGATTAATGTTTCTCTCTCACTGTTGTTTCCAACTCTCTATCCCTCTCTCTTCCTCTCTGTAAAAAATCAATAAAATATATTAAAAAAATATTTCCCTCAAGAATATAAGAACCGGGGTCTCTTCACCTCCTCATGGTTAGCACTTCTACATCTGTGATATACCAAATAAATGTTTTCTGATAATTTGGATCTTGGCTCTGAATTCTTTTCTAGTCAGAACCCAAGTACCAAAGTTACTAAACCAGGGTCCAGTATGTCCCCATCAGTCAGATACCTGGTGCCTTTTCCTGCCACCTACAATACTCTAAAAGAAAGTAATATGCACTCTTTGAGGGATAAGACCATGTCTAGTAATCATAATATGTATCACCTATTATGTGTTCTATAAATATTTCTTACACAAATAAAAATAGCCAGCTTCTATATATAATTAACACACAAGGATTTATAAATGTTCAACCTTTTAAAGTCTGATGCCATTAAGGACACTAATAGAGCCCTCCATTATTTTCAGAAAGAAAGAGTGACCTTTCAAGAACTAAACTCATATTTAGATAAAAGAGCTGAGCATTGAAATTGAATTTTATATTGGCACTATATTAAATAGCTTATGCGACATTGGTTTGTTTAAATGTGCATCATAAACTATGTCCTTCTATTGCAATTTTAAGGAATGGTGCCAGTTAGCTTGTGATGTGTCCCTCATTTTCCCCCCTTTTAAAGCTCCAAATTAGATTATTCAAATGCTCTCTCAAAGAGGTTACCCTTGGAAACCACTTTCAGGCTTCCTGGGGTAGAGAATAGCCTGGTGGTTGATTGGTTTTAGCCTCAGGGAATATCACACCAATGCACTGCAGTCTCCACTGACTACCAATTTACTTCCCAGTGTGAGGCTAGGTATCACCTGTGGCCATTAGTGCCATATTTGGTAAAGGGCTTCACTGTTTACTGATTGCCCTTTTCTTCCTTCACAGTCAAGACAATGAGGACAACCAATTGCAGTTTTAAATTTCAATCTTCTCAAGTTCGAGAATTTTACATTGAACACACCTTTCTCTTAGACTTTTAGCAACTCAGTTATGAACTTAGAGAAATCAGGATAGAAGCTTTTTTAAATTTTTTTTTAACAGGTTTCTCCCTTCACATATCAAAATAGAAAATGCTCTTTATTATATTCACATTCAATCTTTTGTTCTAATTGCTTTTGAAATTAAATATTTAAGTTAATATTTTATTATTAATTAGAGTGCACTGGGCCTGAACTCCTGGGATTAGGCCTAAATGGAAAGTCGGACGTCCCTCTCACAATCCAAGACTGCTGGCTCCCAACTGCTCGCCTGCCTGCCTTCCTGATTGTCCCTAACTGCCCTCCCCTGCCAGCCTCATTGCCCCTAACTGCCCTCCCCTGCAGATCTGGGTCTTCCCCAACTGCCCTTCTCTGCAGGCCTAGTTGCCCCTAATTTTCCTCCTCTGCCAGCCTGGTCACCCCTAACTTCCTTCCCCTGCAAGCCTAGTCACCCTCAACTGCCCTCCCCTGCTGGTGTGATAGCCCACAACTACCCTCCCTTGTAGATCTGGTCCCTCCCAACTGCCCTCCTCTGCCGGCCATCTTATGGCATCCATCTTGTGTCCACATGGGGGCATCTATCTTGTATGTTGGAGAGACAGTCAATTTTCATATTACTCTTTTATTAGATAAAATATCAACCATTTGAAATAGAAATTATCACCATGTATTAGATTAGAAGATTTAAAGTCAGCTTGGCCAGCATGGCTCAGTGGTTGAGCATTATCCTATAAATCTGGAGGTCACTGGTTCGATTCCCAGTCAGAGCCCATGCCCAGGTTGTGAATTAGATCCCCAGTTGTGGGACATGCAAGAGGCAGTCAATCAATTATTATTTCTCATCATTGATGTTTCTGTCTCTTTCTCCCTCTATCTTCCTCTCTGAAATTAATAAAAAAAATACATTTTTTTTTTTAAATTGAAAGTAAGAGGTTCATATAATTTTTCCAAGTGTATATAATCATGAAGGAACTATGTCAGAGTATAAACACATCAGTTTGGATTCCAGAGCACCAGCTTTTAAACATTGCTTTCTAATACTTATTTCTGTTAGGATAAATGATTATCTGCAAAGTAGTCTAATATTTTCTCAAATGACTCAATTTTAGAATTAGAGAAGAACTTGAACATGTCCCAGTCAAATGTCAAATTAACCTTCTCTGTAATATCAACACAATTTCACCAAACTCTGTTGCAAACAACTTTCTAATGAAGGCTTCACTAGCTAAATTGCAGCCCATTCTATGAAAAACAAAAAACAAAAACAAAAAAATAATAGTTGTTTGCACTATTTGAAAGTTATTTATCATAATGTACTTTTTGGTCAACCTGTACCTGACCCTAAAGAAGTTTCCTAGCAGTAAGTTCTCCTAACATTCATTGAATGCATATAATAAAGTAGATACACATTTTTAAAATATACACTGAATTGCCAGATTATTAGGATCTCTGAACACATAATAATCTGGCCACTCAGTGTATATCCTATATAATAAAAGGCTAATGTGCAAATTGTCCACTTGAACAGGTGTTCGACCAGCAGGCAGGCCAGGCAACTGCCAATGTCCCCTCCCCCTGGTCAAGCTGGCTGGACTCCACCCGTGCACAAAATCATTTACAAGGCCGCACCCCCCCCCCCCCCACACACACACACACATGCACTGAGTGGCCAGATTATTATGTGTTCAGAGATTGTAATAATCTGGCCACTCAGTGTATATTGCCTTTAAGCCTAACCCTAATTGAGGGAGGTAGATTTTATAATTTAATTTAAGAAAGCTAAGAGAAGTTGAATGATTTCCTAATGGTTACAGGACAAATATGTGGGAGAGGTCAGAAAATACTTACTGATACCAATTCCATTTGCCCCAGAGATCATGCTTACAAGTTTACAATTTACCGAATGTCTATTCATAATAGGTGTAATTATAAGTGTCCTTTATTTTCCACTTCTGCTTATTCTGTGCATGACTTAGTCCTAATTTTAGAAACTCAAATATTTTCCTTGCTCTATCCATATGGCTTTCTATTCAGCTTTGTGTTTGCAAATAAGTCTCCCTGAATCCTAGATTGCAATATTACCATTCAAATAATTTCTTCAGTTAATTGATTTCCTTCCTTTTCTTAACTTTAGAAATAAAAGTCATATTGAGGGAATAATTAGGGAAAGGTTTATGCAGAATAAATTCCAAATATGATAGATTTATAGTGAACTTAGAAGGACATTTATAAAAACAAAGCTAATAGCAAATAAAGAAATATTTTGAACACATAATTTAGAGGGGAAATATTTTCAGTGTAATTAGTAATCATAGTAATTAAATTACTTCGTAAACATTTTTAAATGCTTATTAAACCTCATGTCCCAGTCAAATGTCAAATTAATCATTTGCAATCATCTGTGTATTTTATGAAGAAAATGAATGACCAATTTGACTTCAGTAAAAGCAACATACAACATTGTAAAAGTTTAAGAAATATTAATTTCAATTGTTATTTTGTAATTCTTTTTTATATATATTTTATTGTTTTTTACAGAGAGGAGGAGAAAGGGATAGAGAGCTAGAAACATCGATGAGAGAGAAACATTGACCAGCTGCCTCTTGCACACTCCCTACCAGGGATGTTCCCACAACCAATGTACATGCCCTTGACCGGAATGGAACCTGGGACCTTTCAGTCCACAGACCCACACTCTACCACTGAGCCAATGTGGTTTCAGCTATTTTGTAATTCTTAACTAAAACTTAGTTTAGCTAAAGGGATTGTATATGTTCATAATTTCCTTTTCAAATTCTTCCTTCAGAAAATGGTAATGCAATTCATGTCTGATTTTCAGCACAAGCATCAACATATTATACAATTTAAAAATCCTTTGTTCACTACTTATACTTCTAGATTTCATGCAATAAAATGTAACAGCTAATTCACTAAGCTTCTCCATCCTCATATTGCTACCCCAATAAATTGGAAGTAATTGTTAGATTCAAGTCATGTAATTAGACAGCATAACATTAAGATTTTGTCAGCTTGCCAAAAAGGGAATTTGAGTATGATACACCATAAAAATCTTCCTTCAACAAGCCTTTTAATGATGATAAATAAAGAACATGTGCAAACTCGAGAAATTAATCTTTTTTGAATAATTCTATTAAAATCTTTATTAAAGCACCAGGAAAAGCAAATAATGCATAAATTATTCCTTTGTGAATTCAAATTTTGTGTTACCACATTTTTTTCTTATCAGTAAGAACACTTAGCTACATTAGTAATTAACTGCCTTCCCTTAAGTCTTTATTTAAGAAAAAATTAGATTAAAAAATGGTGTGTAAAATAAAATCATATTAAATATGTTAAAAATAGATACACAGTTACTTTAGATATTTCCATTAAGTGTTTTGTTTATTTATTTTGTTTGTTTTTAGTGCTTTCTTAATCTTCTTGGGCTTTTCCTTTTGTAAATACCTATGAAGACATATTCTTTTTTAAAAAATATATTTTAATAATTTTTTATGGAGAGGAAGGGAGAT
This sequence comes from Pipistrellus kuhlii, assembly GCF_014108245.1. Lineage (NCBI taxonomy): Eukaryota > Metazoa > Chordata > Mammalia > Chiroptera > Vespertilionidae > Pipistrellus > Pipistrellus kuhlii. Next base: position 72,280,216 of record NW_023425529.1, read on the forward strand.
AGATAGAGAGCTAGAAACATTGATGAGAGAGAAACATTGACCAGCTGCCTCCTGCACAGCCCCGCCCCCTGCAACCTAGGTACATGCCCTTGACTGGAATCAAACCACCGACCTTTCAGATAGGCCAAAGCTCTATCCATGAGCCAAATCGGTTTCAGCAAAGGTCATATTCTTAATAAAAAAAGGAATTTTTTTATGTTTAGCTACAAATAAATATTCGAACACTAAAACACAATAATGAGTACAATGTTCTTAATGTGAAAAAATTCTGTGGTTACATTCAAAGACCAGATTAATTATACATAATCTGATGAAAATGACCATATCTACTTTTTTCGGTCCTATGATTTATTCACCATGTTAAGAATAATCTTTCTATACTCTCAATGGTGCCTTTCATTGAAGAAATTGTTAGGCAAAGAAAAAGTAAACATACATTTCTGGATATTACAACATACATCAATATTCATTATATTCATAATATGAATTTCTACATTCATAAAGGACTTGGATCTAACATTTGGAGGTACAAGAATCATATCCTTCTATTAAAACTTGGAACATTAGTGCAAGCATAGTGACCTGCTCATAGGTTCTTAATGCATATTTCAAAAGAAAAACATAAAATAATCTTCTATAAGTACTATAACATTAAAAATTATTCAACCAGAAGTGAGTCTTTATTTAAATATTGTCATTGTATATTAACAAAATTAAGTGATGAGCTATGCATACTGAAGATTATAAATAAATCAATAAAACTTTTAAACATTGAAGCAGTGAAACACAGGTTATCAATAGAGAAACAAAAAATCTAGTTGAGAATAACGGGACAATCCCCAGAGTTTCAAGCAAAACATAATTTTCTACCCAGCAAGGTTGCTAGTCACAGTCAAATTTATAGGAAATATGGCATCAATCAATATTCCCATATTTTTTAGCATAAAATATAAATAAAAAACTCAAAGATAATGAATGCAGGACAGAAGAGAATCAATAGTTAAGGCTTTCTTAATATTTTTCTAACATAGTCATAAAAATAAATGTTTTTAATATTAAATGATACATATTATCTTATCTAATAAAAGAGAAACATGGAAATGGACCTTACCTCTGCTCTGCCCATAAACCACACCTACCAGCCAATCAGTAGAGAATATGCAAATTAACCCAACCAAGATATCAGCAGCTAATAATCTAAAGCAAGAAGGAGGGTTGCGTTGCTCCGGTGATGGAGGAAGCCAAGCTTCCTGCTGCCCTGGCCTTCCCTGGCCTAAGATCAAGGCTATAAAGTTTCAATTATAGAAGATAAATAAATCCCAGATATCTGCTTCCAGCCTATGTTTGGGTCGCCAGGGAGCGTGGCTGGCCTACAAACCACCACAGGCTCCTTGCCCATGCTGTTTCATGGGAACCTCCACCCTGATCTGGGACACCCTTCAGGGCAAACCAACCTGTCCCCACCCATGCATCAGGCCTCTATCCTATCTAATAAAATAATAATATGCAAATTGACCATTACTCCAACACAAAATGGCTGCCCCCATGTGGACACAAGATGGCTACCACAAGATGGCCAGCAGGGGAGGGTAGTTGGGAGGGACCAGGCCTGCAAGGAAGGACAGTGGGGAAACCAGGCCTGCAGGGAAGGGCAGTTGGGAGGGACTCAGGCCTGTAGGGGAGGGCAGTTGGGGGGACCAGATCAGCAGGGGAGGGCAGTTTGGGTGGAACACAGGCCTGTAAGGGAGGGCAGTTAGGAGGGGGGTGGACTAGACCAGCAGAGGAGAGCAGTTAGGGGCAATGAGGCTGGCAGGGGAGGGCAGTTAGGGGTGACCAGTTCGGTAGGAGAGAGGAGTTGGGGGTAACCAGGCCTGCAGGGGAGAGCAATTGGGGTCGACCAGGTTGGCAAGGGAGAACAGTTAGAGGCAATCACACTGGCAGGGAAACAGGCATTAATCAGGCTGGCAGGCAGAAGCGATTAGAGGCAATCAGGACGGCATGCAGGCAAGCAGTCGGGAGCTAGAAGTCCTAGATTGTGAGAGGGCTGTCTGATGGCCCATTTAGGCCCAATCCTAAATGGGCAGTCAGACATCCTTTGAGGGGTCCCAGATTGGAGAAGGTGCAGGTTGGGCTGAGGGACACCCCCTCCCCCGTGCATACATTTTGTGCACCAGGCTTCTAGTATTTATAATAATTATTGGAAGATTAGCAACCATATATTTTCTCAATTAGATGGAATTGGAGAACATCATGCTGAGTGAAATAAGCCAATCAATTAAAGAGAAACACCACATGACCTCACTCATTTGTGGATGATAAAGAACATTATAAATTGATGAACCAAGAGACAGATATAGAGACAGTAAAGCAACAGACAGACTGTCAAATTACAGTGGGGAGGGGAGGAAGATCTGGGGGAGATAATAGATCAACTGAAGGACTTGTGTACATGCATATAAGTACAACCAATGGACATAAAACTCTGGGGAGGGAGGGTATGTATGGGAGGAAGGGAAGGGGGCAAAAAAAACTCAATAAAATATAAATTAAAAAAAACTAAATGGGCAGTAATAATGGTACTTAATTTATATTTAGTATTTCAAAAATTGTCTTGGGTCATATCAAACTGGATTTCCACTGTCCAAGCACAATGTTTGGTACATAGTCAACATTTAATAAACACTTGAGTGAATGACCCCTTGTGAAATAATACTGCTTTTATTTATGCAATTAATTTAATAGTTCAGAAGACTACAGTTACTTTTATTCATGGAACATTTATTATCTTCCATTTATTTTAATATATTTTATTGATTTTTTACAGAGAGGAAGGGAGAGGGATAGAGAGTTAAAAACATCGATGAGAGAAAAACATTGACCAGCTGCCTCTTGCACACCCCCCACTGGGGATGTGCCGCAACCCAGGTACATGCCTCTGACCGGAATCGAACCTGGCACCCTTCTGTCCACAGACCGATGCTCTACCACTGAGCCAAACCGGTTTCGGCTATTGTCTTCCATTTATAAGGTAATGTACTAGATGCATATGTAAGTTTATTGGATACTATAGAAATTTGGGTCTAGATAAGTCTTCGTTGTGTGTATTAGCCAGAATTCTCCAGAGAAACAGAACCAACAGGATGTATGTGTATATATACATATATCTTGGGATTAGTCATTATAATTGCATGAGCCAATTCATTACAATAAATGTATCCTCTCTTGGATTATAAATATAGATATAGATAGGTTTTAACAAAGTCTGCAGGATGAGTCAGCAAGATGAGACCCGGGAGAGGTAATTGTGTAGTTTCAGCCCAAAGGTCACCAGAATGAGATCCAGAAAAAGCCAATTATTTGCTTGAGTCCAAAGGCAGAAAAAAGGTGTCCCAGTTTGAAAGCAGTCATCTCAAAGAAATTCTCTCTTATTTAAAGGAGTCAGCCGTTTTTGTTCTATTCAGGCCTTAAACTGATTCTATAAGCCCACCCACTTTTGGAAAGGCAATCTATTTCACTTAGTTTACCAATTTAAATATTAATGTTATCCTAAAGCTCCCTCAAAGAAACACCTCAACAAATACCTTTTACCAAATACTTGAGCACCCATTTGCTCAGTCAAGTTCATGTATATTAATCATCATATTGTTTTGTGCACTGGAGGATGTTTAAAAATATCCTTAGCCTCTCAGCACTAGATACCAGTAGCACTGCTCTATCTTAGTTGTGGTAACAAAACAAAACAAAAAAAAATGTTTTCTAATTGTCCCCTAGATGAAATATTATCCCCTGTTGATAACCACTGTCATAACTACATTGTCATCTTTAATTCTTAGATTTGCTAGGAAGATAATATTATTGTCATTATACAAATGATTCAGAATTATGAGGTAATGTGCCTAGTGCCACAAAGCTAATAGTTATGGAGTCAGTATTTAGATGCATGTCTGTCTGACTCCAAACTGCATTCTATTTTCAGTACCTCATGCTGTCCAAATGGCAGTTGAAAATAGGGTTGGAAGCTCAAGAGACAGTTCTGGCCAAGAAATATAAATCATGAGTCAATAGTGCATTCAGAAGATAGTTCAACCCCTTGTAGTGGATTAAATTTATTTAGGAGAAAAAAATATAATTATTAGTCTTAAGAAGAAGGAACTTTTAAAGGGAAAATATGGAATCTTGAAGTCCCCCATGGATTTGGTAGCCCATATAAATCCACCCAATTGAGTTAAGTCAAATTATTACTGAGGTGATGATATTTATGGATCATTGAATCTCTGTTGGTACCAGATGTCTCCCTTCTCCATCTTTCATACACTGAAATATTCACACTGAAAATTATTTGCCCCAAAATGCTTGTGTTTGTATTAAAATTTATAAACCTATGACCACAAATTAATATTTTGCCTAATAAAATATTATTTAACATAAAACATAGTCTTGAAAGGAGAAAAACATGAAATAAGTAAAATTTAGATGTACATACTAATCATAGGATAAGCTATTTAGGGAAGAGCAAAAGGTAAGCATAAATTTAAAAATCTATCTCCACCGCAGTCAGTTTGGTTCAGTGGATGGAGTGTCAGCCTGGCCTGTAGACTGCAGGGTCCCAGTTTCTATTCTGGTCAGCCTGGCCTGTAGACTGCAGGGTCCCAGTTTCTATTCTGGTCAGGGGCATGTACCTTGGTTGGAGGCACATCCCCAGTAGGGGATGTGCAGGAGGCAGCTGATCGGTGATTCTCTCTCATCGATGTTTCTGGCTCTCTGTCGCTCTCTCTTCCTCTCTGTGGAAAATCAATAAAATATATTTAAAATAAATAAATAATAAAAATAAAAAGCTATCTCCATTCTAAACAGAATTAAGTAAAGCCCATGAGATTCTATGATTTTATAATACCTTAGCCTTTGCTCACAAAATTGGAATAGGAGAACTACCTTGGGTTTTGTTTGTAATATGTGGTTCCCAAGAGGTTCATGGTCCTTTTTGCCTCCTGATATTAATTTCCTTGTGTAGTACTCCCCTACATGAATAGAACTGATCTGTGTCACAAATAGGGTATTCTAGAAATAACAGAGTCTGACTTCTGAATCTAGGTCTTCAAAAGCCATTGCTTATTTCTCTGTTGCTTGTGTTGGATGATCCACTCTGAAGTAAGCCAGCTGTCCTAAGGAAAGGATCTGAGGTTTCCTGCCAACAAGCAGCACTACCTTGCCAGACAAGTAAATGAGCCATGTTGGAAACAGATACACCAGCCCAATGTAAGTCTTCATATGACTGCAACCATGGCCAACAACTTGACTAAACCTTCACAAGAAATTCTGATTTAGAATTACTTAGATAAACTATCCTTGCATTTGTGACCCCAAGAAACTGAAATGAAAAATATTTGTTATTCTTTAAAGAGACTTAGTTTTTAGGTAATTAGATAGCAAAAGATAATATTATTCAATACAATCTGTTTTCAACACAATGCCCAAAATGATAGTGAAACCAATAAATCCATTATAAAACAGCATTAATCATAATTTACACTTGGCATAAAATGCATATGTAGGATTTTATAAATATAAAGTATTTAAATGATCATATTTTATTTATCATATTTATATTCATCACACTTTCCAGATTGAAACAGAAAGGCTAGCATTGAAACTATCTATAATACCACAAAAGATATAAGTTAAAGAAGCCAAAATATAAGAAAAGATTGACAGAGATATTGAAAATAAGATAAAGATACTAAACATTTTAGATCCTTCATTTTATTTTTAATATGGAGAAAATCAATATAGCAAATGGAAAAATGCTTCCAAATATGTTTCCAATTGAAACATATACACTGCATTTTAGCTGGCGTAAATATGCTTTGAATTTTAAAATTAGTTCATATAAAACCAGACTAAATGTCAACTACAATTCAGAGGATTACGTGATTTGTGTACTGCAATCCATTGGACCTATTTATGATTGGTAAACACTAGGTGGGAGATTATATAAGAGTTCAAAATTGATTAAAAAGTTAAGAATAATTTCCCAAAGAAAGGCATTGACCTTATTGCTATTGATTTAATCTGAAGTAGTGTGTATGTAAACACTGCTGTATTTGGAACTTTTAAAATAAGCAGCTCAAAAAAATTTCTTTGATTGGTTGCTTAAGAAGTCTTGGTTTTACTAACAAGAGAGTTATTATAAACCCAATGAAAGTTTACATTTACATAATTTTAGAAGTCAAATTGTATCTTAAGCTATATGTCATTTATATACAGATATTATAAGTGGTAGTAACTTAATGATTGTCTTTTAAAGTTTTCTATAATAATAAAAACATAATATGCTAATTAAACTGGTGACCTTGCCTATGAAGCTGGGGCTGCCAGGGAAGCCTGGGATCCGGGTGCCTGCCAGAGGCTGGAGGGAAGCCAATGCTGGCAGCCAGGGAAGGAAGGGTTACTCTTGCACAAATTTTATGCATCAAGCCTCTAGTTTTTATATAATACTACTAGAGGTAAAATATATTTCAACAATGTTCTCAAGTTTGATTTATTCCCCAAACAGATTTTCACTCCAACTATATGCCATCTTTAGCTCTAAATAGACAAATCAGTATGGGCCTTTCTCTCAAATGTTATTTCTATGCTCACTTCTGGTTCAAGTGTGTGTCTGGTAATAATACTTTATAGACTATCCAAATTCATACTGAATAAGTTCCAATGATGTAGATGAGGACAAACTGCACCAGCATTACTTGGGAACCAGTTACAAATGTAAACTGTTGGGCCTTCCCTGAGATATAGAGAACCTAAAACTCTGTGTGTGGGGCTGGGTAATCTTTCTTTTAATAAGCTTTTCATGTGAGGGGAGGCATGCTAAATTTTGAAAACCAATCAGAATCTAGATAAAGTTGTACTGACAAATACAATCAAAATGACACTGCTTGTTGAGAAAAGTGACATATTGCTTTCAGGAATACGTGGGAAGGGGTTCAGGCTCAGCTCCACTACCTCTTAATTCAGAAATATAGAATCTGTTACTTTAACTGAAATCAAACAAAAAACAAAGGAGGTATTCACTCTTCTACAAAGTAGATACTGCCTTATGAGTCAGCCAAATAATATCCTCAGAGCTCTCCTAAAATTACCTTTCTTACTGCTCTAAGCATTCAGAGTGGGAATTGCCAGCACACAGTGTGCTATAGCCATGCATTCCAGGCTGGAAAGTGATGCCAATAATTCTGGGCGTAACAGACCCTGGTGATGGGAGTTTTTGTTTGTGTTGATTTGGGAGCAGGAACAGCTAATGCTGAATTAATACTGTAACTTTCTCACAGTGCAAGAATGTGGTAGTAAGACTAAAGGTAAATCTAATCTATTCAACAGCTTCAACACTGTGAAAAAATATTTCTTAAAGTAATGACTAAGCTCTCTGTGTACAATGAAATGATTTAATATTAATTAAATTTTAGTTTTTTAACATTAAGCTGATTTTTCCTGTAGGCATATTTCATAAGATGCCTCAATTTCTACTCCTAGTAGTTACCCTTTTTTGAACATAAATTTTCCCCCTCACACTCCAAAATATGTTCAATGCTCTTTCCTTGGGTCCTCATAAAGCTGCCTTTCCTTACCACATTTTTGTTGTTTTGGCCATTTTATTATCTGTGTTCTCTTTCACAATACTTAATACATGTGACATTCATTTTTTATGTGTTTTATTATTTAATATACACTGTTCCTCTCATATTTTTGAGAGCAATTTACATGTTTTTGTTTTTGCTTTTTTCTCCTGTTGAATGTCCAGAAACTATATTAGTGACTGACATGTTGTAGACATAATTGCGAGGGGCCATCACATGTGAAACAACTGAATGAATGACTAAACAGATTGCAGGGGGCGACCAGGCCAGCAGGGAGGTTAGTGAGGGACTAACAAATGACTGAGCAGCAGGCTGTGTGGGCCCACCAGGCCAACAGAGGGGGGGAAAGGGGAGACAGTGAGAAGCAATCAGGCTGGCAGAGAGGGGCAGTGAGGGGTGACCAGGCCAGCAGGGGGCCAGTTGGGGTGACCAGGTTAGTAGGGGGCATTTGGGGGCAGCCAGAACAGCAGGGAGGCAATTAGGGGTGATCAGTTTGGCAGGCAGAGGTGGTTAGGGGTGATCATGTTGGCAGGGGGACCAGTTAGGGGCGATCACGTAGGCAGACAGGCAAGCATTAGAATCCAGCAGTCCTGGATTGTGAGAGGGATGTCTGACTGCCAGTTTAGGCCTGTTAGCATAGTAATCAGTGAAGGCTGGGCTGAGAGGAGCACCCCAGTGCATGAATTTCATGCACCACTCCTCTAGTAAATACATAAAGTGAAGGAAGGCTTGGCTATAAGTTCTATCATGGCTGTCTCACTTTTCACTGGATTTTTCTGAATCATTATTATAACAGATACATAGTAAGCATATAACAAATCTTTGGTCAATTAATTAATTTTTCTTTTTTATAGCCTGAACATTGCTTTTAAATAAAAAAAATAATAAACTGTCAGATATTTAATTTTATATTTACATTCAAATATGTCTTTGGTGATCCAGAACTTAAAATAACCTCACATTGATTTTTTTCTTAATTTTATTAATAAATTATATTTATGTTTTCTTTTGTCAATCCTACTTGTCACCACTGACATTTTACTCTGTGATTAGTCAAATTAACTTAAATTTTGGATTAGTCAATTAGATTAAAACAACTGAGTGGATTATATTTATATAATTAAGAACTGATGAGTAAATTTTCCACACACATACATCCAGAACAATGCAAAAGAAATATAATGATAAAGAAAAATTTCATGGAATTAAATTTTATACACATGCTGTATTAATAGTGCAATAATTATATTAATTGTATAATTAATACATATGTTTAATTTATATAATTTTTATAACAGGGACACACTGGCATTTTCACATTTTTGTTCTTTTCTAAGCTTTGAAGCATTTCTAACAGAGCTAAAATAGAAATGATCATAAAATTTTATTTTTCTTTTATTTGGTGTTTTATGTTAAAACACATGTTATTGATTTTTCAATTTATTGTATTTTTACAGCAAATTAATGGAATTATAATATATGTTCTATCTTCCTGGAGTAGTAGCATTTTTCCCACATGATCACATTAATTTATATACAAAATTTCTAAGTTCATTTTTAGCCTCTTTATTTGATAGAATGGAAAACGAACCATCAGAAAATGTTAGTAACTTCTCTAAGATGACATTTTTAATATGACTTATACTTGGGCCTGTTTATAATAACCTATTATTTATCTCTAGTGTAACAAATTACCCCAAATCTTATGGCTTAAGAAAACTAATATCTATTCTCCACAGTTCTATGGGTTGCTTATTTTTTAGGTCCAGGCTGGTGTGGGTGATCTTTATCATTACCTGGTGGCTTGACTGGAACTATAATCAAGATGCAATCATAGTTCTGTATGTATAATGGAGAAGACATCTAATATTCACATGACAGATACCCAAAGTTTTGATCATTATTTGTTTTAAGACATAAATAAGACATATAAATGTTTAACCTATTCATTCATATTTTAATAAACATTTATAAAATGTATTATGTTGATATGTGTTGCTGGTAGAATTATTTTTACCCTTAATTTATTTTTCTATAACATTGTGTAGTTTATTTCTATAAAGACTGTCTTAAGTTTCTGAAAGTTTGTTTTAGTTAAATAGTGATTAAGAAGTAGAGGCCATTCTTTAGTCAGAGGTGTCTGTTGATTAAAATACTTTCCCTATATAAAGACTTTGTTAGCGGTCAATCAGTATACTTGAGCAAATAGTATAACTGAAAACCATTTAGTACTTTGTCTTCAGTGTGCACAATGTATTTTTGCTACAATTAAGTACAACATGCATGCAGTTTGAATATTAAACAGAGCATTTGTTGGCCAGTCAAATCAATGTTCTTTGGAACAGGACACAGACTTTTAAAAAAAGATTTTTATTGATTTTGAGAGAGAGAGGAAAGGAAAGAGAGATGGAAACATTGGTATGAGAGTACAGCAATGATGGGCTGCCTCCTGCACACTTCCTACCAGAGATTGAGCAGCAACCTGGGCATGGGCCCTGACCAGAAGTCAACCAGCAATCTTTCCTTTACAGAACGATGCCCAACCAGCTAAGCAACACCAGCCAGGGCAGCACACATCTTTTTTGTTTTGTTTTGATTTGTTAATCCTTATCTGAGGATATTTTTCCATTGTGTTTTAGAGAGTGGAAAAGAGGAGGAGAGACAGAGAGAGAAACATCAATGCGAGTGAGACACATCAATTGGTTGCCTAGCACAAGCATCCTAACTGGGGCTGGGGTTGGAGCCTGCAACTGAGGTACATGCCCTTGACCAGAATCAAAACTCCAACCTTTCAATTCTTGGACTGATGCTCCAACCACTGAGTCAAGCTGGCTAGGGCACAGCATATTATACACAAGAAATAAAAGGCTTAGCATAGCAGTAAAAAGAGGTAAAACAAATGCTTATCTCCTATAACTTGTATACTAGTATTCTAGAATATTGGCACATAGTGAATAGTATCATGTGGTCAGGTAACTGTTATATTCACAGAGCTGCATTATCTGTTTCTACTTTTATATTCACCATATAAGCATAATTTAAAAAATGCAATGGTGATTGCTTTATAATCACTGTTTACTTGTTTAATCTAATTTTAAGTATTCTAATTCTTTTAAGTGAATCTCCAAAAAGTCTAGGTTTAGAGAATACTTTGAACTCAGAAAGATTAACAAACATTTCTTTATCTGGATCCAAAGGCATAAATTAGGTAGCGATCATTTAATTTACAAATCAATTTGTCACAGTATTTCTTTCAGTAGCCTCCTTCTCGCATATTAAAATATGAATTGATTTATAAATGGTGATTTATACACTTGCTCAGAGAGTAATAGAACTTATTGACATGAAAACTGCCTTATAAAACTCATTAAATATTAATCAATTTTTCTAAAATAGTTGCAGTAACAATTTGGTAATTATATTGTAATATTTTTTTCTAAAATGTTTAATATGAAGTGGTAACCAATAACCTCAAGCAGATGCAATATAACAAAACATTTCTTTCAACTCGAACTTAGTCTATAGTTCAATAGAGGTTTAATAATTTTACATAACCACAGGCTGTGTCTCTTCTAAATAAAGGGCATATTTGGTATTATATCTTCTTGCCAGATTAGATGACAAGTAATATTCAAATCACAAAATCCTCTTGTATAAACAGGCTGTTATTATCATGCCAGATTATGACTTTCAATTACCATATATTTCTTTTTTTTAATTATTATTAATTTTGGTCTCACATAATTGTCCTTATTCCCCCATTCCCATCTCAAACCCCTCCCTAGATATGCCCCCCCCCCCCAACTCTTGTTGTTCATGGCCACTGGCTAGGCCCATATGTATGCACACAACTCCTTTGGTTGATCTCTTCCCCTTACCCCCATCCCCCCTTACTTTCTCTCTGAGGTTTGAGAGTCTGATGTTTCCAAATATTTATTTAGGATTTTAGAAACAGTGTGGCTTTTTACTGCATGTAATAAAATAAAATAACCCTTTATTTTGGTGTTGTTTGAAAGCATAAGTACTGGAAAGTAGAGGTAAAATTATGTTTAAATCTCAATTTGATAAGTTATAGTATTTTGACCTACAAAACACTAGCCAGCAATGCAATGAACTCAAATAGCCATTCAAGCTAACAATTGACAAGAAAAGTAAAATAATGGTAGTGGGAATTTTGCAAAAGCAAATTTCTGCTACTTTTATCAAAGTGTCAGTGTATTACAGCAATATTGAAAGCTTTAAAGTTCTTCCTTTGAAACAATAGTTTTCAAATCACTCATTTTCCCCCCTCAAAGCCTAATGTAAACTTGTCAAAAGACCTTCTCTAAGTTATGTGTCATGCTTTCTACAATGAAATTAACTTTAAAAATAAATCTCAGTGCTCATGGCACTGACCTCTTTGATTCAGAGTTATATTCTTATTTTGATCACACCTGAAGTACAAAATTTCAGAACAGTATAAATATGTATAATGGAATGTCAATTTGACACTTATTTATATATTTTGCTCTCTTATTCTATATTGTTGTATCTAACTTTCAAAATTTGTTTACGATTAGTGCTGACCTTGCATTTTATTTTTTATTATGTATACTTTAAATTTTTTAATTGCAGTTTACAATAAACATTATTCTATACTAGAGGCCCAGTGCACAAATTCATGCACAGATGGGTCCAGCTGGCCTGGCCCCAATCAGGATGGATTGAGGCTGGGTCTGTCCAGAGGAGGAGATGGTTGAAGGTTGGTCAGCTGGCCCACCCCAATTAGGGCCCATTCAGGACCTGGCCAGCCAGGGGGAGGAGCCATAGGTGATTGGCCAGCAGGCCCCATCACTGACTGGGGTGAGGGGGCCAATTGGGGGTGGAGCTGGCCATGAGAGGGGCTGTGGGCAGTGGGCTGACTGGCCCCATCTATGATTGGTGTGGACAGGGCCGAGCAGGAATGGGGTTAGCCAGGGGGAGTGGCCATGGTCAATAGCCACCAGCCTTGCCTCTGATCAGAGTGGGAGGGGCTGATCAGAGGTAGAGCTGACTGCGGAGAGAGGCTGTGGGTTGATCAAGATGGTGGAGGCTGATTAGGGGTGGGGCCATTTAGGGGGAGAGGCTGTGGATGGTTGGGACAATTGGGGACAGAACCATCGGGGGGGAGGGGCTGCAGGAGGTTGGCTGGCTGGCCCTGCCCCCTATTGAGGTAAGGGGATGGCTGGGGGTAGGGGCCACAGAGGGGTTGGCTGGCTGCCTCGCCCTTGATCACATAGCAACTGGTCATTTAGATTGTTACAGCATTCTGGTCACTGGCTATATATATATATATAAATCTTAATTTCAGGGGTACAGAATAGAGGTAAGAAAATCATGTACTTTATACAGTGGTCCCACTGATGTTTCAAGTACCCACCTAACCCCATAACATAGTTGTTATAATATTATTGACTATATTCCCTATGCTGTAATCAACAAACAACTTCCTCACTGACTTTAAAAGAACTCTTTACCTTTTACTTTCCTAAAATTTTTAAATAGTTGTATTACTCTATTATTGTATCCTTAGTGGAAAAGTATACATTATTAAATATGCATATATCATTTCATATATCTAGTACTCATAGATATGGGATATAGGGGGAAAACAAATTTTAGGTTTCCTATGGCAGTGAGCACTTCTGAAACTTAGTAAGATAAAATTTTCCTGTTGGTTCCCAAGGTGTGAAAAATGAAACCATATTTCCCCAACCATTTTTTAATTTACAAAATGTTTTGTTTACTAAGTATGCTTAAAGTTAAACTAGGGTTTGACTTAAAGGTTAAAACTTAAGTAGAGGCAAATTAAAAGAAATTCAATAAAAACAATTTAGATACTTATTTTTAACCTTTTGTGGAAAGTATATATACTTGAAAACTTAATTTTTCTAAGCTTAAATACATGGATAAACATATAGGTACATTTACCTGAAGACTATATATATATATATATATATATATATATATACATACATATTTGGAAGCTAAAATGTTATGGAAACCTTCCAAAATAATGTATGGAGACTAATAATAACTATTAATAACTAAGATGGCTTCCTCAAAGCCAATGTCTAATTCTAATCAAAGTTCTATGGTAAGAAGATAAATGCTAGAAAAAAGGTATGAGGAAAACTGGGTACATTCTTCCATGGCATTATTTCTTCATTTTTAAGTTCAAGGGTGATGTGAACGTGTTTCAATAAATAAAAGGCATTTAGTCACCATCAATTCAATATTGATTAATTTCATGTGTAATTAATTTTCCCATAAGATATAAAATAAAAGAATACATATTCTAGATAATCTTATCATAAAACACTTTTTTAATTGTTCCTGTTTTTATTTTTATTTTTTGGTTTTCTTTTATTCCTGTTTCAGAACAATTAAATGATCTGTATACATGACTGTCAAAATGCCATATTAAAATGGTGTAATCCAATCAATGAGGTCAAAATATCCTGAGTTTTGCCGAGTCTTCTTTGAGTAAGTCAATTTAAGCGCGCGCGCGCGTGCACACACACACACACACACACACACACACACACACACACACACTACATGATGGTCCTTGTTTGTGGAGGAAATGAGGTACTTCTAAATGTTTCAGAATACACTAATATATTTCAAAGTTTCTGAGTGGTTTCTCTGCTGGAAAAATTTTCTACCCAACATTTCAGTTAGCTTATTCCTGTATTTCAAGTATCATTTCAAATTTCACTTTTGAGATAAGTGTGTTCCCATTATCTCATCTAAGTGAGTTTCCTTATTTCCCTGTTATTTTCTAATTCTTGGTATCTTCAGACTAGTATATAGGCATGTGCACATATTCATATATGCATGCCTGCATTCATGTCTGTGTTTAGTTTATAGTTGTCTATATCTCATGTTAGAAGGGCTGAGTTCAGGATCATCTTCTGTCTATTTTAATTGTATCCTCAAGATCTATGCAATTGATGGTAAAATAAAATAAAAATAAGAAATTAGAGATTTCTTTGTCTGCTAAGATTTAAGCTCCACACTAGCAAAGTTGTCTTTTATTGAACTTCGGGGAATTTTTTATGCCAGGGATGTTGAAAGTGCTCAATTAACATTTATAGACTTGAATCAAGATATCCACAACAGGATCATCTCTCAAGGGGTCTATTTCTTTAATTTATTTCTCTTAGGTGAAAGCCTAACAGATTGCTGATTTAAAGTTATTCTTTTTCAAAATTTATTTTAGGTAGCCCCTAATTCACTAATACTTTATCAAACTCCCAAATAATTATGCAGATTCTGGCCCAAGGAATGAACTGTGGCCTGCCTTAATGGTCTGATATGGAGAATATAACACAAAGGACACCTGGCTGAACATCTCAGCCAAGTTTTAAGATAAGGTTTAGATTACTAGTTAATAGCACAAGTTATGCACATTGAGTTAAATTCAAAATATAGCTCATTCCATCATTAGGTGTGAGATTTTGAACAATTTAACTTGAACACTAGTTGAGCCATAATCTTCTTATTTGTAAAATACTATAGACACTATTAATATATTTTGTGAAAATTGAATAACAATATAATAATTTAGAATAATGTGAAGCACATTATAAATAATATATATATATATATATAAGTAAGTAATATATATATATATATATGTGTGTGTGTGTGTGTGTGTGTGTGTGTGTGTGTGTGTATTACTTACTATTTTAAAATATATACCACTAGAGGCCCAGTGCACAAAATTCATGCATGAAGGGGATCCTTCAGATAGGCCTGCACCCTCTCCAATCTAGGACTCCTTGGGGAATGTCTGACTGCCAGTTTAGGCCCAATCCCACAGGGATCACCTCACTGCTAGCCTGCTTGCCTGCCGGATCACCCCCTAATTATCCTCCCCTACCAGCCTGATTGTCCCTAATCGCCTCTGCCTCGGCCCCTGCCACTGTGGCTCTATCTGGAAGGACATCTGGAAGACATCCAGTCTAATTAGCATATTACCCTTTTATTAGTATAGATAAGAAGGAGACTTATAAAAAAGAATTAGAGGCTCTATCATATGTAACATTTCCAAGTTATTTAGCTCCTCTGTATCTTAATTAGCTCATTTATGAAAATGGCATTAGAGTTATACTACCTTGTAAGGATTTCATAAGTTACAATATGAAACGTGCTTAAAAGAGGGCCAAGTATATAGTAACAGTATATCTATCTATCTATCTATCTATCTATCTATCTATATCTATCTATCTATCTATCTATCTATATATATATAATACATATATATATATTGTAAAAAATCAATTATATATATATATATAGTAAAAAATCAATTTTATACATATATACATATCTATTGTAAAAAATCAATTTCATATATATATATATATATGAAATTGATTTTTTACAGAGAGGAAGGGAGAGGGACAGAGAGTTAGAAACATCAATGAGAGAGAAACATCAATCAGTTGCCTCCTCTGTCTCCTGCACACTCCCCACTGGGTATGTTCCCACAACCAAGGTACATGCCCTTGACCAGAATCAAACCTGAAACCCTTCAGTCCACAGACCGACGCTCTATCCACTGAGCCAAACCAGTCAGGGCCACAGTAACATTCTAAACAGATGATTTTTTTTTAAAATAATGATGATGATGTTGATGAGTATTCTATAAAGGTATCTAAAACATATTGCAACATTTTAAGAGTAGCGTGGTAAAATTATTAATAACTTTTTTTTACCTTTATGTGCCCTTATCATATATTATTTATAAAATATTTTTTTTCTAAATAAATAAAAAACCTTTTGGTGTTTTTTGAACATGAAAAAGTTTATGTGGCTGCCATTGTTTCATTAGAAAGAATCATACAAAGTTACTCATCAATGAATGCTACTAGAGTTCTGTAAAATACATTTAATTATTAAGTAATCTGACTACTTCAATTATCAGTTATACCTGTTGGCTTATGGTCAGAAGTATAATGTGACTTTCCTTTTAATTAAAATATGCTAATTTACAGTACATTTGTAATAGTTTTAGTTTAATGATGCTTTATTTCCCTACTGAAAAAAACTTGTTTCTCATCTTGTCAAACTTTAGTATTGCTTCTAGTTAGACCTTTAAATGATGAATGACGATTTCAAACTAAAATAGGGTGAGGTATAAAGAAAATAAAAAGACATGAAGGGAGTTATAAATTAAAGTTTTGTAAAATAAGCTATTGATTGTGCAAGGGTTGCTTAGTACCTATTGTATAGTAAATTGAATACATGCTTCTTTTGCAATTTGTTGATAAAAAGTATATAAAAGTATAATGCATACTCTAGTTTGATATTAGCCATAATATTTTTTTAGTGATAAAGAACACTGTAATAATAAACATTTCCTTTTTCAGATATCATCACATTATCTTGGTAAGTATTCCTGTAAAGTCATTTGAAAGCTTGTGTACCCGCACATAGTTATCAGGAAGATTACTTAAGGTCATTTTTATATCCAATCCATGGCAATAAAGTTGCAGCTCAGTCAGCAAAACCTTGTTATAACCTTTATTCCATTCAGAAAATTCTATTAATTCTAATTGTTGCAGGCTTAATGAAATGTGATTCAATGTCCTCTAACTGACCTTGGGCCATTTCTTTAACGGGTGGCCATGTGACCAATAAAAGGTATATGAGACATTTCAATTTTAAATATTTAAAAATTACACATACCCTAGTATCTAAGTAATAAAAAAAGTATCCTTATGGATAAAATTTTATAATAGGAGTTTTCACATAGACTTGTAAAGCATTTCACTGAATAAGTAAAGCAGTTTCTGTTTATAAGTAGTCTATCATTTATTTTTATGCCCATTGAACCAGCTTAGACTCCACTAGGAATGTATCCTATTTTACTCTATATCTTCAAAATTATATCCTCCAGTTATTAGTAGCTCTTTGGAACAAATGATTGCATATTTTTACCAAAGTGATTCTGAGAGTAGAATCTTTCTATTTCAGCATAGAACTTCCTCTTTCCTTTAATGTAACTCATACCTCAGGGACCTATTATTCATCTCATCCATTTCTTTTTCGTATTTTTCAACCGCTTTCTCTTTTGACTGTTAACATGGCCCAAAGTTATCCTTAAAAGTGATTGTCCATAAACACACACACACACACACACACACACACACACACACACACACACACTCTATTTCCAGCAACCCTTGTGATTATATTGGATCAACATAGATAATGCTAGATAACTGCCCTATTCTCAGGATTCTTAATTTAATCACATCTGCAAAGACCCTTTTGCCATGAAAGCTAACATTTTCACAGTTCCAGGGATAAGGATATACACATTTATGAGACCATTATTCTACCTGCCACCATCACACACAAATTTAATCCTTAAAAAAAAATCATACACCAATGTTTCTCATAGGCCTAATGACATTTGGGGCTGATAGCTCTCTACTGTGAGGCTGGAGGAAAAAGACTGTATTCTGCATTGTAGGACGTTTAACAACACCAGTACGTTTGTCCCCCATTTATGATGTCAGCAGCATTATGCCTCTGTTAACAATAACCAAAAGTAGCTCCAGATATCGTCAAAAATCTGGTACAAAAATCACTACCCTAAACCTTTTTCCCCCCTTTTCCTTTTCTCCTTTTCCATAACTTGGTGCAATGAACCAACTTCTATCCTGTCCCAAATTGGGAACCCAGGAGTAAATCTCAACCCTGCTTCTCTCTTACACTCTACAGCCAATGCTTACTAGACGCCATCAATCTAACTCTTTACTCCCTTTCTTATCCCCCTTACCATTGAACCAGCTTAGAATAGAATTTTTCTATTTCAGCATAGAACTTCCTCTATGGATACTTCAGGCTGTTCTGTTTGTTTCCCTCACCTGGATTATAGCAATAGTCTTCTAAGCATTGTTCCTGTCTTCACTACACTGTTTTATTTCTATTTTGGAATTATCCTCAAGATTTCACTCAGCTATTGCTCTTTCTAAGTCTTTCTTGGCCCCAGTTTTCAGCCTATCAACTCTTCAGGTCTTCCTTTGATTCACTGGCTCATAGTAGATTTTTTTCTTTATTGATTAAGGTATTTCATATGTCTCCTTATCCCCCTCATTTCCCTTCCAACCTCCCCACTCATGCCCTCACCCCCCTGTTGTCTATGTCCATTGGTTAGGCTTATATGCATGCATATAAGTCCTTTGTTTTAATAGAATATTAATGGTCCATTTTTCATCCTATTATTTGAAATATGAAATTGAATGTGATATTTCACAGGTTTTGCCCCCATTAGCGTTATTGTGCTTTAGAGGTTTTATTTACCATGTGCATTTCTCTGGAAAGCATGGAGGCTTTAAAAAGATGTTTTATTTATTTATTAATTTGAGAGAGAGAGAGAGAGAGAGAGAGAGAGAGAGAGAGAGAGAGAGAAAGAGAGAGAGAAAGAGAGAAACATCAATTTCATGTTCCATTTATTTATGCATTCATTGGTTGGTTTTCATATGTACCCTGACTGGGGATTGAACCCTAAACTTTGGAGTATCAGAACAATGTTCTAATAAACTGAGCAACTGGGCTAGGATGAAAAAGTAGAGATTTGAGACCAAAGTGTAAATGCTAACCATAACCTAACTCTCTAATGGTTTTGGTATCTACTTGACTCATGCTATCTGTGGTAATTGAATTTGATGCTGGTCTTCCTTTTAGTATAAAGTTCTGTCAAGTAGACAAACTTGTTACCATTAATTACAATTTTTCAGAAAGATTGTTGCTTTTTACCATATTTTATTTTGGTATTTATTAAAATATATATTTTAATTTATAAGTAATATATTAATTATAAAGATTATAATTTCAATCTGGATAGAAGTATAAATGTGACATTTGATAAATAAATCTAAATGGGGTGCTTAAACTACTGAAAAATATACTTCCATTATCACATACATAATGCGTATGAAAATAATATATAAAAATGATATTTCACACTTAGTTATTTTCTTGATATATCTAATAATCATAGATATTACATTTCAAACTATAGTATGGGTATTTTTTTAAATATCAGGCTCACTCTTCTGTACACTTAAAGAGCCTGGGTTTATTATTGTTAAATTTCTAGTTTTAAAAACAAATTACTTAGTCAAAGATGGAGGTTAAATACAAAGAATGCATTGTAATTTTTATGAAGGAAGAAAGGAAGCATAGAATAATAATATTACAAAAATGAATTTGAGAATTGTTTCAAGCTAAACAGTCATTTATATCACTTATAGTCTTTCTTTAAAAAATATTTCAAACACAGTGACCTAGAACTTATTTCATACTCTTTTCACTAAAATATATTAAATTGTTTTCTGATCTTGTACATTCTTGCTTTACAAACAGGGCAGCAAAATACATCTGACTAAAGACATAGAGAGTTATTGTTTCCAAAGCTTCGTAGTAAAGAATGCTTAAGTATTTCAATAGCATTCAAACATGCATTTTTATTAATTATTTTACTAGCCAACACAAATAACATAAAGTTTCAAAATAAACACTCATAAAGTACACATTGATCATGGCTAACATTTTTCTTTAATATATCTTATGAATATAATTTTTCAGCTTACCATGAGTTTTGAATTTTAAGTAAACCCATTTTTTTAAGTCTCTTTATGGACAAATTCTTAACTATTCATAGTGCAAGTATCGATACATAGACATATTTCAGTGAATAAAAAAGTGTATAACTTCAGGAAAATAATAAAGTTCAACTACTCAAGAACATATTTGTAAGTTGCATTAATAAGATCTTCATATTTCCAAATCTTTAATTAGTTTTATTATAGTAAGTATTCTCCTAAAAGGAAAACAACTTTAGGGAGAGACAAAGAGAAAGCTAGTGGAAGACTTATGGAAATAAAAGAAGAGGGAAAGAAGAAGAAAAGGTAGAGACAGTAACTTAAGAGACTAAATATGAAAAAAATTCCATTAACTATTTAAGCCATTTTTTTCAAATCATGGTTTTTCTTAGAGTAATTTACAAACATCCTAACAAAATACTAAAATGTCACTTCTGTTAATTAGGTATTTCTCAGAAAATTATTTTATGTTAAAGATTTTAGAGTTAGGGTGCCATGTTGTAAACATTATTTTCTCCAGACAAAATAAATAAATAATAGTTTTATCTCCTGACTTTCTATTGATCAAAAAATAAAATACATTTCTCTTCAAGTGAGTACTCACAGAATATACATTTCACACACTATAGACATGCTTTATCAGGAAGATGAAAATAGTTTCATATTTTTAAATCTCAAAGCATATTTTTATTTCTAATAATGTTTATTCAAATTCAAGTTTTATTAAAGTTGTCCACATATAACTCATTAAGTTTGAGCCATATCCTTATAATTCTCCAATGTGACTAACTTAATATTTTACTTAACTTAAATCACTCTTTTATAGCTTAATTTTAATAGTTTTTATCAATTCAGGAGTATGATATGCTAGTTATATTTTTGCAATGGTTTAAAATTAAATATTTTATTTTTAAAATATTTTCTACTGTGGTATATTTAGGAAACTAGTTTTGGTGGAAAATTAATTAAATGTACTACCCACAGAGGTAAAATTAGAGATATATGGCATACAGGTATTTTGTCAGTAGGAAGAAAGATGTGTGTAATAAAACATGCATTTAAAAATGTTTAAATATGGTTTTATTGATTTGAGAGAGAGAGGAAGACAGAGGAAAATAAGAAAGAAAGAAAAAAGAAAGAAAAAAGAAAGAAAGAATGAAAGAAAGAAAGAAAGAAAGAAAGAAAGAAAGAAAGAAAGAAAGAAAGAAAGAATCATCTATGTAATAGAGAAACACATCAGCTGCCTCCTGAATGTCCTCTACTGGGGATCAAGCCAACAACTCAGGCACATACTCTAGCAAGAATCAAACCTGTAATTTTGGTGCATGGCACTATGTTTAGCCACATCCACCAGGCCTAAAACATGTATATGAATAGGTGCCAAAACTGAATTTCAAAGTAATGAAACTGATACAGTAGTATTGCTTTTCTACTCTCTGAAGATACCCCTAATAGATTAGGAATGTGTGATAAATTCTTCATGAATACAGTAACAGTGTGTGTGTGTGTGTGTGTGTGTGTGTGTGTATATGTGTGTGTGTGTGTGTGTGCACTCGCGCATGCTTGGCACCTGCAAGCACACATCATGCATGGTATGTGTATGTGCACACATGTATTATTTGTATTATCTGCTTTAATTCTATATAAGCACAGGTAATAGTTAACTATAAAATACTTTCATTTCATTTGAATAAGAAACTCAAAGATAATCCCCACACTGCTGCCAAAATGTTAAATGTTCTTATGTAAGTTTAAGGTCAAAGAGATGATAAATAGTTTAGGAACTTATATTTCTATCTGAATTTTCAGAAGGTTCTTTTAAAAGAGAGTTCACATTAAATGCTTGCTATTCATCCTGTTTGAAGTAACTCACTTTAAATTTTATTTTATCTTTAGAATTTTTTTACTTTTAATATTAAAATTATGCTCCTTTAAAAACTTATAGTGATCATTTGTGACATTTTATGACACCATTTAAACCAAAACTTACCTTTTATTCAATATAAATATTCATAAGCAAAGAATGGACAGTTTTCCATGTTTCTCACACAAACTATATAGATAAAAAAGACTTTCTTAACTTGAAGGATATTGTTACATTAGCTTCCACCACTTGAACAAAGTATAACACTAAACTAAAGTTAGGGAGACATTTAAAAATAGTTTATGTACTATTTGTATATATACTTAGATCAAAATGAAATTTATAAATCAAATTATTCAATTTCTACCTAGAAGAATATTACAAATTCTAGGAATAAACTTTATTCTTATCACTTATACAGTAATATCTTCGGCCATTATAATTGGAACCTGTGAATTCCTCTATTATTCATGTTAAAATGTTTAAGTGTACACATATGGATGCATGATTAAATCTCACATAAGATTTAATAATTTTCTTATTTGATTCATAAACAGCAGAGTGAATGCAATTAACCATATATGATGTTTACCTGGTTAAAATCGTTTCTCCTCTAAGTTATTAAAAACGACTTGCATTGATTGAGCAATTAGTATGTTCCAGTGAAGTGTGTTTGTAACTGAGTTGAATATTTGCCACACATTTTTAAATATATATATTTTATTGATTTTTTTTACAGAGAGGAAGAGAAAGGGATAGATAATTAGAAACATTGATGATGACTGATGATGCCCTTGACCGGAATCGAACCTGGGACCTTTCAGTCCACAGGCCGACTATCCACTAAGCCAACCGATTTCGGCGACAACATTTTTACTCTGTTATTTTGTTATTGATGAGGGGTTTGGGGATTAAATAATTTAGCTAACCTGCATAATATCCAGTTTTTTTCCTAAAGCTCATCTTTGAATAATATGCTTTTAACAATATGATAAAATAACTATTTATATAGTTGGGTGAAATATACCAAATTGATAAGCTGATTTCCTATATTACTTCAAAGCCAAAGACTTAGGGTACACAGGGCTGTTATGCTATTTTCCTCTCAACCCTCAGTCTCACACACACACACACACACACACACACACACACACACACACAGTCTTATTTCCTCTCCTCCTACTTATGTTCATGGCACCTAAACTGGACTCCATGTTATCCTCCATACTCTAAACTCATCTTTGCCCCATAGTTTACTTTTTTTCTGATCCTTAAATGCTCTTACATAGGTATCTGCATGATAACTTGACCTATTAACTGTATTAAATGAAACTTTATTTTATCATTGACTGTCCAAGTTTTAATAGCTCTCCACTTGTTCATGCTCACCTTTCCCTATCATGCCTACATGTCACATTTCATTTTATATCATTCTTTATCCCTTGACCTAGTCTTTTTTTTTCTTTCATATGCCCTCTCTCTAGGTTTTAGGCTTGATATGGGTACCAATTTTATTATTGTTTGGCCTAACAATATATCCTTCACATACAGATCAATGTTTGGCTCAGAATAAGTACTTAATAATATTCATGGAATGAATTGAAGAATAAATAAATAATGTGTAAAAATAGAATGCTTCAAGTCCATAATATATTTGACAGAAACAATAGTTATCTGCACAGAACTGATTATAGTTAAGAGCTGCATAATTAACCAAGAATCATGTCCTTGAAAGTTAGAGGCTTAAATTTAAATTCATCCCTATTCTATCTCTTATTAGCATGTGACCATGGAGGGCTACTTAGTATGTTATTCAAACCTATAACTCTAAGGTAAAAATGCTAAAAATTCCTTCACAGCCTTATGTTGAGGGTTGAATAAAAAGACATGTCCAGTTAGTGACATTTACTTCTTTCTGCCTATACCGGTATTGTACAATAGATACACATGCATTAAAGGGAATATGAAACTAATCCTTTAAGCCAAATATCATGATTTACCTACCTATTAGGCACACATAAATTCAGATATTAAAAAAAAATTAAAAGTATACAAGTGTGCTGGACACCATGAGTAGGCCCTTTGCATAATTTGAACTTTTCTAGAAGCTGGAAAGCTAAAAACGAGTCCCAATACTCCCTTTCACAAGTTTCTCTGTATGCATTACATTTTGCCAGTTACATGCAGAGTGTGAAAGCTGGAAGGCAGAAAGTAGAGTGTTTTGGCTGTTACTACAGAGAAGCACAGAGAAGAGATTCTCAGAAACAGATGCCTGTGTCTACTCCTCACTAAGTGTGTGGCTTCCTGGTGCCTGAATCTCACCCCCACCCCCACCCTCCCCATGGTACTCCCTTATAGTCATACAGAGAGAGCATCGTCCTGACAAGCTAGTTCTGCAGGAAGTGGTTCTGGGTGTTAGGCCTAGGAGCCCTTTATGTGATGGGTAGGCATTTAAGTTCTCACATAAAATCTCTTTCTGTTAGTATAATAATTGCCTGGGCAGCTTTCTGCTTCCTGCAACTGAAGGTTAACAAACATACCACAGGGCCTCCCGGTTCCCAGGGCTACTTCCCCACTTACGGCTAACACACTCTTCTGTAAGTGGTCCTGATCCGCTTCAATAGGACAATAATGACTACAGAAATGTGTCTTCGCTTCAGGCATGGGTCCAAAGGAACTATCACTTGGATCGGTTGCTCCTCGGGAGATTTTCCTTCAAATACATCTGCTGCGAATAAATATTTTTGGGGAAAAATAACGCTGCCTGTTAAATTACACGGAAAAGCCACACAAGGTCACTAACATTCTTATCCAGTCTTAAAGAGTTTTTCTGATGTTGAAAATACGCAACTACAAATTAAATCAAGTGTTTAATACGTAATGGGGATGTGCTGTGCTACATAAAACTATGCTCACCTGCTCAATTAGCATTGTATGTCCACAGGAATCATCTTTAATTACTAGTTAAGTAAAGCTGAGATCTGCTGTCTTCCACATTTATGAATAGGAAAATATATATTCAGCGCCCTAATAAATTTTCTGGGATAGCACTGCATGGGTTCAGAGAAGAATCCCCAAAACGTACAACATTGGCATGTGCGTTATTTGAAGCTCAAGGCGATCAAGACACAGCAGACTCAAGAGAAACTAGGACCTCCCCCTTAACTTCCTAGAGAGTTTTAGATAGGAGGCCTGGCCCAGAAAGAGCTATTACCCAAGATAAATTTGCATCTTAATGGCCTATCTGTATGGCAGTACAAGCATCTGTTCTTACCATTTTGTGAATTACCCTGCTCTCCTTGGAGGCCCCAGGCTCCTATTTCATTCTAGTTCAGCATGGCATAGAAGCCTTAATTGCCTAACTGCCTCTGGGTCTCACATTTTTATGGGGCCCCTGTATGTTCATAATTAAATATGTTTTGTGTGGCTCCTATATGCACATAGTTAAATATGTTTTTCTTCTGTTAATCTGTCTTATGTCATTTTAACTATTAGGTAAGCCAAATAACCTACATGGTTATATTTTCTTCCCCACAGTATTTATGATAACAAATTTTGCTTGTATTCTGACATTTATAATACATTAGTTAAGGTGTTCTCATAAGCCAATATATGTATTAAAGTTTGTTTGTCCAAAAGATACCCGGGGGCCTTATTGTGAATCATGTTGTAAGGTTAAAATATACATACAAAGGTCATATACAATATTTTCAGATTTTCATATTTGAGATAAATATTACATTTGCTGATAGAAACATTGGAGTCTTCATGAAACTCTACATTTTGTGAATTTTGTAACTCTGAATGTGAAATGAGGAGCTTTTTAATAATTCAATATTTCAGTAAGCTCTTTTAGCCTTAGGTAAAGCTGAGTCAATGAGAACTTGTTATGGCCTATGTTAAGACTCCAGAGTTAGAACAAAGCTGTTTAGGGGCAATGCGTTTGCTTCAAGACTGAGTGAAATCCAATTGTGCCTACACTATGATTACAAATATGTAAAATTCATGAATGCAAATAGACAGCAGTTGGAAGAGAACAGAAATGTTACTGTATTTGATTTGATAGAAATGTAGAATTTAGAGCATTTTAATTTTGTTTTCACGTTTCTTGTTGGTAAAATGAACAGCAATAAAAAGTATAGTGAATTAACTTCTCTCAGGTGTTTTACTCCAGAAGGTAACTGCTGATATCTGTATATTTAATACACAGAGAGAGCAACCATCTGATACTTGAACAGTCTGATCATTTAAGTATCCTCCTGATACCTAAAGGGCTGATTCACTTATGCTTAACTTATGAATGGAGACATGAATCCCCAAGGACACTGGGGCTTATGTAGAGCACATGTTTCTCTGATTGTACCTGATAAGAGGAGAACTAATGAATGTTTGTTACCCTCCCACCAGAAAACACTTTTACATTAACCAAACACATCTATTTTCAAGCTTAGAACTTTTTTTTTTTGCAGTTAAAGGTTATATAAATAATAACACACTACTTCTCTTCGCATGTAACCATAGATAAGAAAATGGCAAAAACTAGGCAAGAATATAAAAGAGGGGGGAAAGGACATTAAATTTTTATTATATTGCCTCTGGCTTACACAAACTATTTCAAAGATGCAATGACCTCTTTCATAAAGAAAATCAAATCAGAATATTTCCTTTCTGAGAAGTTTTCAGAAAGTTTGTGCTTTAAATAGCACTATGCCTTTAGGACTACATATTTTATAGAAAATACTAAGAAACTAGAGAACCAAGTAAAAGACCCCTGGAGACTTCAAATCCCTTAGATTTACTTTAAAATATTTTTTGAGGAAATGAGTTTCCCATAAAGGGACATTATGGCTATCAAAAAATCTACTGAAAAGTAAGCGTATGAAATATGCAATGACTTTTCCCTCAATAACAAAAGTAATAAAGAAAACCATTGGCAACAGTAACCCATTTAAAATCAAAACTCCTTTCAAGCCACGCACATTCTTTTTCCTGACTCTTCATTTCAGTGGTGATATCTGTCATCAAATAATGGAACTCTATTTATCAGGGTCAATATATCTGCTAATAAAAAACTGTCATCATTTTCAAGTTTAATATTGTACTTAAACAGTACTAAAAAGTTTAACCAATCTTTTATTTCACTCTGAAAGCAGTTTTAGCTTATTTAAGCAGCCTTTCTGTGAAAATATATACTGTACATAATATGAGTTCAATAATCTCTCATGAATATGTAGATCAAAATCTCAAGAATGAAAATAAAATTAAATTTGCATACAACTGTTCACTGCTCTCCAATATGGAAAAAATATTTTAATATATTATTATAGTTTTTAAAAAGTTGCTAAATTTCCTAATGATATTAAATCATTTAAAATTATATGGCAGCTAGATTTTATATAATATTTCCTTTACTTTATAAATGAAATAGGACTGCAAATTCAATGGGTATTATTTTGAGACTAGTGCCCTGGTGCACGGATTCAAGCACATTGAAAGGAAACTAATTAGAAGGAGGCAGGCAAGGTGGGACTGAGTGAGACAGGTCAGACACACCCTGGAGCCAACCTCCCATGGTCCCTCCCCAGCCAGCCGTATGTGGGGTGGTGCCATGGCTTGAAGGGAGTCTATGGAGTAAGCAGTGTCCCTTAGGCAGGTGAGGTCTCTTGGTCTGACCTGCAGGATCGGGCCATAACCAGCTCTCCAACACCCCCTGAAGGGGTCCCAGATTGCAAGAGGACAGTTTTCAGGTGACACACTCGCACAATGCCCAACCAACTGAGCCACATTGGCCAGAATCATCATTCAATAATTCAGAATATTGTTCTGTATTTCATAATGTATCCTATATAATAAAAGGCTAATATGCAAACGGCAGAACAACCAAACAACGGAACAACTGGTTGCTTGTGTGCTGAACACCAGGGGGCATATACAGAAGGCAGTAGGCTGCAGAGTTTGGAACAGGGCTGGCATTGGCCACAGTGGAATGGAGGAGTAGGTGAGCTGAGGCGCCCATCGCTGTCATCAGGATAAGCCTCTAGTGGTTACTGAAAATTATTTGCTCTCACATACTGTGATCCTGACTGGCACTCACACCTGCTGCTGGCATTGGCCCCAATAGCCTCATGCCCTCCCCTCAGCAGATGTGAGCGGGTCCAGGGCCATCAGCATGTGGGAGCGGCAGCAGTGGGAGCAAGGCTGCCAGCAGACAGGGGACTTGGGCTGTGGTGGGAGGGGCCAGGCCCGGGGCCCAGAGGGTGGGCCAAGACTAGAGCCTGTGCCCACTCAAGCCTCACAGCCCAGTTTGTTTTAGCTGAATGAATTTGCTCACTGTGCCCCTAGAATTAAAATAAAAATGCAAAAAGTATTGTCGAGAACTTCTAGCAGCACAGGAATAAGCCCAGGGAACATTTTGTAGAATATTGTTGTGTGGACTTCTTTCTCTTTAACGAAGGTCTACAGTATAGCTGTGTGAATAAAAACCAAAGCAAAAACAGACAGCGTACATTTCACACCAGCAATATGCAGACACTCCACTAGGTGCTCTCTAGCCATAATCCTCTTATAATATAAACCCTATGGAAGCACATTAATCATGACACTTACCTAAGATGAGACTAAAGCGCAGGGGAATTTAAGAATTCCCCGGAACCAAACAATTATTAGGCAAGAGACTTAGGTTTGATACTTAAGTGCATCTTTTCAAAACTCCTGTCTTTCTGCTCTCACCCCTGGAGCAATAACTTTCCGCTGTGCCTCTGCTATTTAACTGGTTCCTGCTCACTACATATGGCTACATTTCACTGCTCTCATATTTGCTGAAAAATGTTAGAAGAGGCAAACAACTTATTGAAGAAATGAGCCTATGGCACTCAATTTCATTCCAAAGCTCTTTCAAAACCCTGCCAACAATTTTAGCTGAATTTTGTGTGTGTGTGTGTGTGTGTGTGTGTGTGTGTGTGTGTGTCCCCATATGGATATGGTACCATCTTTGTGGGGAAAAGTTTTTAAAACATATTTTATCATAATTAACAGCAATATAATTATGCAGATGGCCTAAAGCTACACAGGCACACAACAAAATGACATAAATGAAGACACACAGAAAAATTGGGGAGATCAGACTAGCATATTTAATGCCCTGAATTTTTACCTAAATTGGATTCAGTGATAGTTTCAGCAAAACTCCCTCCTGCTTTACACCTGAAAGCAGATGGAGGCAGATTGCATCACGAGTTCAGTCCTTTCAAATTACAATAGTTTATGATGCTCATCTGCATTTTAATCAGATCCAAAGGATTTATTCTGAAAATGCATCAAGACAGCCTCTTTTCAGCACCTGGAAATTCATCAGAGAGTTTATAGCCAATCCAGTAAAATATGTTGCACATTTTCTCTCTTGTACCCCTTTCTCCTATGTATATAATATTATATAGATAAAGGTGCTGGTAGTTTTATAAAGCACATAATCATTTCAAATAGGGACAGAGAGGTGATTTAATTCTCCCAAATCATTCTTATTAATATTTAACTCCTGTTTTATAAGTTTAGCAAAATAATTTAAAGTATGCTATATTCTAAAAACAAAGAATATATTTAGCAGTTTGAAGCTTATGCCTACTACAACCTTTGTTAGATCAAATGAGAATTGATCAGCATGAATCCAGCCCCTGGAAGTTAAATGAGGCACATGAATAGTATTTTTTGTGGCCAAATGGCATTTTGTGGTAACATTTTTGTGGCATGGTATTTGGTGTCACTTCTACCCTCCAGTATTTTCATTTCACTTTTCATGGGATGCTACCTAGCTATTCACTTTTCTCAATTTTCTTGGTAATCCAAATTATTTATTTATCTTTGTTTCTTAAATGAAAAATGAATATATTACAGTTTTACCTTTTTAAGTGCTTACCACTTTATTGTTAAAAATAAGAAAGAGAAAATGTCATTAACAAATTAGTAGCACCTTACTTCTGGACTAAATCAAACAGCCTTTCAATATATAAATTTACTTATTTTTTAAAAAATAAATTATTTTTATAGTTTTTTATAGCAGTATGGAAAAGACACAGCAGAAATTCCACTGTATAGAGAAGGAAGCATATGTTAGGGAAAGAAAACTAATACAAAAATAATTTTGTAGTATAGGTCTAACATTCATTTTACCAGTAATGTTGATGGGAGAAAACCTTAAATTAACTACAGGTCCCACCCTTAGAAGAAGTACAATAGAACATAGGGAATTCCAGTAGCACAATAGAAAGAGATATAATAGAACATAATTCACATCCTTTCATTAGAGGACTTGAACTTTTTTTTCAGCTTACTCACTATATTATTTTGAACATGTCATTTAGAATCATTGAGACTCAGTATTATTAGCTAAGAAATAAAGATTATATTTACCTCCCAATATATTGTATTATATGCTTTCCAAAGTGTTCCATTAGATAAAAATGCTATTACATCATTTTGTCTTCCTTTGGATATCGCTTCTTGGCCTTTTGGCTAAGATCAAGTGTGGAAAGAGGCATCACTAGTAACGCATTCTAAAGTCTCTCATAAATTTTTATTTTTATTTTATTTTTTTTCAGAATCTAGTTTCTACAGATTCCTGGTGAGATTTGTCAGTGAAAGGCACATGCCTCAGATTTGGAAGGTAGATAAGGTGCCCTTATATCTGTAGTCAGAAGTAATTAAGCCAGATGTGTGAGCAGAATTGAAATTCACAGGCTCTCAGGAACTGCTGGCCTTAAATTTTCAGGCTGTCTTTGCTCTTATCTCCCCCAAATTTCTCTGACATCTCACAATTTTCACCCGCCAAATTATTCCAAAGACTGTATACTTTGTGTTGTTTTTCTAATGCTAAATACTTTCCACCTAAAATATGTTGAATAGCTTCTCTACTCTTGGCCAAGCCATGAATGATATATCAACACTTATTCTTTTGTGTATATCACATATTGGTGACTAAGGAAATGCATAGCAAATAATTTGTGAATGCAAAGTAATCAATAATACCTAAATTATTTTAATTATATAATAATTTAATTAACTTTTGACACTCTATAAGCTTTCCACTGTAAAGTTAACTTCTTCCTTATCTTTTTTTTTTAATTTGCAATATCTATTTGTGTGTGTGTGTGTGTGTGTGTGTGTGTGTTGTGTGTGTTTGTATGTATGTGTGGTTACCTTGATTATCTAGGAATTTTTTTTCTTCATTTCATTGAAGTTGTGTAATTTATTGACATATAATTTTATGTAGTATTCTCTTTTTTATAGATTTTGGAGAGAGGAAAGAAGGAGAAATAAATTGAACCCAGTACCATTTTGTGTTCCGGATGACCCCACTGAGCTGCACTGGTCAAGGCTATGCCATTCTTTATAATCCCCTTTTTAGCAAATTCAGAGTCTATTTTTGATTCTAGAGATTTAAGTAGCTCCCTTGGTTTCTTGGCCAACCTAACTATAGGTTTGTCAATTCTCCTTCCTGCCCCCAATCTCCCCTCCAAAAAACCAGCTTTTTATTTCACTAATTTTTATTTACTTATTTTTTATTTCAAAAAGTACACTCTAATCTTTATTCTCTCCTTTTTTATACTAGCTTTAGATTAGTATATATTTTTTTCTAGTGTAATAGAGTAAAGTCTAGGTTTTTGATATATTATCTCCCTCTTTTCTAACATAGACATGTAGAGCTACAAATTTCTTTCTAAATACTGCTTTATCATTAGTTGCCTCTCATACGTTATCAATGGAAACTTGTTATGTTTTCATTTTCATCCATCTCAAATAATTTTCTAATATCCCTAGGATTTCTTCTTTGACACATCTGTTATTTGGGAGTATATCATTTAATTTCCACATACTTGTAAGTTTTGTGTTTTGGTTTTTTTAAAAATATATTTTGTTGAATTTTTACAGAGAGGAAGAGAGAGGGAACAGAGAGTTAGAAACATCAATGAGAGAGAATCATGGAACAGCCACCTCTTGCACACCCCCTACTGGGGATGTGCCCACAACCAAGGTACATGCCCTTGACCTGAATCAAACCTGGGACCTTTCAGTCTTCAGGCCGATGCTCTATCCTCTGAGCCAAACTGGTTCTGACAAGTTTTGCAAATTTATTTCTAATACAGTCAAACCTTAATTTTCAAATATCTCTCATCTCAAACAATTTGGTTCTGGACCAATTCATTTACAGAAGAATGTCTCCATTATTGTACAAGACTTTGGTTCTCTACATCAGCATAATAAAAAGTGTACCTGAGGCCACAAACAAAGGAAAGAATTCCCATCAGTTTACCACTAAACCTCCTGTTGCTAATATCTCAGGAAATTGTGCTGTGAATATTTTTGGTTTTTTGCTTCTGTTGCTGGCAAAATTAACAATTAGCAAAATTTTAAAACATAAAGAGGCCATCAAAAGTGCTAATGTTGTTAAGGGTGTGAACGAAATAATGATACCAGGCAACTGAAGAGGTAGAAAAAGTGTTGTTGATTTAGATAAAGGGAAAAGCAGTCAGTTGACAGCATTTCTAAGGCAATGATACATGAAAAAGTGAAGATGATGCATACTGAGTTCCTGAAAGACACCCTTGGAAGAGGTGCCGAAGGTGATTTGTTCAAGGCTAGTAGGAGATGTTTCAATACATTTACGAAAAGAAGTGTTTATTTATAGGTTAAAACAGTAAATTAAATATGTACTGTGTGGAAGAAAGGTTAAAACAATAATTTGGGAATCTGGAAAAATTAATTCAATTTACATGTGAAAAATTATTATTATTTTTTTTAACAAATTGCTTCTTGAACAGGTTTCTGAAATGAATTAAGTTTGAGAACAGAGGTTCCATTTTAATTGATATGTAATTTCATTCCAATGTTGTCAGACAACAGACTTTTTATAATTTGTTTTTAAGTAGAATTGAGGTGTGCTTCTTTGACCTATAATATGGTCTTTCTCATTGAAAATTCCTTGTGCTCTTGAAAAGAATGTATATTCTGCTCATATTTGATGGAGGGTTTTTAGATTTACTGAGTATGAAGTTGAATTCTCTTTTCTACTTCCTGTTTATGTCCCTGGGACAAAAATCTCTAAACCATGCCTCTGACGTTGAGGGTGGTGGAGGTGTAGACAATGGTCTGCCTCTCTAAGTGACACCTTTACTTTGGATCTGAGATCTTGGTACAGAGAGAAGCAATAGCTACAGGTCTCCTTGGTTTGCATCTCTTGTCATTAAACCTCCACCATAAAAGCTGGGGCAAGGATGACTGGAGCCCAGTTTACTCAGAAGTGCCACATCCACGGTAGAGCTACTATTTTCCCAGGAGAATGAAGTGGTCAGAAATAGGGAGCACCCACCTCATAGCTGTACTCAGCCAGAATTTATTCTCAACAGCAGGTAGCCAGGGGAAACCTGAGAAATTATTATGTCCTGTTTTCATAGGAGAAAGCCCAACTGTAAGGTGGAGGGAGAGGTGATTTTTGGTTGTAACAGACTGGAGTAAAGTCTATATATCATTAGCCTGGAAGAAATAGTGTGACAAAGGACTTGGTTAAAATACCACACAATCAGAGTTCTCACATAATTTTAGATTCCCTTATTAATGGTTTTTCACTTTTACAGATAATAATAGACTGAAATTATAGAAAAAATTCTGGACCTGGAGAATACAACTTTTGAAATGAAAAAATATATATATATATACAGTATAGAGAATTAACAACAATCTTAAGGAGTAAAGAGAATCAGTGGACTTGAAAAAAATAACATTTAAACTTATCCACTGAAAGAAAAGGAGAGTAAAAAGAAGAAAAAATAAAAGAGAGAAGATCTTAAGTGAATTACAGGACAACTTCACAAGAAACAATGGGAGTCCAGAGTAGAAAACAGTTAAAATGGGAGATAAATTATTTAAAGATATAATGACCTGACTACTCCTCAAAGCTGAAGGAGAAATAGATGTCCAAGTTCATGAAAACATAGGACTCCGCACAAATTTGACCAAAGGTGGACTTCACTGAGATGCCTAAAACTGTTGAAAAACATACTTTTTTCTTGTGATTTAGTAAGAGGGGGAAAAAGTCATTCTATACAATAAAATACCCCAAGGCTTTCAGATTACTCCAGAAAACCTTTGCAGGCCTGGAAAAAGCAGAATAATATATTCTAACGGCTAAAAGAAAAAAAAATGACAACCAAGGAATCTTTACTTTGCAAAGCTTTTATAAAAAATGAAGAAGAAACTCTCTCAGACAAACAAAACTGAGAGAATATACTACCACTAGATCTATCTTTTATTCAAGCAGAAATTAAGTGATGTTAATTAGTAACATGAAAACATCTAAAGGTATAAAACACACTGGCAAAGGTACATATATGGTCAAATTCAGAATATTCTATCACTGTAATGGTATGGTAGTATATAAAGCACGTCACTCTAATATAAACATTGAAAGACAATTGTAATAAAAATAACTACAGGTATAATCATTTCTTAATGGATACACAGTGAAAAGCTATAAATAATGACATCAAAGACACAAAAAGGGTGTGTAACAAGGTGAAGTTTTATAGGTGGTTAAAGTTAAGTTTTATCAGCTTAAAATATAACTATAAAATATTACATCTAATCCTCATGGTAATGAAAATTAAAAAAAAATCTATTGTAGAAACACAAAATATAAAGAGAAAAAAATCAAAGTATACAATTATGAAAAATCAAGAAATAAAAAAGGAAAACAGCAGCAGAAAGAAAAAAAAAAAAAACTAAAAACAGCCAGAAGTCATTAGTGAGATGGAAATAACTTATACATAATTGGCTGCCTCCAGGTGTAGAAGCCCATGCACACTGGCCAGGGTTTCTATAGGTACTTCAATAATGGTTAAAGTGTGTAATTTATATATTGGGGGTGGGAGGCTAAAAGCATGTAATACTTTTCCATATATGTACTATGTGTTCACATTAAATATATAGTTACACTTATTCTAATGTTAAAAAAAGTATAAATACAAAGTGTATTCTTTAATGAATTAGCCATAAATTGTGATTTTATAAGGTTTTCAAAAATGATTGCTAATTGTTGCTATTTGTCAAATAGTGGGTCCTTACATTGTTATAGTGCTTTAAATTTACACATGTAGCCTTTAAAACTTTTTTTTTAAAAAGGTATTCTTTGTAATAGTAAGGCAAAAAAAAAAAAAAAGCCAAAAGTTCCTTTGTATCATAAAGCCTAAACAGGTTGCATTGTAATTAATTATGTATATGTTGCTATTATTATCATGCAAGCTTGTCAAAGAAATTTATTTTGTTAAACTCTCTCCAAAATTACCAGAAATACCTAATGGAAATAAAATAACAAAATAAAAATAAATTACTAAAACTAGCAAAGGGTAAGTGTTATATCAATTTCCATCCATGTATCTATTTTTGAAATTCATTTCTCACATATAACAGCCTTAGAAACTTGTGAAAAAACCATAGATCCTGTAAACCTATTTCCTCACCTGTTACATACAAATCATAAAGTATACATTTCTCAATATGTTTGATTAAATTAAAAGAGGTAAGGTATGTAAATTTATTCACATAGTGCTTGGCACATTATGAGTACTCAAAAATGGCAACTATTTTCATTTTGCTACCTGTGAACACTTAATTTAAATTCTAGACTTAAAATAGAAACATCAAACATTTGCAAAAATAAATATCTGTCTACACGTATATAATAAACCAATCCAAATTAAATCAAAGTTTTGAAACACTTTAAATTACATGGATGTTGTACTTAATCTGAGTCAGCCAGAAAACAAATTAATAATGCTAAATGGAAAATAAATATGATTGCTAATTGTTGCTATTTGTCAATTAGTGAGCCCTTACATTGTTAGAATGATTTAAAGTGTGCAGATTAGTGTCATATATCTCAGTTCAAGGCAGAGTTGATGGTATGCATATTTTTCCCTTTTAAATCTAAGGAAATTGGGGCAAAGGAAAAACAAATAATTTCTAAGTTCACAGACATAGAAAGTGGTTCTTTCCATTATGGAACACTAGAGGCCCAGTGCACAAAATTTATATATGGAGGGGGGGTTGTTCCTGAACCTGGCCTGCACCCTCTCTAATCTGGAACCCCTCAGGGGAAGTCTACCTACCAGTGTAGGCCCTAACCCTGGGGGATCCGGCCTAAACGGGCAGTCGAACATCCCTCTCACAATCCAGGACTGCTGGCTCCTAACTGCTCGCCTGCTTGCCTGCCTGATTGCCCATAACTACCTCTGCCTGCCAGCCTAACTGCTCCCCTGCTGGCTTGATTGATTCCTAACTGTTCCCCTATCTGCCTAATTGCTCCCAACCGCCCTCCGTTGCTACAACCTGCCTCCTCCACCAAGACCTGCCTCCTTCGCCAGGTCCTGCCTCCTCCGTGCTGCACGGAGCTACAGGACCCCCAGGCCTCACCGCCCATGGAGACCACTGGGCCCTGCCTCCACTGTGTGCATGGCCATCTTGTGGTGACATTGTGAAAGGGCATTGCACCAGGGTGTGACACCACTTAGCCTTCTATTCTATAGGATTATTAAACAGTCTTATAAAATAGAATTAAAATATCAGGAGGTAATTTTTAAGAGAAATAAAGAAAAATGTATAGTATCATATAGTGTCTACTAAATATATTTTGTCATTCAAAATACAATACTTTTAAAACTCTGGACACTATTCTGTGGACTTGGCTCCCTCTGCCTCTGTGAATAATGCAGACAGCTTTTCTTTCCTCTCTGAGCTTAGAGTAGTGCAGGAGATTGAACATAAAGCAAAAAAATAAATTGATCCCACCTGTTATAATTGCAATGATAGCAGCAAACAGGTGCCAGGAAAATTAAAATAAAATGCATTTGAGGTGGGTGGGACTTAATCTAAGGAGGACGATCAGGAAATGCTACCTGTAAGCTAAGGTATGAAGAAGCCAGAGACAGACATGCAGGGAGAATATTTCAGACAAAGACACACAGCTATGACAAGTGCTCTGTGTGGCATGCACATGGGCTACTTTTGAAAAATGGAAAGCCTGTTTGCATGATCAGAACACCATGTATGAAGAGAAAGGGGCCTAGGAGGAGCCTGAGTGAGTAGGTAGGAGGTGTTGCAGATAGATCAAGTAAAAAAAAAAAAAAATTAGATTTTATTTTCAGTTTGGTGGAGACTAGTTAAAGGTTTTAAATAGGGCAAAGACATGATCTCATTTACATTATAAAAGATTATTTTCAAGATAACCTATCTGAGTTGTGAAATAATGTCAGCAGAGAAATCAATTTGGAGGTTTTTGTAGCTATTTGGGTGTCAGATTCTTATCTGGCCCAGATTGGGGATGGGACTGGTGAAATACAATGAAGAACAAGAGGTAAAATAGTAATAATAACAATTATTATTATTATTATTATTATTTGAAGGAAAAATTGACACTTTAAATATGGCATGAAAAGAGAGAGTAAATAAACGATGACTATCATTTTTTAAAATTTGAGGATAATGCTATATATTGATTAGGGCAAATAGAAAAGAACAGATTCATGGCATGAATAGGACTTAAATTGAAATAGCAAAGGCAGTGTTTAATTTATCATCCAAACAATCACATTTTTGAGAGTGATAAGAGATTTCTAGTAATTATTGAGGACAATTAGAAATAGACTGGGGTTGTCAGCCTAGGCATAAGTAATATAGATAAGTAAAATGAAGAATAACAACTAATATTTATGATGCACTATATACCAAGTTCACACTTTTAAAATATTCCCTAAGATATTTCTCCTCAAACCTCATTGCTATTATAGACATTTTGCAGAAGCGAATACTGAGGGAGAATATGAAGTAATGGGTAAAGGTCACAAAACTAGTAAGGTCTGGCACTGGGCTATTTATCCCCAACAGCCGCATCTGGAGCCACATTCTTAATCAGTAACTGTTATGATCCTTCACAGGAAGCATTTTCACCATAAAGTAGTGCCTCTTGTTCAAGAATGAAAATTGATATCCTAAAGTGCTAGAGCACACACACAAGAAATATGGCCAAAGTGTTTTGAGATGTGCTTCCAAGCACTGGATATCATATACAAGTACACACTGCCATCTTTACATCCTCAGTTTATGCTTAGGGACAGAAACCTGGCTTGGAGAAAGCGTCAGTCAGACATTAGGCAATCATTAATAAGCCAGTAAATATTTTGTTTTTAAACATCTTTAAGGCACCTTTCAGCTCCACAGATTATTCAAATTCTGTTGGAATTATTTATATCTTCTGAACTTCTAAATACAGGTCTCCCTTTCAAATGTCCTACTAATATTTGCAGGCAGCCAAATGAAATTTTTAGTTCCAAAAACCCCCTTTTAAGTTCTAAATCAAAATCAATGTTTCTTTGGTATTATTTTACCATTTATAATGAGTTGATTTAGTTAAAACTGCTGTAATCATAGCAACAGAGACTGATTCTAACGTTAAGAGAAAGGGAGTTTATAGGAAAGATAGGTTGGCTCTTCCTGGAATCTCAGGAACAGCTAAAGAAGTCCTTCTGGCTGGAAGGCGGAGATGATGCCAGCTGAAGGAGCTATAGGAGCTGGCATTCGGTGACTGTCTCTCTTCAGTGGTGCCTTTGCCAAAGCTCAACTCTGATGATCTCCATTTTTAGATCTCTTCATTTTAAGTGCAATATTCTGAGGAGACATCTACTGAAGGTCCAAGTTTGGTCTTCCATGGGATCAATGAGCTAGGGCTGCAGATATGAGACACCAAAGAGGGTCTAGGCCTTTAAATTAGGCTCCTTTCCAAGGAATAGGGAATTCCCATACATCAGTTCAACTCTTTTGGCGTCACCAAACATTTTGCCATATGGATGTTGTTCTCATGCACATACACTCATAGACACACACATAAGAACAAGTTGTGTTAATTTTCTCTATTACAAATGCAACACCCTAATACAATCCAATCTTACTATACAGGCACTCTTCTTTCCCAAAGGAAATCACTAGAAAAACTAAATGTCCTCAAATTCTATCTCAATATTAAAAATCTTTAAGCATAACTGTAAATGAAAATTTAAACCTTCCCTATATTGTACAGTAAAAAAGAGAGAATGCATTAAAATATTCTTTATTCAAAATGGAAAAATTATTCCATTCAACAACAAGAACAAAAAATCCAGTGGTTGTATTTGCAGTGTCACAAGAGCTTGGGGAGCATATATTACTCTCCTTCTCAACTCCTTTATTCAGCTATTATTCTAGCTGACTGGAATGGAAGTATTCTTCCCTTGAGAATTATTTTCTAAGACCACTAATTAATATGTAGTCATAGTACAGGAAATGAAGTTTATAGACTATTAAGAGTGATGATATTTGCCAATGCTATTTCAAATAAGGGTTTAATCTCCAAAATTTATGGAGAACTCATATAACTTTACAAAAGGAAGATAAACAATCCAATTAAAAAATGTGCAAAGGACCTAAATAGACACTTTTCGAAAGAAGACATCCAGAAGGCCTAGAGACAAATGAAAACATACTCAAAATCACTAATCATCTGAGAGATGCAAATTGAAAAAACAATGAGGTAAATTCAATAAAAACATATCCTTAGGTGAGGATTAGAAGTAAATGTGCTTAGTAAGAATGCTGAATATTGGTGTAGTTGGTTTGGTTTCTTTCTCTCTCTCTCTCTTTCTCTCTCTCTCTCTCTCTCTCTCTCTCTCTCTCTCTCTCTCTCTCTCTCTCTCTCTCTCTCTCTCTAATACACAGACCCATGGACAGTTTTAGGAATGAGATTTCTCTATATATGCCAAACCTTTTTTTTTTTCATCTCTAAAAATATGAAAATATTTTTCACCCATTTATTTTTTATAAGCATACATGATCCCCGGCATTTACTGAATAGGGTATCCTATTCATAACATTGTTGATAGTAATGGTAATCTTCTGGTGATCAATCAAAAATATCGCTAGTCTTTGGGTTTATCTGAAAAGTCCAGTTCCAAAGCTGGCTCTCAATTTTCTGTTTGGATCATCTCATTATCGTTAAAAGTGCCACTCTGAGCATCATATAAACCTCACTGTAGGGCTATCCATTTATATAAAAAAAAAAAAAAAAAAAAAAAAAAAAAAAAAAAAAAAAAATGGACAATGATAAGTATACCTGGAAGTTCTGACCACTTGAGGAATTCCTTTTTGAGTGCAACTCAGAACCATTTCTCCTCCAATAAGTGCTTGCATAACAGGAAGAATCATTGTCAACCTGGATCATGTGATTTTTTTTCACTTTGGCTACATAAAATCCCGAGATCAGTCATTCACAATTGTATACTAAATATAGACACTAGAGAAAAATGATCTCTGAAAAGTATGATGTCACTTATCTCCTGTACTTTTGCATTACTCAGTGCAATATGGGCATAGAGAAAATATATTTCCATTTGTAATGTTGTCATTATTTTAATTTCATGTTATCTTAAATGCCATATGGCATACAAACCAAAATAACAAAAAACATAGATTCCCATACCCTTCTACCACTCCTCTGTAATTAGCAATGACTACATAAAGCACCAGACATGCGGGGCCGCTTTTGGCTTGTGCGGCTCCCTTCACAAGGAGCAGATCAGAAGCCGCTTTCCCTGCTGAGTGAGAATTTCAGAGCTCCCAACCTGTCCACTCACTCAGAAAACACAGCTGTGCACGCTACCTCTGAATGCCCATCTCAAACGGATGCATCTTTAACAGTCCTCATTGGAATTCGGTGTCACATGATGAAAGCAAACAACTACCAAATTTTCGAACGGAAAAAGATCACATTACGTTTGGCAGTGAATCCCTACACACTTAGAAACACCATTCTGCAACATGGTTTCTATTCAGATTCCCTCTATATAAAATGACAGGGTGTGTACATACTAGATTTTGGATATAGCTTAATTTTAAAATCTACCCATTCACATTCTGATACTGAAATGATTCATACCATGTTTCAACATTAAATACACTCAATTTTTGGACACTTTTCCTAGGTAATGAGATTCGTCATCTGTGTATTGGCAGCGTATGATGCATTACAACTAAAATGATGCTGAGTCTATTTAGATAAGTAATTTCGAAAGAGTAAGTAGTAATTGAGAAAAAGGAAAATTATCATGTTTTTATCTCTTTTTATTAGAAATATATACCAATTAGCTTTCATTAATATATTTATTTTAAATATGTTTCTTTTATTTATTTTTAACCTTCACCTGACGATATATTTAGAGAGAGGAAGGAAGAGAGGAGAGAAACCTCAACATGAGAGAGAAATATCGATCTGTTGCTTCCATGGTTGCCCCCAGTTGGGATCAAACTCACAGCCTAGGTATGTGCCCTGACTGGGAATCAATCCGCAACCTTGGAATCAATCCAAGGTTGCGGATTGATTCCCAGTCAGGGCACATACCTAAGGACTGATTCTCCAACCAACTGCACCAGCCAGCCAGGGCCCAGTTATCCCTTTTTTTCCCTTTTTTTCTTCTCCCTTTTCTTTTCATCTTTTCCCCATCATCATTTATTCCTCC
The DNA here is from genome assembly GCF_014108245.1 of Pipistrellus kuhlii. Classification (NCBI taxonomy): domain Eukaryota; kingdom Metazoa; phylum Chordata; class Mammalia; order Chiroptera; family Vespertilionidae; genus Pipistrellus; species Pipistrellus kuhlii. The sequence continues at coordinate 72,321,944 of NW_023425529.1, forward strand.
TATACTCTCTTTCACATCCACTCCTGCCCCCAATCAGCACACTGCTAGCTAACAAGCGCTAAAATTGAAACCCCTACCATTCACAATATATATATATATATATATATATATATATATATATATATATATATATATATATATATATATGATTTTATTTTTTTAAATGACATTTTCATATGATTTTTATCCAACTGTTTTAAATAATAAATTAAACAAAATATTTCAAGGAAAATTCATTTTGCTAACATTTTTATAACAAGAAATACAGAGCTAAAGGATAATAGTAACTCTAAAGAGGCGTAATGTAGATAGGTTTGGGTGAGACAGAGGGACCTTAAAAGTATTCAGACTTTTCAATAAACTGAATTGTGAATATAGAGGGGTCTATTTTAATATTACTATTTATATTTAGCTTTTAGAACATATTTTAAGTTATTTATACCTTTGACCTGTGCAATAGTATTTAATTTAGTGTTGTTGTTTTTTTTGTCATTATGGATTTCTGCCATAACTGAAGTTTGCAATTTTTATGTAGGCAAGTCTGTTCGTCTTTTCATTGATGTTCTTGATATGCTTGGTTCAGAATAACTTCTACACCACTAGTTTATAATAATATTCTTCTATATTTTCTTCTAAAGTTATGCATGTTTCCTGTTATTATTTTTAGAGAAGATAAAATAGTTTACATCAAAATGGAAAGGTACAGAGGCTTCTCATATATCCTGTTCCCCCACAGGGATAGCCTCCCTCATTATCACTATCACTTTCTTAAATGGTGCATTTTATTTATTTATGTTTTTACCAGTGATAAACCTACACTAACACAACATAACCACCCAAAGTTTATGCTTTACATTAAGGTTCACCCGTGGTGCTGTCTATTTTATGAGTATGGACAAATGTATAACAAAATGTACTTATTTTCATACTATCGTGCAGGTATATTTTTACTACGCTGTGCTCTATCTAGCCAACCTCCTAGCAGCTAATATTTTTTAAACCACAATTTATCATTATTTTCTAACTAATCTTTGGCCCTAGGAACATGTTACAAAATACTGGTAAATATTTGAATTTGTATTGTCTCTCGTCATTTAAAAATTTCCTTTTAAACTATATATGACATATTGAATTAAATTTAGGCTTATTAAAAAGTACAGAATAAATCTCACTTAAGTCACTTTGGTATTTGTATCTCTTTATGTCATGTAGAAACAGAATTTACACTAGCATGAGACATTTTTTCTTAACCACACAAAGCTTTTTCCTTGCAAAACATTATTTCATGTTCAAAGAAAACGATGTGAATAGTGGTGCCTTGAGCAATGCTAAATGAAAGTTATTAACATCTGTACTCTTTATGTAAATGATCCATTTACAGGGGAAAATATAAGGATGAAAGGAGATAGGTCTAGTCTTTGAGAATCAACTTAAGTTAGATGGGGTTAGTTTTGTCTAACATAACCTATCATTCTTACTTATCTTTAGATACTCCTTCTCAATCTATAAAGTCAGCCTGACATGAAAGCTTAGTAAAGTAGAGTAAGCACCATGGCACCTGATGCATAGGTGATAAATTAAAGGTGAAGGCAATGCATTGGTAAAGAAATTGTCTTTCAAAGCAAGCCTGAGAAGTTCAAGAGACTCAAGATTCAAACTATGCTTGTGTTGTGGATGGAATGTCCCCAAACTGCAAATGTTAAAATATTAACCCCAAGGTGACAGTTTGGGAGACAGGGCCTTTGGGAGGTCATTAGGTTTACATGAGGACCTGAGAGTGGCACCTTCGTGAAGGGGGTAGTATCTTAATTTTAAAAAGTGAGATCAGAAAGTGAAGTGAGCATGCTCTCACTCTTGTTGGTATCCTCCTGCTCACTCCCCACTCACACAAACAGGAGTCATGTGGACATAGAGAGATTTCAGCCATCTGCAAGCCAGAAAGAGAACCATCAGTAAGAACCAAATCCGCTGGCGCCTTGATCTTAGATTCCCAGCTTCCAGAAACATGAGAAAGATATTGCTATTGTTGAAGTCACCCAGTCTATGTATTGTGTCACAGAAGCTTGAGCAGAATAAAACAGCTCACATTATTGATCTAATAGTGGAAGCTGCATTAAGTCTCTGAGAAGAAACTTCTATTTTTTCCTGTCCTATTAAAAGAAATAAAAAAGGGGTATACTTGCTAAAGACTTATTTATTTATTTATTTATTTATTCATTCATTTATTTATTTATTTTAGTTAGTTATTATTATAGCTGAGACAGGACTACTTTAGAAGCAGTACTGCCCAGTAAGTTTATCCGCCAGGAAGAGAAAGTGTATGGTTACGATATGTCCTAGAGCTGCCTGGATATACTGTCCAGGTCATTATGCCAACAATATTATGATAAACCACACTCATTTATCATGTATTCTGAAAAATACATTTACTCAAAGGAATGGCCAAAGGAAAAGTGTAAGTTGTCTTGATATTCTCTAAGCCTGTTTGACAAAGGAGAATTTTTGAAAATTAATTATGCACAATCTTATCTTGCTCCCTTAATAAAAAATAAAGAAAAATCTTGTAAAGCAAGCCCTAAACATTTTTACCCCTTATTATTCAGCCAGGGATTTAAAATATAACCCTAAAATCCATCTGATTGTCTTTTCCCCAAATACAACATTTCATTTTTAACCAACCCATGAATTTGTAGTCCATGGGGGTATTGAAATCATCAGGATATGATTCTCAATTAGTTGTGCAAAGCATGGTCTCAGGTGAAGATGTCAAACAAGAAGTTTTAGATTTAAAAAAAAAAAATTCACTTCAAAAAATAAGCTCTAGAATTTCCCAAACATAATATATATAATGTATTTCAAGGGAGATAGAATAAGAAACCATTTGAAAGATTTTGTAAAGGTGGTTAAGGATAAAAGATTTTTCTTGAAAAGGGGTGTTAACATTTAAAAAGTTGATTAAAAAGTTGCTAAAGAACTCTTGAAATTGCATACAGAGCAAGTAATAACCATACTTATTCAGTAGTGTATATATAACCCTGACTGAATAAGATGGACCTGATTAAAACTCTAAGAGGTTTACAGTCAAACTGCAGGTGCTGTTTACTTTGAAGAACTGTATGGGCCATACAAATATTATGCTAAACATTACCCTCAATATGTCAGCCAAATGATGAAAAGTGCTCTTTTATAAATTCTCTGATGTTCTTACTGTGATAGTTCAGATTCTCTCAGAAGCAGACATCAAGGCAGAATTAAAAGCACAACAGATTTGTTGAGAGAATCCCTGTGAAAATAAAGGCGAGAGGGTGCAGGAGTAGATGGGCATCACATTCAGACCACAATGCAGGTCTAAATCTATGAAGAAGAAGAGGAAGAGAAGGGTGGAAGATTGGGTGGAAAGAGCCTCCGACTCTGAGAAAGGCTTGTAGCTGATGAAGAGGCTCAAAGATTTCCCATGGGAGGCACCATACATGGGTCAGATGTAGCTGATGCTGGGAGTACCAATGCTGTGCTCACTCTGGTCTAGAAACACCCTAGAAATGTGTGTTCTAAGTGTGAACATGGTAGTAGATCCTGAGGTATAGGTTCTGGATGCTGTAAGCTAAATTATCTTTGAAATAAATTCTCTGTTGAGAGATCTGAAAGGCACATTTCCATAGCTCTCATACATAGAAAACTATACAAAAACAATCTCTCTATATAAAAGCTTAAGCAACTGGCCAACTGTTTGACCATCCAACCGGTAGCGATGACATTCACTGACCACCAGGGGGCAGACACTCAATGCAGGAGTGGAAACCACAGGCATGAAAACATGGAACATATTGATGAATCTCAGAGGGAAGGGGGTAGGGAAGGTGGAAAGAGATTGACCAAAGATCTTATATGCATACTACAGGCCTGGTGCATGGATTCATGCACCCATGGAGTCCCTTGGCCTTGGCCTGGCCTGTGCCCTCTCACATCCAGGATCCCTCAGGGATGTTGGAGAGTTGGTTTCAGCCTGATATCCACAGGTCAGGCCAAGGGACTACACTAGTGCATAATTCATGCACTGGACCTCTAGTTACAGATATAAACTGAGTGGAAAAACAAATTTCATTTTGTAGTAATTTTCATCCCAAAGCATTATGGGCCTTCTTAAAGCTCTCTGTTTTGGAGTCTCTGTAGCAGTAACAGAATGATAGGGAAACTGTGTCAGTTCCTCAGGGTCTGATAGTTGCCTGAAGCTTTCCCTTGTCACCTGACTTCTCTATATGTCACCTTCAGTAATGCATGCACAGATTGGCTCAACCTTCCTTTTTTCTTCCCATCTCCACTGTCACCACTATTCATCTCATTTAATTATGGTTCAAAACAGGAAATTGCTTTTCATTACATTTTTCAGAATTCTGTCATAACAATTCATCGTTATATTTTAATTATGAAGTTTTTTTTAAAGGTATATTTTATGTTATAGCATTCAATGTGTAAATTGTACCATTTAGAATCCAACTGTTTGCTAACCACCATATTAATTATACAGTGACCAGAAGCAATATTTTAAGTACTTTGTCTCATTATAATCTAATACATATGTGGATATTTTAAATGTATTTTAAGAATTTAATTTCATGTTTTTAATTTTTGTGAAAAGTTGTTGGGAGGAAAAATGTATCTTTTTTTCTTTCTAAATTAAATTTATTGGGGTGACATTGGTCAATATGATCATGTAGATTTCAGGTGTGGGTTTCTATGCTACAAGATCTGTATACTGCACTGTGTGCCCACCACCCACAGTCAAGTCTTCTTCTGTCACCTCCCTCCCCTTTCCCTTTGGCAACCATCTCACTGCTATTTGTGCTCATGAAATTTATATCTCGTAACATCAGTGAAATCATATGGCTTTTTGCTGTTTCTGACTGACTTATTTCACTTAGCATAATGTTCTCAATATCCATCCATGTTGTCACAAATGGCAGTATTTCATCCTTTCTTATGGCTGAGTAGTATTCCATGGTGTATATGTACCACATCTTCTTTATCTAGCCCTCCATCACAGGACATTTTGGTTATTTCCATGTGTTGGCCACTATTAACAATGCTACAACGAACATGGGGGTAGATATATCTTTGAAATACATGTTTTTTAGTTTTTCAGGTATATACCCAGGAGAAATGTTTCTGGGTCATATGTTAGCTCTATTTTTAATTTTTAAGGAATTTCCAGACTGCTTCCATAGTGGTTGTACCAGTCTACATTCCACAGCAGTGAGTGAGAGTTCCCTTTTTTCTACAACCTCAGTATTTTTTGAAGGTCTTTGGCAACTTGGAGACTGAAATTTTAGGAACTTTTGGCACCATGATAACACTTCGGCACATTTTAAACCCATGAACATCTCTTCCTAGGACCTCCATACAACCTCATGTTTCACCATTTCACATCTCACACTTTATCCTCTAGTAATACCAAGGCATTATATCTCAATTTTGAGGATTTATTTTTATTTTCTGAAGAAGACAAAGTATACATCAAAGGCATATGTTTTATATTAAGAAATTAAGCTTTTTATCAAGAAGAAAAAGCTTTACTTTAAAACAAATTCTGCTCACAGAAATCATTATCTCTATCCTATATAATAAAACCCCAATATGCAAACTGACCAAACGGCAGAACGACTACTGCACTGACCAACAGGGGACAGATGCTCAATGCACTTCAGGGCCACTCCTGTATTAAATGTCTGGCCCCACCCCCAGAGGGAGGCGACCAATGGCAGGTGATCCGGGGGTGAGGCTGCCCAATCTGATGTTAGGATGGGGGAATATCCATAGGAGGGTATGTCCTCCAATTAGCAGGACCATAAACTTTAACCCTATTACTACAATTAGCTGGAGAGATTAAAATACTGAAGCTACAAATCTGCAGTTTATTCAACTCAGCTGCACTGGCCTTTCTACTTTTATATTCTGGTTCAACCCCAGCATTTGTAAGATTGGGGCAGTAGGGAGCAAGTGCCCTTTCCACTGGTTGCAGGGATTTGAGTGCCGGCATCATGTGCATCCCTAGGCCGCCAGTAGACCCCATCGGTACCAGGAACTGTGACCTGCTGACGGGCTGGCCGAGGAACCACTGCCGGGGCTGTGTAACCTCCTTACCTCCCTTCGCCTATTGGCCTGTGTCCCTGACCACAAAACCAGCAGCAGCCAGAAAGTGGGCCACCAACATGAGTGGCTAGCCATGAAGTCCGTAAGTGCACTCTCATGGTCTTCTGCTCACAACTCCTCCCGAACCTCCCTCCGCCCCTCCCCATGCTCACCTGCAGCTATCTACACCCCCCAACCTCCTCTTCTCCTCTCAGCTGGCCCCACCCCCTGATCGACCTCCCAACTCTGGACCCTGACATCCCCGAGGAGTCCCAGATTGTGATTGACTGTGTCAAAACCTATAAACTGCTACATCTCACACACAGTTAAAGGAAGGTGGCTTCTGCAATATTTGAAAAAGAGATCTTTGGCTGCTTAATCCTAATTCATCAGGAGAATCTCCAAACTATGCACATCCTGTTTATTCTACATGGGGAGGAACATGCATTCCTATATATTGGGGACTGTCTCTTAGATTAAAAAATTAAAACCTGGCAAGGCTTCTTTAACATGAAAAAACAAGATGATGCAGCAAATGACATGCATGGACTCTGGCTTGCACATTTTGTGTTGAGCCCTGATTCTGACACTTGTAACTGTGTGACATAGCCAATTACTTAACTTCTCTCTGCTTCAGTTTTCCCACCCATAAGATAGGAAAATGGTACTTCTGCCTCAGAAGGATCATTTTATATACTACTTTTTATAATCAGGGCAAAAAAATGTAGTTGTCCATACAACAGCAATATGCCTTTCACCTGTATGAAAAGTATGGTCACTGGTGCATGCAGTGTCCCAGATTCTGAGAGGGATGTCCAACTGCCGTATTTAGGCCTGACATCTCCTGGGGGGTCCCAGATTGCAAGAGGACACAGGCCGAACTGAGAGACCTCCCCCCCATGCACGAATTTTGTGTACTGGGCCTCTAGTTGTATTATAAAATTATAAAAATGTCTTATGTAACTACAAATATCATTGCAACTAATATTCTTTCCCATATAAATATGAATCAATTTATTTGCATTTCATTCATGATAACATGACCAAATTTATTACTGCATAATTTCATTTTCACTAAATTTCATTTTCTCTAAAAGGATTAATTATATAAATCTCTTCCCTATAAATGATGTACAAGTTAATAATTTAAATTTCTATAGTTATATATCTACATTAAAAGAGTCATTTGGGGCCCTAGTTCATTTAGCTCAGTGGATAGAGCATAGGCCCTGCAGACTGAAATGTCCTGGGTTTGATTCCTGTCAAGGGCACATGCTCAGATTGAGGGTTCAATCCCCAGGAAAAGGCATGCATAAGGCAGCCAGTCAATGATTCTCTCTCATTATTGATGTTTTTATTTCTCTCTTCCTCTTCTTATCTGAAATCAATAAAAATGTATTTTTTTTAAAGAGTCATTTGGGAATAAAGTTTTTTTAATTCATATGAAATTTCTGCTGTCTACAATTGTTAAAGAAAAAAGAAAAAAAGTAGTTCATTATCAAAATGGCTTATTATAAAATAACCTCACATACATTTTTTCTATATATAGTATCTCCTAACATGCAATTACAAAATAAATTAAAGTTTTAATTTTCAAACCATCTACTTGCATTTTATATATTTAATCTTTTTTTTCAGAATTTTTTGATAAGGTGGCAATGAATCTGACAAGGCAGTGGGACTTAATTAGTCAGGAAATAAGGGAAGCCCAGAAGCTCTTGTATACATGTCAAAATTGGCAGGATATCCACTTTCTACAAGCAAGAAGAAGTCATATTTCACAGTTATGATGCAATTACATTGTTATTTCACAGCTGTCAAAGAGCATAGTCTTGAAATATGACTTTTTAAAGTACATCCTTAAAAACTTTCTCCACATTTTAACTAAGAATATTTCAGAGACACTAGGAATATTTTAACCAGAGCAGCTTGATAGAATATTAGCCAATAAAATGTTTTACATTATTTTCTATAGAATAAAAAAGTTCTATTCGATATATTCTAAAATCCATGGGTATCATATAGTTTAATGTATGTGTGTCTCTCTGTGTGTATAAAACAGAGCATTATTAGGTAAGTTTAAAATATTATAGATATTTAGTCAAACAATGACAAACCTAAGGATATTCAAAATTAGAAATAAATTTAAAACATAATTTTTTAACTTTCTTTTATAACCTTACCCTTAGCTTAGACATAAAGTAAAACACATATGGATACTACATAATGTGAAACATGAAGATATTCGGGCAAAGCAATATATTACTATAATATTGTCTAGCAATCAAGCTAATTTAGTACACAAAATGTATTCCATGACATGCGCTACAATTGTTAAAAATGAACTGCAAGTTAAGCTTCAAACTTCCTAATAAACAATGTAAAGAGGTATAATTAGGTAAAAGATTTATCATGTCTGTGATGTTAGATATATATATAAGATTATTGGATCACAGGCTCTATTTCCCCATTTTAAATTCTGACAACAATAATTTCAGTGGGTTATTATAACAGGCCACTGTGCAATGAGTGGATCAACATCTTTCATGCCTAAAGTAAAGCTGTTTAAGTAAGCAGACTCTAAGAAAAAAAAAAAAATACAAAGAAAATAAAAAGGACAAAAAGAAGATAGCTTAAATTCATCCTTGTTTTGCCACCTTAAGTTTTTATGTTGTTGTTTGTTTGTTTTTTGTAGAAAAAATATTAACATTTAGTAATAATATATAAAGGTGTAGTGTTTTCAAAATATTAATGCAAGGTGTTTATAATGAACTAATGCGGCATAATATATAAAGGTGTAGTGTTTTCAAAATATTAATGCAAGGTGTTTATAATGAACTAATGCGGCATTGCCTATAACCAATTCCTTTTCACTAAATCTAATGCTCAATAGAGATTGAAAACTTTAATTTCATCTTGCATTATTTCCTTGAGGTGATAAAAAGAACTAACAATGGAAAAATAGTACTCAAACTCAATTGTTCATTTTCTGCCATGTTACCCTGAGAAACCACTATTTGTATTTTATTAAGAAGAAACTAGCTTGATGTTTTTGAGTGTTGGAGAAATGTTTAACAAACTAACACAATGAATTGGGAAAAATAAAGTTGACTCTGTTTTAAACAGAAATAAAACATCATTGGCCTAAGTGCAATTGAATGAATGCTAATGCTTTAATAGACTTAATACACGACTTATATTAGCACCTTATTAGATGTATCATTGGTAAATATTTTCTCCTACTTAGTAGTTTGTCACTTTGGTTTATTTATTTATTTATGTTTAAAGATATATTTTATTGATTTTTTTATAGAGAGGAAGATGTTTCTCTCTATTTTTTTTTATAGAGAGTTAGAAACATCGATAAGAGAGAAACGTCAATCAGCTGCTTCCTGCACACCCCTCACTGGGGATGTGCCTGTAGCAAGGCACATGACTTTGACCAGAATTGAACCTGGGACCCTTCAGTCCACAGACAGACATTTTTTTTTTTTATGGTTGCCTTTGCTATGTAAAACATTTTAATTTGATGCAAGAATTTTAAAAAATTAAATTAATAAAACAAACAAACACCAAACCATCCAATTTAAAAAAAAAAATGGACAGTGGACTTGAATAGATACTTTTCCAATGAGGAAATTCAGGACATATGAAGAGATACTCACCGTCACTATTTATAAGGGAAATGAAAATTAAAACTACAATGTGATATCACCTGAAACATGTCAGAATGTCTCTCATCAATAAATCCACAAATGATGTGTTGGCAAAGATGTGGAAAAAGAAAACCTTAGTGCACTTTGGTAGAAATGCAGACTGGTGCAGCAACTATGGAAAACATTATAGAGTTTCTTCAAAAGCTTAAAAATGGATCTGCCTTAAGATCCAGCTCTGGGAATTTATCCAAAGAAACCCAGAACATTAATCCAAAAGTATAGATGCACCTCTATGTTTAGTGCAGCAACCCTACATATGGAAGCAGCCCTAGTGTCCATCAATAGATAAGTGGATAAAAAGGCAGTAGCACGTATATACAATGGAATAATACTTTGCCATAAAAATAAATTCATTTGTGACACCAAGGATTAAACTAGAGTGAAAAATGCAGTAAAATAAGTCAGTTAGAGAAAGACAAACAACATATGAGTTAACAAATATGTGGAATATAAAGAACAAAATTAAAATAAAATTAAAACAGACTCATAGATACAGAGAGAGAACTAGTGGTTGCCAGAGGAGAGCGAGGCTGGGGCAGTGGGTGAAAGAGGTGAAGAGTCAAAGAAGCACAAACTGATAGTTTCAAACTAGTCAAGGGAAGTAAGTACAGCATAGGAATTCTAGTTAATAATATTGCAATAATATGTATGGTGCCAATTGGAGTACTGGACATATTGAGGGGAATAGTACATAAAGTATATAATTGTCCAACCACCAACCTATGAACCTAAAAACAATCTATACTAATAAAAGCATAGGTGGCCCTCATGCCCCCATGTCATCACAAAATGGCCACCACATGATGACAGGGCAGAGTGGAGTGACCAGGCCAGCAGGAGAGGACAGTTGGGGGTGATCAGACCAGCAGAGGAGGGCAATTGGGGGTGATCAGGCTGGCAGGGGAAGAGTTAGGAATCAACCAGGCTAGCTGGGGAGCAGTTAGGGAGATATTAGGCTGGCAGGCAGAAGCGGTTAGGGGCAATCAGGAATGCAGGCAGGCAAGTGGTTAAGAGCCAGCAGTGCCGGATTGTGAGAGGGATGTATGACTGCTGGTTTAGGCCTAATCCAACAGGGCATTGTAAACCAGCAGTCAGACATTTCCCGAGGGTTCCCAGATTGGAGAGGGTGTAGACTGGACTGAGGGATACTCCTCCAGCGCACAAATTTCGTACACTGAGTCTCTAGTATGTAATAAAAAGTAGTTAATGAAGAAACCCACAAATGAAAGGTTTTTGCACAATTTCAGAAGTATAAAATAACTCTGGAATACATTATTTAGCTTGCTTTTTAAACCAGCATTCAGCAAGAAAGTTATAAAATGTCTAGAAAATACTGATTAGTTCTGTTATTTGTGCTCATAGTCCTTATTCACTTCATGTATGCACAGAAAATGTTAGATGCTGATTTAGACCTGAAAGTTGTATTCACAGGGAACTAGAGTTAACTATTTGATATCAATTAGTGTATGGAATCAGTGTGTGTCACTGCCAGCATGGGAGACTTAGGTGCCTGATTTACAATTTCTAGACCTAATCTTAAGAAATAGTCTTAAGAGCATTGCTATATTTGAAACAAATTAATCATTTTCCTTTACAATTGGGATTACTGAAAATATTTCTGTCCTTTGCAAGAAGAGTGCTCTCAATTTTAAAAGTCCATAATTCATTAGAACATTTTGTATACTGAAACTTTTGTTAAAAGCTAAAACAGCATAAACATAATTAAGAATAGATAAAATAAGTAACCATTGAATTAAAAACTTTGTAGTGAGAGCAAGGAGAATGAAAAGTACAGATTTTGACAATAGTGTGGAAATTTCCAAAATTTATTGCAGATAAAAGTCACTGTTTGATAGCCATAAAATGTAGCATTTCAATTTTGATCTTGTTGGAATGCTAAAAACAAAAACAATCCCTTTACAAAAATGAGATCTACACAGAACATGAAACTCATTTATTTTTGTATGCTGTATGCCGTTTTTGTGAACTGACTTTTATTAAACTTGACAGGGCTTCTTTTTTTCACCCAAGTTCAATAAAAACAGTTTTCTCTCGAAATGTTTGTCACAACCTTTGAACATGCAAAGCCTAGGGAGAGAAAAGTAGACACGAGTATACACACACTATCCATCATTTGATATTACAAACCATTCAGGCAGGGGCATCAATGTTTAGAGGGACTTTAGCCTTTTACTTCTAGATCACTTGCACAAATCTTACTTCTCAAAAGTATATAAATAGTTGTGTTCAACTAATGGTGACATGTTACTGGAGAAAACAGAATCCAGGAAGAAATAATTTTAGCAATTAACCAAACAAAATTAATTAATTAAATAACTATACCAATGGCCCACATTAAAAGTATTTAATAATCTACTTAAGGCACCTGTGGGTCCTTGTGCAGTGAAATAAATTGGCTTAGTTAGCTAAACACCTGGTAATAAATCCAAGGTCCAAGCAAACTCTGAGGGCAATTATTATTACTTATTTTTCCCCTTTATCTGCATCAATCTTGGTCAGTTATCTGATAGAACTGAAGACTGTTTAGGACTTTATACTTACACAATTATGTAATTGTGTAAGATAATCTAACTATCTTCTCAGTAGCTACATATTATCTCTCTATCTTCATATCTTGTTTTCCCTGTAACGTTACTGATTTTTTTACCTTTAACCTATTTTTTACCTCCTGACTTCTATCATCCTATATAACAAAAGGCTAATATGCAAATAGAACCGACAACAGAAGAGCTGAACAAACTGGTCACTATGACATGCATTGGCCATGGCAGGATGGTGGAGCAGTGAGCAGGGGCACCAGACCAAGGTGGGCACAGGTGCTGTCATCGGGCAAACATCTGGTGGTTACTGCACCTGCTGCAGGCTCCAGAGCCGCTGTCCATTCCACAGCTGGCGCCAGAGCAGCCACTCGCACCTACTGCCAGCACCCAGCATAAGTCGCAATCACTAGGCACTGTCAGCAGGTGCAAGCAGCAGTTGCCACACCCTATGGCCCCTGATGGCTTCTCCACCTCCCCCTGCTCCTGAGAGGAGATTGGGCAGCAGCCACCACTCACACTTGCTGACAGCACCTGACCCACTTGCACCTGCTGCTGGTGCCAGCCCCATTCGTTTCACACTGTCAGAGGGTGTGAGTGGGGCCAGAGTGTGGGAGAGGTGGCAGGAACATGGCTCCTGGCAGACAGGGGATCAGGGATGGGAGGTGCTGGGTGGGTGTATGGAGGATGGACCAAGACCTGCCCCTGGGCCTACTGCAGTCTCGCAGCCCACAGTTCCTTTCAAGGTGCACGGATTTGTGCACTGGGCCCCTGGTCTATTGATAATGCCATTGCACAGAGTGGCGTGTTTAAGAAGTCTTAATTTAATTATTTCTCAATTGCGCTTACTATTATAGGCATATTCCATACAATGTAAATAGGGGAAAGTACTTGCTCCAAAGTTCACTTCTAACTGTATCACTCTTGTCATGGTTTCACTGTTCACAAAGGCAGTCCCAATACCAAAGAGTGATAATCAATATATCTTTCCTCTCTACAGGTATGTCTTCTTATGTCTTTCTATATGTAATGTACACTTCAGGGACTTGTTTTTAATTCAGCCTTTCTGATATGTGCCAGTATTATTGTTAGGATTATAGTTAGTAACTAATTAGCAAAGCATTTGTGAAATAGTACTAAATGAATAGTAAACAGTTTTATGTCATAAAACAGAAAATTATGTGAGAAAAATAACTATGGGGATTTAGTGTCTGTGGTCTGGTACTTACACACAAAAGGAGTTTATTACTGTACTAGAGGCCTGGTACACAACATTTGTGTACGAGGAGGGGAGGTGTTCCCCAGCCAAGTCTGCACCCTCTCTAATCTGGGACCCCTTGGGGTCAACATGGGACTGCTAGCTCCTAACCACTCACTTGACTGCCTACCTGATTGCCCCCTAACCACTTCCCTGCCAGCCTGATTGACACCTAACTACTCCCCTTCTGGCCCAATTGCCCCCAACTGCCCTCCCCTGCAGGCCTGATCACCCACTACTGCCCACCCTGCTGGCCATCTTGTGGTGGCCATTTTGTATTGATGTGGGGGCAGCCAACTTGTGGTGGCCATCTTGTGATGACATCATGAGACACTACCTAGGCTTTTATTATATAGGATTGCATGCTGGAAACTTATTTTCCTATTTTATACATATATTGGGGTCCGATGCACAAATTCATGCACCTTAAAAGGAACTATGGGCCCCAAAACTGCAATGGGTACAGGGGAGGGTCTGGGCCCATCCTTTGCTCCCCAGCCTGGTCCCTCCCACTGCAGCTTCTGGTCCTGTGTCTGTTGGCAACCCCTCACCCACTGTCACTGCTCCCATGCACTGATGGTGCTGGCCCTGCTCCCAACAGATTTTGGCTCTGAGTCCAAGTGCTACATGCCCTCAGCAGGTGCAAGTGGGGCCGGTGCTGTCAGCAGGGGTGAGCCTCAGCTGTTGCCCTGACCACCCTCAAGGGCAATAGGGGCTGGTAGCTGCCGTTCACACACACTGAAAGCGTCAAGAGATCAGGACTGGAGTGGAATGCCAACAGAGGGTGCGAACGGCATCTGTGGTGCCAGCTGCAGGTGCGAGAGAGGGCCAGCAGTGGGTGCGAGTGGTGGCTCTGGCACTGGCAATAGGTATGAGTGGGGCTGTCACTGGCAGTAGGTGTGAGTGGTAGCTGCTGATTGGAGCAGGGGCAAGGGCAGGTGGAGAAGCCCTGAGGGGTGATCAGGGCTGGCAGCCACCACTTGCACCCACTGATGACACCAAGCAATCAGGGCTGGCACCAGGCACCGGCAGCAGATACGAGCACTGGGTGGGACCATGGCGCACAGGAGCAAAGAATTTTCAGTAACCACCAGAGTCTCATCCCGATGACCCCCCCTTACCTGCTCCACCATCCCGCTGCGGCTGACACCCACCATGTTCTATGCTCTGAAACTTGCTGCCAACATCAGCTATGTTCTGTGAATGCCCCCTGGTGGTCAGCACACATCATAGCTACTAGTTGTTTGGTTATCTCACTGTTCAGTTTATTTGCATATTAGGGTTTTATGTATATAGATACTCAACATTCATTAATAACCTAGAAGAAATAGGGCACTAAAGATCATGTTTAATGATGGCAATTATCTAATGTGTTATCATGCATAACTATAAAAGAAGGTAATAAGTAGCTTCAAAAAGAATCTATGATTTCAGGTTTTCAGCTAAAAGGTCTGGAGACATAATGAAATTTTGGTGATGAACCAAATAATTATTTCTCTTCTCACCCATGTTATTATTTTAAAATCTTCTTATGAATGACCATAAAATATTCTAACTCTAATATTAGTTAATAAGGTTATATTTGCTCTGTTTCTAGTCATTTTAACACACATAGATGATTTAAAAATTAACCATAGAACTGCCTTTTCTTTTTAGACTTTTATAAATGCTTAAATGTTATTCTCTCAACATCTACTCAATCTCAAAGTTGGTGGTAAGTTTTTGAATAAGTAACAAGTTACTATAACAATAATGCTTTTAAATAATAAGTATTAAGAACAAATGCAATTTAATTTGACTTTCCTCTGTTAGGTTGCAATAAAAATGTCAGTAATATCAATTGTAACTAGATGCAGCAAATTAGTGCAAATCTCTGTCAATATTTTAGCTTTGTGGTTAAAAAATAATGTTTGGGTTAGTTGTATTAAAAAAAGTTTTAAGAGTGTCTCTAAACTTTAAATAATATTATTTCATTCCTATGCTGTTCATCTTAATATGTTAGCCTTATCTAAAACCTAATGAGTATATTAGACTTTATTTTTTAAATATATTTTATTGATTTTCTACAGAGAGGAAGAGAGAGGGATAGAGAGTTAGAAACATTGATGAGAGATAATCATTGATAAGCTGCCTTTTGCACACCCCCTACTAGAGATGTGCCCGCAACCAAGGAACATGCCCTTGACCAGAATCAAACCTGGGACCTTTCAGTCCGCAGGCTGACGATCTATCTACTGAACCAAACCAGTTTCGGCAGTATATTAGATTTTAAAATTAAATATTGTATTATTTAATATAATAGAAGTTTACATTCAAAGTTCAGGGTTGAAATAAAATTCTTAAATCACTAAATTGCTCCCCTCCATAATTCCATTTGTGATAATGTGTGGATTTCTTTACTTTACCCAAGGTGTTTTTTACTGTATTAGTGGACAACAGGCAAAACATAAATTATCTGCCCATAGAGGTTCCTAACTCATTGAATTAGGAAATGGAGTGGGATGAGGGCCAGACGTAAACAATGTCTGGTTAATCTAATTGCAAGAATATGTATGTATAAATGAAGGAAACATTCTAATTAGAATTTTTGAGAAAATAATTCATAGTCATTTAGAGGTCAAAATAGATTATAAGCCTAACTGTAATTCTAGTATGTAATTGTACATTTTCTATTTGTATATATGTGAAGTTAAGATAATAGACAGCCATTTTTATCTTATTTTTGTATTAGGTGTTACCCGTGTTGAAATCCTAGTTCCATCATTTATTAGCTGCGTAAACTTCATGAAAATATTTCATAAATCTATACTTCAGTATTCAGATGTGAAATAAAAATAATAGTGATAAATCCATGCATTGTTTTAGAGTGTACCAATGATCTATTGCTTTATAACACATTACCACAAATTTAGTATATTAAAGTAATATATGTTTATTAGCTTATAGTTTCTGAGAGTCAGCAGTCTGCACATCAGGCTTCCCTCTATTTAGGATTTCCTAAAGTTGCAACCAAAATTTTGGCCAGAATGTATTCCTTTCCGGAGTATGATGTCCTTTTCAAAGCTCATGTAATGTTAGCTGAATTCAGTATCTGTTTGTGAGCCTGAGATCTTTTTTTCTTGCTGTCACCCTACTGAAGACAATCTCATCTAGGCTAAAATAATCACAGGAGTAACTATCCTTTGCTATTTCCACCGGTTAGCAGAAGTCAGGGGTCCTGCCCATTTAAAGGGAAGGAGACTTTGGGAAGTGGTCACCTTAGCATGTGTCTACTACCTGTGGATTAAATTAACTAATAGAGATAAAAGGTTTATAATTCTGTCTGGCAAAAGCAAGTTCTTAGTTACTACAGATACTGTTACCTAGTAATGTTTTCTATGTTCTGTTCTATGCCTCTGCTTTATTAATTTAGTTGCTTTCAATGTTCAGCTGCCTTAAAAGTTTTCTTATACTCTTTTCTCAAAGAATTGCTCTTTTTCTAGGTCTCTGAGGCCTTCTTTATGCATATAAACTGTTTTTATATGGGGAACAACTGATGAAAAGATGCCAACTGGGAAATAAATTAAAGAAGTCTTAAAAAAAAATGAAGACATGTCTTGAATAGGATAAAAGGTACCATGATTTATCTTTCTAAACTGTATAAAGATGGATACCATACAGCACAGAGGACAAAATTGTACACTCCCTGCTGGTGATGTCATTCTCTGATTTTTGCATCACTTGGGAATTATATGTTTATTTTACATGTTCATAAGGCAAAAAAACAGTTAGATTCATTAACTGGTGGATTGGAAAGAGAGGGTTAAATTGTGTGGCCACTTTCAAAGTGAGGGCATAGAGCAATTGCAGACATACATCAATTATAATGTGTAATAGGAACACATCTTTCTCTGGGAATATTCACATCCAACACTGATCAGCATAGAAACTTGTCTATACAAGTACTAGCATCATTTGGAGCAGATATTTTAGTCTAGGTTGGACTATAGGTGACAGTCTCAATGGTTTCCCCTGAGATTCCTTCATAATTTGGATTAAGTCTCCTAAGTCACTCAAATCCAATATTGGTCAGCAATTCTTAATGTCACCCTATTACATCATCTTCTTTTTCTTCTTTGTATTGCACAGTGATTATTATAACTCTGTTAATATCCAGAACTCTGTTTTTTATTACAATGTCAGTACCTACATGAAATATTCAATGGAGTAATTAAATTGGGCAAAACAATATCAGGAAAATAAACTATATTTTTCACACTCTTTATAGAGTTTCATATTGTTTGAATAATCTCTTCCTCACCTTTTTGGAATAATGAGTATTGCTTTACAAGTAAATTTACCTGCTGATTTGTGTAAAATCTTTAATTATGTGTAACTTGGATATTTTTTTCTGTATTTTAGAGAGCACTAGGGTTTATCATTTTAAGATACCAAAAATCAGTTACTCTGTCAATATTATCAGAATAATCATTCCACATGCATTGTGTCTTGTAATACTACTAGAGGCCCAGCATATGAAATTTGTGCATGTGGGTGTTGTCTGGCAGCCTTTCCTAGACTATCTTCAATCTGGGAACCCTCAGGGGATATCTGACTGCCTCTGGGATTGGTCCTAACCTGGAAGTTAGACATCCCTCTCACAATCCAGGACCACTGGCTCCTAACCACTGCCTAATGCCCTCAATTGTCTTCCCCTGCTGGCCTGATCACCCCTAACCCCTTGCCAGCCTGATCTTGCTCCTAACAGCCACTGCCTCAGCTCCTACCACTAGGGCTTTGCCTAGAAGGAAGTCAGACATCCAAAAGATGGCCGGTTGACCTGGTCTAATTAGCATATTACCCTTTTATTAGTATAGATAGATTATATAGGATAGGATTGCTTAAATGGGGGGGAGGGGCTTTTTCAGTAGGAGGAGAAGCTGTTGGCAGACAAAAATACATAACCCCTATATCTGGACTGATATCCAGCCATATGCACTATATTGTGACACTGGTTATTAAAAAAAAATTGAACCACTTTCTTACACCTTACACCAAATAGCTGTTGTCCTTAAAACCCCTCCTTAGCCCCCCATCTTAGGTTCTATCTTTGCAGTTCACCCAGATTTGGTTCTAATTGTTCGGTTTCTATGCCAGTCAGCATTCAAAGCTCTGCCTCCTAGGCAGCCATTAGCTCTTCTGAGAAATCCAGAATGGCCCCACTGACAACTGTCTCTCTCTCTGGGCCTGATCTGTAGCCTTCACTGCAGTTGCTGATCTGGCCCTGCCTCTCTCACCATGTCCACCTCACCCCACCCACCTGCCCGATACCCTGCCTGCCCACAAGCCACCAGCCTTTCTGTGATAGGAGCCTGTGGGCTGTGGGACAGGGACCAAGAGGTGTCCCATCTGCTTGGTCATTTTGGTCGTTATAGCCATTGGCCTTTTATTATATTATATAGATACCTATAATCACAATAATCAGTATAATTAACATCTAAGTAATTTGTATACATCAAGGATTGGTCATTTTTAAGGATATCTCTTCTTCAAAAATGTCCTCTTTTTGATGTTTATACTGGATATAAT
Organism: Pipistrellus kuhlii; assembly: GCF_014108245.1. NCBI lineage: Eukaryota > Metazoa > Chordata > Mammalia > Chiroptera > Vespertilionidae > Pipistrellus > Pipistrellus kuhlii. The sequence goes on from NW_023425529.1 coordinate 72,341,170, forward strand.
ATCAGTAATTATATATCAAAATATTTCTGGGGTCACAACCACTCATTGATTATAAAAGTAGAGTTCTGTACAGAAATGAGTTGCGAAGTAGCTTTCTTTAATTGCAGACCTTTGATTGCTCATGGGCATTAGCCTCTGATCTACAATCTAGATCATTTTTCCTAATTGTATATTTAGCATAAAAAATTATTTAGGTTACTAAAACTAAGAAGCTGTAATGTAGGCTACATTTTTTTTTATATTTTCAATTCCTCTGAATTTTGTACTTTTTACATACTTTTTTTAGATTGTATTCTAGGATTCCAGGTTAAACAATTCTGATTTCATTTCTTTTAAAAAAGAAAAATATCTCATCTAATAACCAAGGCTATTTTAATGTTTGAGTTCTAGTACAGGGGTCCAAAAATTTAATGTTATAATTAGTACAAATTTATAATGTTTCTACTTAACATACAAGTCTAGTCAGCAACACAATTCCTGAAATTAAAACTTCCAGAGTCTCTATACTTATATTCAAGTATCCATAATAATAAAATCATAACATGCTAATTAGATCAGACAGACAAGTGACCTTCCAGACATCCTTCTGGACAACCTTCCAAATGAAGCAGGGGCTGCAAGGGCCCAGCCCCTTGCATAAATTTCATGCATCAGGCCTCTAGTGTTAGATATTACTTGATGAGAGTCACCAATCCAATTAAAATGACAAAGGATATTACTTCCTGTGATTACCTGTTCATTGATTTTTCAATCTTAATAAATGTTCTTCTCATAAATCATAATATCTCAGAACTTTCCCAAAGTATTTCTATCACTAGCACTTGTTTCTTTTTTTATTTTTAAAGTATGCTTTTATTTATTTCAGAGAGAGGAAAGGAGAGAAAGAGAGAGAAATCTCAAAGGTAAGAGAGAATCATTGATCAGCTGCCTCTTGCATGCCCCCCACTGGAGATTGAGCCCACAACCCAGGCATGTGTCTGGACCAGGAATCAAACTATGATCTCCTGGTTCATGGGTCAACTCTCAAGCACTGAACCACACTGGCTGGCAGGAACTTGTTTCTTTAGGAACTGAGATATTTTATCCATATTGTCTACATAAACCTTGGACTGACAAGACTATCTTGTCTGTACCATTATAATAGGACTTTAGATAATCTCTTCTTACTGTGTTTAGTTCTGTGTGTTTTTCTTCTGACTAAATGACTAAATGGTGTACCATTAGTACATTATTCTCAGAGAACACAGCAATCATAAGCAGATAGACAGCATGTAGTCTGAGCATGTAAGCAGACTTACCTTCTCTTTGTTCAACATTTTTGCTGTCACTTTTTAAAAACCATTTGATTAGTTTAATGTATAAACCATTTACCTTTTGATTTAAATCTGACCAAAAAAATGAAATGCTGGCAATTTCTGCATGTACTATAGCACAAAATACCTCACAGAAGGAAATGGGACTGTGCTTTCGGGCATGTAGTAACCTCTTGTTTTATTCCTCCAGCATTTTCCTGAAAATACCAGTTCAATTATTTAGATAAATTTGTTTTTTTGTTTGTTTGTTCTTTATTTTTATTTTTTTCTAGGTAGCTTGTTTATTTTCATTTTTTAAAAATTTATTTTATTGTTTAGTATGTTGGTATTCAGTGGTTAGAGGCCCAAGATGTTTACATCATACAGTGCCCTCTATAGTCTCCACAACAGATAAGTAGTCAATTTACAGTATCAGTACTGCTGAGGCAGAGAACCCAGATTCATATTATTTCTGGATAAGTCAAAGATGAGTGTTGCCCCCAAAACACATTAAACAAACCAAAAAACAAAACAAAATAAAAATCAACGACATAACAATGATGCCATTTAAATCACTGGTTTACATAAGCTCTTCCATTATAGCATGAATTTAGATCATTGCCATGATCTCTGCATTATTTATATTTTCCACAGTAGTTTTAGTATAACTAAAATTCCCTACTGAGAGTTACCAATAATGATATAAAAAACAGAAGTTATTGCTCCAGACTCACTTTTTCTTTGAAACTGAAATTCAAATATCTCCTCTTGGCAGGATGAGAGTGCCAGTTTCACATGTGTGGTATATCCTATTCACCAATAAAAGGAGGTAGACTTCTCCATTGCAAAAAAATTATCTCTATAATTGCTCAGACTCACCACAAGTTTTTCAGTTTGATATTGGTACTATTGTGTTAATTCTCCATCAATACTATAATAGATTACCACAAGTTTTGCAGTGTAAAACAGCAAACATGTATCATCTCACAGTATGCGAAATAATATGAATCTCACCAGATTAAAATCATGGTGTTGTCAGGGCAGAATTTCTCTCTGGAAGTTCTGGGAAAGACTGGGCATGCTAGATATTTGAGCTTATTGGTAGAATTTCATTTTATGCAATCATAGGAATGAATTTTATGTTTCTTGCTTGCCTTCAACCAAGGAATGCTCTTAGCTTTAGTGGCTTTCCATATTCCTTGGCTCTAGTATCATTACCTTCCTCTTCAAAGTAAACACTTGCAGGTAGATCTTGTCCTAAGCTTTGAATGTCTGTCCTTTTCTGTCTGTTCTTCTCTGTTTTCCTCTTCTGCTATACTGTGTCTGACTGCTTTTGCTTTCTTCCTCTGCTTTTAAGGGCTCATGTGATTACATGAGGACTATTTAGGTAATCCAGGATACTCTCCCTATTTTAAAAGAGGCTGGTCAATAACCTAAACACCACTGCATAAATACCTTCAAATCACAATCTAGATTCAGTTCAGATAACTGAAAAACTAGGGGATATGAATCTCAGGGAACATCTTTAAACTTCTGTCTACCACAGCATCATTATAATTTGAATATTAAGTTTATTGTGTTCTCCAAATGACCAGATCACATATGCCTCCACTTTCCTATTAAAGGTGTTAAAAGATTACCTTTTCATTCCCAAAAAACAAGGAACAGTTTTAATCTTTCCTTTTATGATTAACAGAATGCATTCACTTTGAGCCTACCAGTTTAAAGGAAGAGCTTATTTTAATCATTTTCTTACTACTAAAAGGGTTTTATCACTCTAATATTCTTCTGGGTATCAGTTAGGGTTATCTTTAATTCTTGTAACTTAAGATAACACCTATATATTTACTTCAGTAGGACTACTTAGATTTCTGTGTTCCATCTCCTTTGTGACTTAGCTCAGGGTTTAGTTATATTCGCTTTTCATGTTCTAGAACATTCATTGCAAAAGGGAATATCTACAAATATGAAAATAAAAACTTGAACAAACCTATCAAAATCTTATATCCTTTAAATTTTAATTAAATTTTGGTAGATATTATATTAGAGCTAGTTAGGATAGGTAAAGCACATAGATGAAGTGTTTGATCATGGGGTTACAGTAATTTCTGAGTATTTGAGGCATGTGGTTAAGAAGTGCTAGAAGTAAAAAAAAAAAAAAAATGATACCAATATGGGTGATTTTTTAAAATTAGAGGCAAGTAGGTATTAAACATACTCTACCTTAAAATTTTATTTCAGGCCATTTATTCATTTTATTGTGTTGTCCAGAGATGTTAATTGAACAACTGCTTTGTGCAAAGCACCATTTTAGGAACTGGGGCTCCATGCTAAATAGAACAAACATCAAACATAAACTAAATGCTCATAGATACCAAGCTATTCTAAATGTTTCTTACCCTATCTAATAAATTAGTAATATGCAAATTAACCATTCCTCTGCTACACCCACAATCCACGCCCACTAGCCAATCAGAAGCAAGTATGCAGATTAACCCAACCAAGATGACTGCAGCCATGGAGAGAGTAGGAGGGAGGCTTGGGTTTCCCCAACAATGGAGGAAGCCAAGCTTTCTACACACCCTGGCCAGCCCAGGCCTCCACATAAGGTTACAAAGTTTCAATTATAGAAGATAAATCCCAACAAAAATGGTGGCAGCCACAGAGCTGGAGAGAGCAGGATGCTAGGGTTGCCTCTGGTGATGGAGGAAGCCAACCTCTGCAGCCCTGGCCTGCTTTGGCCTCTGCTTAAGGCTACAAAGTTTCAATTATAAAAGATAAATAAATTCCAACAAAAATGGCTGCCACAGAAGGCTTTACTCCCCTCCAGGCTACAAAGTTTCAATTGTAGGAGATAAATAAATCCCAAATACCAGGGCCTCCACTTGGGTCGCTGGGGTGTGTGGCCAGCCTGCAAACCACCACAGGCCCCTCACCCAGGCCGCCCTATGCCCCTAGGGAACTCCCACCCTGATCCGGGACATCTTTCAGGGCAAACCAGCTGGCCCCCAACTGTGTATCAGGCCTCTAGTCTATCTAATAAAAGAGTAATATGCAGGTTGACCATCACCCCAACACATAAGATCCCTGCTGCCATGTGATCAAAGATCCTGCCCCCATGTAGACACAAGATGGCCACCACAAGATGGCCAGCAGGGGAGGGCAGTTAGGGGTGGCCAGGCTGGCACAGGATATAAGTTGCCTGAAAGGGGGGCAAACAGGATGGCAGAGGAGCAGTTAGACGTCAATCAGGATGGCAGGGGAGTGGTTCAGGGGTTATCAAGTAGGTAGACAGAAGCAGTTAAGGGCAATCAGGAAGGCAGGCAGGTGAGCAGTTGGGAGCCAGTAGTACTGGATTGTGAGAGGGACATCCGACTGCTCATTTATGCCCGATCCCATCAGGCAGTCGGACATTCCTCAAGGGGTCCCAGATTGCAGAGGGTGCAGGGTGGGCTGTGGGACAATCCCCCCCTGCACACATTTCTTGCACTCAGCCTCTAGTATGACAATAAAAGCAATACACAATTCTATAAGTTAGGTAACAAATTTTTCCCATTTTACAGATGAGGTAATTAATGGAGAGTTTAGTTATTCACATTAGGTAATAGCTCTATAAGTGAGTCCTGATTAACACCCAAGAAATCTGACTATAGAAACTAAAAATGAACATGAATAATAATAGACCCTAATACCAGTGTACCTTTTCCTTGGACATATTTTGTTTTATGAAATTGTGTTTTCCTCTAAGGCCTGAAGCCCATATTCCACTTTATTTCTATGCTACAGCCATACCTCTATTATAACACTCATCATGTGGGATTCAATTATCGATTTTCTTTTTCCAAATCTTCATGATAAATCCTTTGAGATCCCTAAAAATCCCCCAATAATTACTTTGGCCTTTTTGTCTCCGATTGCATTCTAGTTCCTTTAACCTTTTTTCTGCTCTCTATTGCACAATATCATCCACCAAAATTATTTTGATTTACTCAGTATATTATATAATGATACTTGGATTTCTTATAAACATTTATCTGATATAAGACATTTCAATATAATTAACATAGACTTATTTTATTGTTTCTGTGTATCAATATACATTTACCATCAAGTAATTCATTCTTTATTTTAATACTGATGTTATTTATCACAAGATTCTCAATTGATTATCTAAAGCCAAAGAATGTATATGCGTACCTCATAGGCACAGACAGCAGTGTAGTGATAGCTAGAAGGAAGGGGGCTAGGAGCTGAGTGTAGGTGGGCAAAGAGGTGGGGGTCAAGGGGCAGATGGTGACATCCGTAACAGTGTCATCAATAAAAATAATGTTTAAAAATTAAAAACAAAAGCAGATGAATTTGAAAATATCTATCAATAACTATATTTTGTAGAAATGTTTTCTGTTATTGTTTTGGAGCCATTGTTAATGGATAAAGCAAGCAAATATTTTGCGTGGATTATGACAATTTAGATGAAACAAAAAGTAAGAAAATACAGTGAATCGATCAAAGATTTAGAAAAATTCAACTAGAGGTAGACAGAACCATATCAATAATACATTGATTTGATGAAATGAAATAACTTAAAAAGTATCTACATTTTTGAATCTCAAAAATGATCCTTTCCTAGATATTTGTCCCTCAAAAAAATTCATTTGTTGAAACCTTAACATGATGACTTAGAACACTGGGCATTTGGAAGGTTAAGAGCATGAGAGTGGAGTGCTCAGGAATGAGATTTGGGCCTTATAAAAGATCTCTGGTGCTCTCCCACTTCCATGTGAGGGCACAGAAGAAAGGTTATCTGAAGACCAGGAAACAGGCTTTCAAACAGACACCTGACCTACCAGCAGATTTTAGACTTCCCAGCCTCCAGAACTGTGAGACATACATATTTGTTTTTTAAGCCATGCAGTCTATGGTATTTTTTATTTTATTTTTAAAAAACATATTTTATTGATTTTTTTTACAGAGAGGAAGAGAGAGAGAGGGACAGAGAGTTAGAAACATTGATGAGAAACATCAATCAGCTGCTTTCTGCACACTGCCTACTGGGATGTGCCTGCAACCAAGGTACATGCCCTTGACCGTAATTGAACCTAGGACCTTTCAGTCCTCAGGCCGACGCTCTATCCACTGAGCCAAACAGGTTTCTGCTATGGTGTTTTTAAAATAGCAGACAAACAGACTAAGACTTTTATGTGAAATTATTTTATTATCATTTGGTATAAAGGTTGCTCATAATGTATGTTTGCAAATTATATCCTACTAGAAGCCTGATACATGAAGATTCATGCTAGAATGGGCTTTCCTTTCCCTGGCTGCCAGCACTGCCTTTCCACTCTAGCCCAGCCCCTTTCTGTTCAGGCCCCAGAGCCACCTCTTTCAACTCCAGGAGCCGCCTCTTTCTGCTCCAGCCCTGCCTTCCCATGCTTCCCAGAGGCCCTGAGAGACCAAAGTGGGCAAAACACCTGCTTCATCACCATGGCGATACAAGCATCCCACCCCCATCCCTTGGTGCCTGTGTATGCAAATTAACTTCCATCTTTGTTGGGTTAATTTGCACATCACTCCTGATTGGCTGGCATAACAGAGGTACACTATTTTACATGCTTTTCTATTATTAGGTAAGATAGTAGAGGCCCAGTGCACAAAATTCATGCACTCAGAGAGGGTTCCTCAGCCTGGCCTGTGCCCTCTCACAATCCAGGAGCCCATGGGGGATATCAGACATCCTTAGCACTGCTGCTGAGGTGGGAGAGGCTCACACCACCACTGCTGCACTTGCCAGTTGTGAGTCTGGCTTCTGGTTGAGCAGTGTTCCTGTGTTTATGATCTGCCCCCTTGTGGTCAGTGCAGATCATAGTGACATGTAATTCTGCCATTGGGCCAAAACTCGCTCTCTAACATCCCCCGAGGAGTCCTGGATTGCAAGAGGGTACAAGCCAGGCCCAGGGACCCCACTGTTGCACAATTGGGGCTAGAAAGGAACATGGGAGGTTGGCCAGCTGGGGAGGGACCACCGGAGGGCTTCAGAGCATGTCTGGCCCATCTTGCTCAGTCCCAATTACCCCAGCAGCAAGCTAACTCACTGGTCAGAGCGTCTGCCCCCTGGTGGTCAGTGCACATCATAGCAAGCATTTGAGCAGTCTTAGCATATAATTAGCATATTACTCTTTGGTTGAAGAGCCAAATGGCTGACTGGACACTTAGCAAATTGTAATATGCAAATTGACCAAATGGTGGAATGACCAGTCACTATGATGCACACTGACTACAAAGGGACAGATGCTCCCCAAGGGGGAGCACCACTGAGCCAGAAGGGAGGCTCACGGCTGGCAAGCACAGTGGCAGAGGGGGGATCCTCTCCTGCCTCCGCAACAGCACTAAAGATGTCCGACTAAAGACTTAGGCACGCTTAGGCTAGGCTGAGGGTACCCCTGCACAAGTCTCATTCACTGGGCCTCTAGTGTTTATATAAAAGTTTTCAATATGTCTGGGGCAAATAAATTAAACAATATTTTATAATAGGTATCCAATAGCTGTTAATAATTAATAATATGTAATTTAGTTTTGACTGGAAAAAATAACTCAAAATTACCTAATGCTAAAATACAAAATTTAGCAGCATCCAGACAATAAAAATTAGTTGCTTACTTTTGTCCTCTAACAGGCTTCCTGTGCTGTCACTGGAATAAGTAATAATAATCCTGTTGGATACACGATTTCTTACATTTTATTTAATATATATAATATATAAGTTAATGCATATAGTATACATTCTAGAGGTCTGATGCATGAAATTCATGCATGGCTGTGTGTGTTCCTCAGCCCAGGATACACCTTCTCCAATCTGAGACCCCTAGTCCCAGCTTGGAAATATCTATATGGATGAAAAAATTGTTACTTTTGACTATTGGCTTAGAATGGAGAATACAAAAAGGGAATCTCACTATTTACTCCTGAAATAGTAAATATTAAAATCGGGATTTTCTATTTATCCTTTCCTTTTTGTTTGTTTGTTTTTTTTTGTTAATTATCACCGGAGGATATTTTTGCCATGTATTACTCATATAATTTTAAAATGTGAAAATATAAGCAACTTTAAGCACATTCCTTTTCTCATTAATGTTTTCAGAATTAAAAGGTTTAAATCATTTCAGTATAAATTGCAAGACACCACCATTGAGAAAATGCTCTATGGTAAAAAAATTCAGTCACCTGTTTCAAAGCAATTTAAAACAGTGGATAATATCAGCAGGCAATAAAGTGAATTTTTTGGTAATAATTTCTATTCCTACCTTTATACCCTCTTATATTTGGAAACTTTAAAATCTCAGGTTTTTATGCTATTTATGGCAGTAGAATTACATGGAAGAATTCTCTCATAAATATGTTTTAAAATTTTACAACTCAATATTTTATGCTTCTATGTCAAATCTATATGGCAGATAGTTTCTACATTTCATTCTTCTTGACAGCAGTGACCTTTTATATTTATTTTCAAAATTAAAATCTAGCCACATTTGAAATTCAAAACAGCATTTTCGTAGGGTTCTTGTTAGTTTTTTCTACTTAAATAGGTAATGCCTATGCTTAACATGTTCCTTGTCACTATTCTGCAATTAACAAACATTCCCTCCAAAAAAGACATCCCTGTTTTTTTTTAATACAGTTAGTTATATCCAGTCCATGAAACATAATTGGGATAATAGGAGAGATTCCATCAAAGCCATTAAGACTATTACTACTTGAAAAAATAAGTGACAGGCGATATTCAACCAAAATCTCTAAGCCAAGCAGAATGGACAAGAAAAATGAGATATGGTTGTTGTTGGACATCAGGAATAGTGGACTTTCCTCTGAATAGATTAAATCTTAGTGTTTATAGATTCACCAAGTTTATTCAATAAATATTAATTAACATGTATTATATTCCAGATAATTAATAAAGAGTTACGGGAAAAAGGGTGGGTAATGGTGTCTGCTTTTATTATATTACTAGAGGCCCAGTGCACAAAATTTGTGCACATTTAAAGGAAATTAATTACAGGAAGTATTTTAATATTGCTATTTGCCCTTTTTCTATAATAGAAGTGTCAGAGGTGAAAGAAAATTAGTAAAATGTATAAGAAAATCTTCCTCCTGTCAGAGTCTGGGGCACACCATGGGACCCAGAGTCAAGTCCCTGGAAATCCTGTGAGACCCAGACCCAGACGGCCCCACCCACATTGGGTGAGATACAGTCCTGGCTTGCCCCACTCCCATCAAGCCCCTCTGAACAAGGGGTTGGGTGCAGCCTGAGGTATTCTGGCCTGGGCCAGGGCGGGGTCATGCCTTGAGGTTCCCCATTAAGCTTCTTCAGACAAGGGGTGAGGCCTGAGGTCCCCTGGCCTTGATATGAGGGCACAAGGGGTGACAAACTTTTATATATTAGCTCTTTATTATCCTATATAATAAAAGGATAATATGCTAATTGTCCGCTGGACTGGGAATTCAACCAGGAGATACACTAGGGGGTGAGGTCAGTGGGCTAACCTCCCATGTGCCCTCCCCCTGACTGGCACAGCCCAATGGGGGTGTGCCCGCCAGACCCCACCCAAGCACGAATTATGCACTGGGCCTCTAGTATAGTATACTGATTTTTATTGAATTTATTGGTATGACATTGGTTAATAAAATTATATGGGTTTCAGGTGTACAATTCTACATTACATCATCTGTAAATTGCACTTTGTTTTCACCAATCCAAATCAAGTCTCATTCCATCACCATTTATTCTCCCTTTTCCTTCTCCTACCTCCCCACCCCTTTTCCCTCTGGTAATCATCATAATGTGGTTCATGAGGGATTTTTTTTTTCTTAATCCATTCAACTTTTTCACCCAGCCTTCTCCCTTTTGACACCTGTCATTCTGTTCTTTGTATATATCAGTCTATTGCTTTTTGTTTGTTACTTTACTTTGTTCATTAGATTCCACATATCAAAGAAACCGTATGATACTTGTCTGTATCTTACTAGCTTATATCACTTAGCATAATACTCTCCATGTCCATCAATTTCAGTTACAAAGGGTAAGATTTCCTTATTTTTATTGCTGAGTAGTATACCATTGTGTAATTTTTAATAACATGTCAGAAATCTAGAAAGTCTTATATTGTAATTAGATATGAAGACTAGTAGGTAATCTGAGGTAGTATAAGTGGACTTCAAATGATATTGAGAAAATAAAATCTAAAATGTCAATAAAAGCATCTTATTTCATTTAATTAGGAGTCTAGCAAATAACATATTTTGTGCTGCTTTTGTAATTTCACACTCTGTTTTACAGTGTATAAGTATTTTCTCTTTGTCGTTTATGTTATTATTCTAAAAACCACTGTTGTAAATTGCAAAAATGATTACACATTTCTTCAATACCCTTATGTTCATTCTTCACCACATGACTTTACAACATCTGCAATACAAAAGAGGTGAAGTTTATATCTCTACTTCTCAAATTTGGACTTGACTATATAAATTGGTTTGGATGTAGGGAATTCGACATGAACAAAAGCTTTAAAAGCACTTACTCATTGAGGATTGCCCCTCTTTTTGTTAAGAACCCTGGGTATGATATGATGAAACATGAACTAGTCTCATGAAATATGAGAGACCTGTGGAAAGACAAGCCTAACTGGCCCAAGTATCTCAACTATTCAATTGGAGTTAAGTCCCTTGCTGAAGACCAGGTGACATAAGTAAGCCCAGGTGAGAACAGAGAACTGTCAAGCTAAACAAAGAATCATGAGTAATAACAAAATTGTTCTTATTTCAACCCACAAAATTTTAGAATGTTTTGTATAGCAAAAACCAGTTGATGTGACCACTCTAATGCTGCATATATCATCAAGTAAGACTTTTTCCCCCCATTCAAATAAGGCAGACCCAAATCAAATTTACTCAATGAAGCAGGGATTTTTTTTTGCTTCACGTAATTCATAAATCTAGAGACAATTATGATTTGTTCATTTTAAATGTTAAAAGGTTTCAAAAAATACCCATCAATGAGACTTTGTGTTCTCGCTTCTCAGTTTTGCATTCTGTCATATGTATTGAATTTTCATTAAGGTCTCCTAGAAAATTCTACTTGGATCTAATTAACTATGGAATACACTGTTTATTATCAGACTAGGTCATGGATTACAATCTTCAGCTGAGTTTCAGTCCCCACCTATTATATTTGGTGATCTAGAATAATCAAATATAGTTTATTAAATCCAGGTTAAATAAATTCTAGATGGCAATAACACCAGATATTCACTAATGAAAATTTAGCTGAATCTAATGAATTTTATCTGCATCATGATAAAATATATGGATGTTTGGGTTTGTGTCATTTTTTTTCTTCAGAAGTCTTTCTTAATCTACCATGATAAATTGGGTCCCCAAGTTATTTGTTTGGTCCTGTAATAATTTAACTGCTTTTTTTTAATGAACTTGGTTGATTTCTATTTTATTCTATTGAAAATAAGTTCCACAAGGACAAAGGCCATATATTTCTTGTTCATACTGTGACTTCAGGATATAGTAGCAATGTCATTGGCAAGTATATATTTGTTATGAAAGTAAATTTAATTATTTCCAAATTTCAGATTCATGAGATGTGAAATTAACACAGGATGCTCAAATTAAGTTTATATTTTAGGGTTCTTCTCGCAAATATTTTTTTATTGTATACAGAGATGTGGATTTAGTCTAAAATATAAAAGTTATATGTTTTTGTGGGGAAAATATTGCTTCCATTTCAATACTGTGTTTTGATAGTTATTTGACTACTCAAGACTCATATCAATTTCAGTTGACAATGTTAGTATTTTTAACACTGTTGTTTCACATAATATTCTGGTCAGAGAATGTGGCTATCATGATACTAATTCTTTGAAATTTGTGGACACTTTGTTCCGTGGGTAGTGAAAAAAGTATAGTCTCACCCTGGCTGCTGTGGTTCAATTGGTTGGAACATCATTATGTGCACAGAGGGTTGCAGGTTTGATTCCCTGTCGGTACACATACTTCGGTTGTAGGTTTGATCCTTGGTGGGGGTGCATAAGGGAGGCAACTGATCAATGTTTCTCTCTCACATTGTTGTTTTTCTCTCTATACAATCAATAACAATGTATCCTCAGGCGAGGATTAAAAAATAAAAAGATATAGTCTCCAAAAGTATTCTGTAATATTGCATATTAGTTGTGCTATGTGAACATTCCTTATCTTTCTTAATATTTTTACCTATGTTAGCTTCTTATTATCAGCATAAATTTAAGTTTTCTACTCTGAGAGTAGATTTATCAAATTCTCTTTATTTCTATCAGGTTTTACTTCTTTAAAATAATACCATGTGTGTATGACAGTTACAGTTTCTAAATCTTTCAGATGAAAGTCTATCTACATATATATTCTTTATTCTAAAATCTATTTGGTTTGATATTTATATTGAAATTGAATGTAGATGGAATCTTGAGAATATTGTAAAAATAATCTAAATTTACCTTTTCATCTAAAGGAAAGAGAAGAATATATCATTTTCTTTAGATACAAATGTATGGGTAGCAAGAGGAAGAGAAAATTGAGTGTTTATCAATAACATATGGACCACCCTAACCGGTTTGGCTCAGTGGATAGAGCGTTGGCCTGCAGACTGAAGGGTACCAGGTACGATTCTGGTCAAGGGCATGTACCTTGGTTGGGGACACATCCCCAGGAGGGGGTATGCAGGAGGCAGCTGATCAATATTTCTCTATCATCAATGTTTCTAACTCTCTATCCCTCTACCTTCCTCTCTGTAAAAAAAAATCAATAAAATTTATTTTAAAAATAACAATAGGACCTGTGAGATAGATACCTTGCCATATAAATGACTCATTATTTATTTGATATATACTAAGTACTCACTGTTAGGCACCTTAATGTGAACTGAAGATATTAAACCCAAAATACATATGCTTGTTACTTTTTTAATTATTATTTTAAACTAATCATGAATCATATTATGGTGTCTAAAATAAATCATTTGCATACCTTTTAAATTAAATTTGTTAGTAATTAATGTCACACAAAGTTTTCATATAATAAAATGTTACAAATTCTTCTGTTTTAAAATTCTGCCCCAATATATATTTTTCTCCTGTGCTTACCCTGAAATTTTACATCCTTGGTTTCAATGAATGATTTTTTTTGTGTGTGTGAACAATGCATGATTTAAAAAATTCTAATCCATTATAATTTGATTTGAGGTTTTGTATGGTAAGACCCGCTACAGTAATACATAAAATTAAACATGTAATTTTAATGGTTGTAATAACAATAGTAAATATCTATTGCATAGCCTTTTCTAAAAAACTACATGCTCCTCACATACCTAATATTCGTGCTTAAGCATTTTTTGAGAGCCAACAAGTGTTACTTTCTCCAGAACACTTCTGTACTTCAGACTGCTTGAGTGTCCTTCATCTCTGAGTCTATAAACCTCAGGAATACTTTTATTACAAGAGTTTTATATTCTATTGAAATGATCTATTTATAGATTCTGTTGACTCAATAGGTCTAAGCCACTTGATAGATAAAGGAGGCAGAATAACATAGAGAATTTCATTTCCTGCAACAGAAAATCTTTTATGTGTTGTGCATTTGTAAAAAAATATTTTGAACTCAACCAGTGTATTTGTGTAATATAAGACAGAATTTAAAAACTCAGTAGCATGTATGTGTGCATAGATACTAGTATATAGCATATGTAATTACATGATATATGCTATATATCACTTTTCAGAAGGGAAGAGCAAGAATGTAGATGCTGGTTGAACCTACCTAACAACATATATAGCATATATATCATTAGGTTGGATATCTTTAAACTTATAGTAGGCTAGTAAACAATGAAAGGAAGAAGTAATACTTAATGAAAGACCTGGTTTCATTTAAGTTTAACAGCCATTATTTCATAGATTACTTTAAAACATTGAGCAAAAGATCTTATAATATAGCAATATATTAATAATACTTGTGTGAGGTGGTGTTAATTTATACAGATCAAAATTTCTGCCTAATATACTTGGATCATGTATTTCAAAGCCCTATATAAACTTTTTACTGGAACATGTTAAACATTTTAAGACATTTAAAATGATAAAACAATTTCAAAGTCAGTAGGACAACCCTGGCCAGACTTTCCCTACTGCATTGCACCAGCAATCTAGAAAATTAAAAAAAGTCAAGGTTTGCTAAGTAACTGCTGCAGACCACCACTCTTAATTAAGTCATACTTCTGGAGTTATGAACTTTAATGCACTTTTTTTCACAGCATTCTATATCTTACAATAGATGCTCCATTCAGAATATAGGTCTCTGACAACATGGGGTATATTAGTGACTAATAAATGGTTTCAGGTTTAGAAAAAAATTCTAAGTATATTCTTCACTTACTTCACAACAGAGAATTACATCAGACAGGGGATTAAAAATTCATACTAAGCTTATAGTTCTATATATTCTTTCTGAGTCTCCACATGTAATTGTGCTTCTGCTTGAGTGGAATTCTTTTCTAAAGACTCTGATATAAAAAAAAATCAACCTCTTTATTATGGGAGGATTGCAATACATCCATTTTTTATACCACAACAAATGTATCTTCGGTGCTCTATTAAGTGAATAAAAATGAAGCAGTGACACATTCAGATACAAAATGCTGCAGAAAAAGTACCACTAGCATTTCTAAGGGACTGATATAGGGTGGCTTAGATTTAAATTATGATCCCCTGGTCATTTAGTGGCTCCAGACATTGAAAATGAATGTCTGCATTATTACACATTACCAGAGATCCTTCCCTGGACTGAACTGGAGAAGAAAAATCCTCAGTCTTCAGTCATAGAAAAGCCCTCATTGACTTAGGAGAAATTTATCAATGTAAAGAGATTGGTTTATTACTGCGTTAAGCCTCTCATGTATCACAAAAGGATTTGCCTAATACTTTCATGGGGACTGTCTGTGTGCTGCCAAGGGGTTTCCTAAAGGCACTGAACCTTTTGGTGATTGAAGTCTACAGTCCTGCGGCAATGAATTAACATAATTGGAAGCAGGGCTAGATGTTTTTATAGGAGCTGATTATGTGCAGTTTCAATGGTGCCATTACTTTAGCCTGTCTTATCCCTGAGAACATAACACTTGGAAACAGGCTTAAATATGATGGTTCCTCTGCAGGTGAGCAATGCTTTGGTGAAAGGTACATTGGCTGTAATTTATAAAGTATAGTTGGTGGCATTTACCATTTTAATTATATGTAATATTAAGATGTGTCAAGAGGCAATATATTGTGTATGCTTCCTACCTTAGGAAAAAGTTTCAGACCGCCCACATTACTATGATCTACTGGAGAAGCAAAGTTCTTCTTCGTGATATATTTACCAAATGAAATGTTAGAATAATTGAATTCAGAATCCATGTAATTACACACTTGCTTATTAAAAAAAAAATCACTGGTAGATGTAGTAGCAACAAAAAGCTAACCATCATGTGTAACCCCACATAAAGCAAGTCAAATAAACAAAAAAATCCAACCATTTAAGTTCATCTATAACAGTTTAGTCCTTAATGTCCTCATGGAATTGTTTAATGCTAAATATTCAGATAATAACTTACAATATTTTGACAAGTATGAACTTGTTTATTACTTACAAGTAGGTACAATGACTATGAATAATAAAAAAGAAACCACCCACACTTAAATTACTTGATTTCTTTCCTCTCCACAAGATGTCTAATATTGTAAAATACAGTCCCATTAATATACCTTTCCAGCCCAACAACTAGCAACTTTATGTTTTTAATAATCTCACTTTTTCTTAAATGGTAAATAGACAGTTGAAGTAAATGAAGTCACTGATTTCATTTAGATTAGCATCTCAATCATTGAGTAGATGAATATTTAATTATGGGACAGAATATTATAACAGCTGAGTAATTTAGATTTATAGAAAAGCTAAAGAAACTATAAAAATGTGTTAAAGCTATTTAAATGTTTTTTTTTCCCAATCCTTGCCCAAGGACATCGTTTTTAAAATTGATTTGAGACATACACACACTCACACACACACACACACACACACACACACACACATACACACAGAGAGAGAGAGAGAGAGAGAGAGAGAGAGAGAGAGAGAGAGAGAGAGAGAGAGAGAAAAACATTGACTAGTTGCTCTCTCCCACATTTACCCACACCAGGGATGGAACCCCAAACCTAGGTGTGTGCTCTGACCAGAAATGGAACCTGCAACCTTTTGGCATAAAGGATGATGATGCAACCAAATAAGCCACCTGGCCAGAGCATGAAACAATATTATAATAGCTGAGTAACTTAGATTTATAGAAGAACTATGGAACTAGTTAGGGCTATTTTTGTTTTATAACAAAATCAATACAGTAAATCAAGCAAAGATCTAAAAAATATTATTTTTTGAGATTATGACTCACTGATTGAGTGAAAATAGTTGAGGACGTATTCATCAGAGAGGTCAAGGCAGGCCAATCTGTTTCAAGACACACATGATTGCTACTAAAATAATTTCAAATAGTTGGATATCCTTAGTTAATATTAATACTTTTCTTGCTAATGATTTTCAATGCTCAACTTTATAGTAGCCACTACCACTTCTTCCAAATATTCTATTTCAAGCTTCATTTATCATAATTAGTACAATGTTAATGCATATAGGAGAAACAGAAAATTAATCCTGATTTTAAATAATGACTGGGTATGCATGTGTGTACTCCTTAGATTCATAGACACATTTTATGCCTCAAACCATCTAAAAGTTAACTAAAATTAATTGTTTATATCCCACATATTTTTGTTTGTTTAAGTTTGTTGCTGGAGGTCCCAGTTGCTGTCTCCCAACCTCTAATACATCTTTAGACAATAGGAGAGGAAAACTGAAAAACTAGGAATGAATACCTATTCCATTCTGAGCAAATCAATTGTTTTCTCTTTTTAGAATTTGGAGTGTTGATAGAGAGAGTGAATTAGTTAGATGTCTAGATTAGTGTTAAGAGCATTTATATTATTAGCACTCTTGGTGGTAATGATGGCTAACGCAATAAATGTTCAAGTAAAAATTTTGGAAAACAAAAATAAAACACTGTCTATAAAGAAAATTTTCAGAAAGGATAATTGAACAAAATGTATATAAAGAGATGAGATAAAAATATTTATAGCCTCACAATGAGATGGAGAGACTGCAAACTTACACCTATACTGTGAATTCCTTAATATATTTTGATGTTTTAATACATTCATACATTTCTAATACTTATCTTAATGAGTATCAAATATTTTATAGTAAAAGTATCTATGATTACATTCCTACATTACAAAAATAGTACCTAAGTTTATATCATGTTTGA
This sequence comes from Pipistrellus kuhlii, assembly GCF_014108245.1. NCBI lineage: Eukaryota > Metazoa > Chordata > Mammalia > Chiroptera > Vespertilionidae > Pipistrellus > Pipistrellus kuhlii. Next base: position 72,358,903 of record NW_023425529.1, read on the forward strand.
GTACTAATAATCAATTATTCTTTTCTAGATAAAGATTACATAGACTTTTACTTTTGACATTTAAAAAAATGAAGCTCATTAGTATTTGCTTGTGTAAAGAAAACTAATTCTCTAGTCTTTAGAGACTAAAAATTTTAGAGACTGAAAGTATTATAACACTTAACTGTAATTTATAATATAGTCCTATTTATTAGAAAGAAATAATGTTTTCAATGTACAGGCAGTCCTCGAGTTAAGTCAAACTCTTTGTACATCGTTTTGTGGTTACGTCTTCATCTCCAATTTATTTATAAAAAAAAAAGTTCTGTGATTTCAACATATGTACATCTGTGCTTTATGTTTTTTTTTTATTATTATTTATTTGCCACAAGTAAAGGCCAGGAATTGTTATTTTTCTTTTAAATTTGTTTTACTGTTTCACTTCATCACTGCTGTGTATGTGCTCCATGTGAGTGACATAGGTGCTTATGAAGGTGGGTTATGACTCACGGTGAAAATCGTGTTACCTCAAGGGGCAGGAACAGATCTCTGATGTAACCCAAGGACCTTTTGGTACACGGCTTGAGGGATATAGAACTTTGACTATCTTTCAGGCAATTTTCAGGTAGACAAGTAATCAATTACAGTTCTACTTCATGTCTTTATCCAGGGAGTCAACTTGACAGTAGTTTCTACTCTCCTCCAAAAATATAGTTTCCCATCCTGGGTCTAAAGTAGCAGTTACTGGGGTCTCCAGGTGACAATCAGCAGAAGAGAATGAAGGATGAAATGAATGACAAGCAGATTATGCTCATGGGAAGCACAGGGAAGTTGCACACACCACTTCTGTTCACATTCCTACAGCAGGGGTTTCATCACATGGTCATACCTAATTGCATAGTAAGTTTTTTAGCTTTAACCATAGGACCTGCTAAAATTAAAAGAAGAAAGATAACAATTGATGAGAAATTAGAATCTCTGCCAAGGAATAATATTCAATTGTAATCTCTTTGCACTTATCTTTCCTGTGTAACAAAAATACTTAGACATCATATGTTGGAAGGAGCAATCAAACCAGAAATTTTATCAGTTCTCAATTGAAAATGTTTACTTGTTTAAAGAGTCTAGGTAAGATAGAAGTATTAGTAGGCCTAAAATTATTTAGAAATATAGTTTAATATAATAAAATATGAAAAAAGTTTCATTAATTTTAAATACTAATCCATCTTATTATGCAGGCCTTAAGAAAATGTAACACTATAATTTTCTGTTTGAATAAGGAATGCAAGTTTTTTTAAAAATATATATTTTATTGATTTTTTACAGAGAGGAAGGGAGAGGGATAGAGAGCTAGAAACATCGATGAGAGAGAAACATTGATCAGCCGCCTCCTGCACACCTCCCACAGGGGACGTGCCAGCAACCAAGGTACATGCCCTTAACCCTTGAGTCCACAGGCCGATGCTCTACCCACTGAGCCAAACTAGTTAGGGCTATTTGTGGGAAGTTTTAATTCATTACTTTATTTTGAAGAAAAGTGCTGCTGAGTACTTCAGAAAGCTTATGGTGAACATTCTCCGTTTCAAGATACTGTGAATGCTAGTTTAAATGCTTTAAAAGTGATGATTTTGATGTGAAAAACAACATCCAGGTCAACTGAAAAAGTTTGAAGATCAGCAATTATAAGCATTATTCGATGAAGATGCATGTCAAATTTAAAAACAACTTGCAGAAAAATTAAACTCTGCTCAGCAAACAATTTCTGATTATTTACAAGAAATGGGAAAGATTTTAAAGGAAGGAAAATGAGTGCCACATTCAACTGAACAAAAGAAAAATGGAAAACTGAAAAGTCATCAGTAAAATGTTGCTTCAATGGCAAGAAAGAAAGTCTTGCTCCTTCAGATTACCACTTGTTCCAATCGATGGCACATGCACTTTCTGAGCAGTATTTAAAAACATACAAATAAGTGAAAAATTGAGTCTCTGAATGGATTGCCCCAAAACAAGAAAAGTTCTATTGGGACGGTATCCACAAATAACCTGAAGTTGGGGGAAATGTGTAGCTAGAGATCGACATTACTTTAAATAAAGCACTTTTGATGTTTCTCTTGAAATTATCATGTTTTCTTTGATTACAAAATCCACATTATTAACCGATACACCTAGTATGTCCTCTACTATTGCTGGTACTTGAGTTGAAAAGTTTTAGAAGGAGAGAACTGTGAAAACACTCAACAAATATAGTGAAGTTTTAATGCTTTCTCTAATTCTTATTAGTTGTACTAGAGGCCCAGTGCACAAAATTTGTGCAAGGAAGGGGGGGGGGGGAGTGTGTCCCTCAGCCCAGCATCACCCTCTCCAATCTGGAATTCATCTCAAAATCCAGGACTGCTGGCTCCCAACTGTTTGCCTGCCTGTCTGCCAGATTTCCTCTAACCATTTCAGCTTGCCAGTCTGAACACCCTCTAACCACTCCCCTGTCAGCCTGATCAAGGCCTAATTGCTTCCCTGCCAGCCCAATTGCCCCCAACTTCCCTCCTCTGCAGGCCTGATTGCCCTCAACTGCCCTCCCTTGCTGGCCATCTTGTGGTGGCCATCTTGTGTCCACATGGGGGCAGCCATCTTATGTCCACATAGGGGTGGCCATCTTATGTGTTGGAGCAATAGTCAATTTGCATATTACTCTTTTATTATATAGGATGGTACAGAAAACCTCACTTATCACTGATAGTTTTTTGGTATAAAAATTTGGGGAAATATAAATCTAGCAAACTTGTAAGGATTGTTGATTATACACACATATACTTACTGACATCATTAAATAAATGGTTATTACTACTGTCTTCAGTATGTACTGAAAATTAGGAAGGAAGGAGATATAAAATGCTTTTAAGCAACATTTAGTTAAAAAGAAATGCAACATTCATTTAACAAATATTTTTGTATTCCTATCATGGCCCAAGCACAGAGCTAAGCAAAAAATATTTCAGAAAACATTTTAGGGTAACATCATATATTGCCTTTTATATATTTTTTAAATTGTATAAGCAAGATTTATTTATTTTAATGAATTTTTATTATTGATAGTATTATAGATATCGCCCATCCCTTCTCTCCCTCTTTCTTACCAGCCCATGCTTATCCCCCAGGTCTTTATTACCTATTGCTTATATCCATGGGCTATGCATATCCTATATAATAAAGAGGTAATATGCAAATTGACTGTCTTGCCCTCACACAAGATGGCTTCCCCATGTGGTCACAAAATTGCTGCCACAAGATGGCTGGCATGGGAGGGCGGTTGGTGATGACTAGGCCTATATGGAAGGGCATTTGGGGGTGACTGAGCTGGCAGCGGGGAGGCAGATGGGGGGTTAACTGGGTCATCAGGGGAGGGCAGTTGAGGACAATTGGGCTGGCAGGAGAGTGGATAGGGGTGATCAGGATGGCAGGCAGAAGTGGTATGGGTAATCAGGCAGGTAGGCAGGTGAGTGGCTGGGAGCGAGCAGTCTTAGATTGTGAAAGGGATGTCCAACTCCCAGTTTTGGCCCGATCTCACAGGGCTTAGGCCTAAAGTGACAGTTGGATATCCCCTGAGGGGTCTCAGATTGGAGAGGCTGCAGGCTGGGCTGAAGGACACCATCCCACCAATGCATGAATTTATTGCACCTGTCCTCTAATAAGTGTATAAGCTCTTTGGTTTATCTCTTCTCATTCCCCCCATTCTCACACTGAGATATGTCAGCTGTTCCATGCCTCTCTGCTTCAGGACTTATTTTGTTGGTCAATTCACCTTGTTTATTAGATATCACAAATAAGTGAAATCATGTGGTATTTGTCTTTTTCATTTGTCTTATTTCATTTAGCATAATATTTTCTAGGTCCATGCTGTCCCAAAGAGTAAGAGATCCCTTTTTAACAGCTGTATAGTATTCCATAGTGTAAATGTCCCACTGTTTTTTAACCCACTCATCTACTGATGGTAACTTGTTTCCAAATCTTAGCTATTGTAATAAGTAATGCTTCTATGAACATAGGGGTGCATATATTCTTTCTGATTTGTGTTTTAGGTTTTTAGGATATATCCCAGAAGTGGGATCTCTGAGTCAAGCATAAGTTCCACTTTTAATTTTTTGAGAAAACTCCATATAATTTTCTTGAAATTATGGTTGTTTTTAATTTTTTAAATTTCAGTACCTGAAAATATGTCCAGTAATTTATATTTTACATAATTTAAAACCACATAATACTAGAAATCTCTATGGATCTTAGTATTCTTAAATTACACACACACACACACACACACACAATATGTGTGTGTGTATAAACTGACTTCAAAAAATTCCATCTACCAATTTTTGAACCATGAAAAGTGAGGAGTGGAAAGCTAGAACACTTAATCTACTCTATTCTCATTTTGAGAATTCATAAACAAAAATGGTTGAGGAGAGGGATTAAGTGAAGATGGAATCTAAGCATTTAATCAATAAGCTGGAAAAGTCAAAAGGAAATCTGAGTTAATAAAAAAGATAAAATTCTGAATTGAAGCAATATATCAATAAGGCCATATCTATTAAATTAAAGTGCTTGATAATAAAAAGGAATGCCCCCATGACCATAGGAAAAATGCTATCTCCTCAATAGATATATAAAAAGAAAAAAAGTATCAAAGAAAATTGAAAGGTAACAAACAGGCATTGAGAGCCTTTAGTAGCAAGAATTTAATCTGAGGATATAAAACATAAATGAATAGAGAAAATGGAAAACAAAAAGAAATTTAAAAGCAGAGATTAGATGTTAAGAAAACTGGAGAGGTATAAAATGACTAAATCAATATTTTTATCTTCAAAATTTATTAAATTGATAAAGCTTCTAACAATTCTAAACAAGAGAGAAAACAAATTTATGGAATTTTGGAAAAAGTAGTTATAACTAAATAGGAGCAATTAAACATATGAGAATGATAGAATAACAATGCTAATAAATTTCCAGAAATATGTAGATCAAAAGCATTAATCTTGGGAGGATTCTAATACTTAAACAAAACAAAGAAGTATAGTGAAATATCAGTACTAAAAGAATATTATGTTCAATATTTTTAAGAAAATAAGAGTACATAATAAATAGGGTTCCCCATATTTGTAGATCATTATTACTGTAAGTCAGTTTTTCCCAAAGTGTGGCACGCATACCGCCAGGGGGTACAGGAAGAGTTTGGTGGGGGTACGCATTGCACCAGAGTTTGGTGGGGATATGCACTGCACCATGCTTAGCTGAGCCTAATTCTATGTTCTCATGAGTACAAGGGGTACTCAGCGTTACAAAAATTATAGAAGGGGTGTGCATATGTCAAAAGTTTGGGAAACACTGTCTAGGTAATATTTTATAAAGTATTTTATAAAGAATATAGCCTACTTTAAACATTAGATAAAAACATAAAAAATAATTTTTAAAAGCCTGGAATTTATCATATGGATTAATGAGATATTACATTTATGCAAATAATTAAATCAGAATTAAAATATCAAACATAAGATTTTTCAGATGTATATTATATGTTTAATACATTTTAGGATTAGGGTTAGGGTTAGGGTTAGGGTTAAGATTATGGTTAGGGGTTTAATAATTTTTATTAAGTATTATACTACATTTAATGTTTGTATAAGTTGTTAAATCAAATTCCATTTATATTGACTAATAAATTGTGTTTCTACATAATCAGATAAAATTTATTTTTCAGAAGAATAAAATGAATAATCAGGATTTGAATAAAATTTTCTTGGTAGCCAAATCAAATAGATCTTATAAAGTGTTTCACAGAACATACTTTTTAGGATTTTCTTGTTTAAAACAAAACTTTCATTAAATTTCAAGAGCGATAAGCAGTAAGGGTTGCTTCTATCCTCTTGTCCATTTGAATCATCATTCGCTAAAATATTCATTATTAGGCAATGTGCCTGATTCATTTTTCCCACATGCTAACTATACCTGGCATGACATATCACAGCAATTACTGTCAAGAGAATTACTACTAAAAGAATAATTTTCTTTGCACTTACAGTGTTTTCACTTAAAACAAAAAGATTAAAAGTAGTCATTATGTGCCAATTATGGAATGATCTGCCCCTGGGTAGCCTCACAGCCTCTCTGTTACTTCTTCCACTTCTGGCTGATTTAGTACCACTTTCTCATAAAAGGTTTTCTTTGTCATCTATGTTAGAATGTGATTCACTCTCCTGGCAGGATATACATTCTTGCGGAGTTCACTTTATGTTTGGCCATATGACTAGCCTTGTCCAATAATACAAAAGATAAGGATCATGTGTTCTTCCAGGCAGGAGCTTCCAGTGCCTTCACATTCTGATGCTCATGTTTCATTTCACCGCATTTGCATGCTTGTAATGATCTGCATAAAAAGGCTCTGACAACCTTGGCCCCAGAGGAAAGACCACATGGAAAAGAGCCATGCTAAACCTGTGAATGACATGTAATATCAGCCATAAAAACTTGTATTGTAGCAAACCTCTAGGACTTGGGGTTCGATCATTATCACAGTATAACACAGCCTAGTCTCAGGTATAAATTATCTCATTAAGCCACAAGTGCATCTACTCAAAACAGGGTTTTTTTGTTTGTTTGTTTGTTTGTCTTTTCATAAAAAGTACTTTGCCCATAATCATATACATCTATATTTGCTTACGGTCTGTTTTTATCTTCTGTAATAATCTATAATAATAGGAGCATAATATGTTAATTATACCAAAGGACCTACAGGACAAAGCCAGGGCTGCCAGGAAAGCCCGGGTCCTGGGTGCCAGAGAAAAGTCAGTGCCAGCAGCCAGGGGAAGGAAAGTCTACTCATACATGAATTTCATGCATCAGACTTAGAGTCAACACTAATAAAAGTGAAACAAGCAAATTGAGCATAACTCTTCTATGCCCCAAAGCCATGCCCACCAGCCAATCAGGAACAAGTATGCAAATTCACCCAACTAAGATGGCTGAGGCCATGGAGTGAGCAGTAGGCTTGGATTTACCCAGCAATGGAGGAAGCCAAGCTTCCTGCCTGCTCTGACCGGCCCATGACTCAGCTCAAGGCTACAAAGTTTCAATTATAGAAGATGAATAAATCCCAGATACCAGGGCTTGTGATTGAGTTGCTGGGAGGGATGGCTGGCCCTCAAACCATCACAGGCCCTAAACTTCACTCAAGGCTACAAAGTTTCAATTATAGAAGATAAATAAATCCCAACAAAAATGGTGGCAGTCATGGAGCTGGAGAGAGGAGAAGGCTTGGGTTTCCCCAGCAATGGAGGAAGCCAAGCTCCTTGGCCTGCCTTGGCCTGTGCTCAAGGCTACAAAGTTTCAATAATAGAAGATAAATAAATTCCAGATACCGGTGCCTCTGCTTGGGTTGCCCTTTAAACCACCACAGGCCCCTTGCCCAGGCCGCCCCATGCACCAAGAGAACCCCCAACCTGATCCAGGATTCCCTTTAGGGCAAACCAGCTGACCCCCATCCATGCACCAGACCTCTACCCTATCTAATAAAAAAAAGTAATATACAAATTGACTGTCACTCCAAAACACAAGATGGCTTCCCCTAGGTGGTCAAAAATGGCTTCCCCCATGTGGACACAAGATGGCCACCAAAAGATGGCCACCAGAGGAGGGAAGTTGGGAGGAACCAGGCCTGCAAGGGAGGGGAATTAGGGGAATCAGGTTAGCAGGAGAGCAGTTAGGTATCAATCAGACTGGCAGGACAGTGGTTAGGGGATGATCAGGCTGGCAGGAAGAAGCAGTTAGAAGCAATCAGGAAGGCAGGCAGGTAAACAGTTGGATGCCAGCAGTCCTGGATTGTGAGAGAGATGTCTGACTGCCCATTTAGGCCTGATTGGACATCCCTCTAGGGGTCACAGATTAGAGAGAGTGCTGACTGGCCTGAAGGACACACCCCTAGTGCACAAGTTTCATTAACCTGGCCTCTAGTCCTATATAATAAAATGGTAATATGCAAAATAACCCTCATGCCCTCGCACAAGATGGCCACCCCTATATAGTCAAAGATGGCCACCACAAGATAGCCAGCAGAAGAGGGTACTTAGGCTGTCAGGGAAGGGCAGTTGTGGGCAACAGGGCTGGCAGGGTAGGGCAGTTGGAGTGACCAGGCCAGCACGGGAGGGCAGTTTGGGGCAACCAGGATGACAGGGGAGGAAAGTTAGGGGCTACCAGTCCTACAGGTGAAGGCAGTTCAACATCCCCTGAGGGATCTCAGATTGGAGAAGATGCTGGGTGGAGGGACACCCCCCTCCAAGTGCACAAATTTCATGCACCAAGTCTCTGGTATGAGTATGAGATCCATGAGGGCAGAGACTTTATTCTTTCATTGCTGAATGCTCAATGCCCAGTTTAGGGACATTGATAATTATAGCCAGATGGAAGAGCATGGAAGGAGGAAGGGCATTTCAAGCTAAAGTAACACGTTCCTAAAAGACAGAGGAGAAATATGGCTGCTGAATTGTATCACTTAATTTAGTATTTTCAGCTGTAGGGAGAAAATCAACCAAAGTGAAAATAATGGGAAGTTGGAGGCCTATGTTTTGTAGTTATCCACAAAGCCTGAACATAATTAGGAGAGAAAAACTGCACAGCAGTTTGAACAGGGAACATTTAGTATACACAAGTATTGACTATAACAGAAGAATGGGGTAATGGGAAATCAGCTAGTAAAATTTTTAAAAATCAACTGTGAAACAAGGAAACCTCACCTTTGCAAATACTCTCTAGTATTATGCTAAGTAAAATAAGCTAATCATAGAAAGAGAAATGCCATATGATTTCACTCATGTAACTAGGGCCAGCTGAGGCTTACACTGCCAGCAGTGGCAGCAGCAGAGGTGTGAGGGGGGGTGTCACCTTCCCCTGATTGCCAGGTTGCCTCCTGCCCCTGAGGGATCCCAGACTGTGAGAGGGGGCAGATCGGGCTGAGGGACTGCACCTCCAGTGCATGAATTTTCATACACCAGGCCTCTAGCTGAATATGAAGTTCTGGAGTGCAGGAGAGAGATACAAACTAGGATAAAGATTTTATACCTTCTATAAAAAATAATTATCAAATATTTGATAAAAATATCAGTAGAAAGTTTTTAGGTAAAATAATAGGAATTAGATTATATCAGCCAGGAGTGAAAAAAGATGGCTGCCCAAGACAAGTATTCTAGTGAATATTAGTATTTAAAGGTTCCCTTTGTTCCCTTGGCTTCTTGTCAGGAGGTTTAGTGCCAATTATTATTTTCCGAGGCCAAGCCTTAAGAAGCACATGGAGGCTTATAAACAGTTGACACATTCCATGTGCATTCTTTTTTCTGAATTATGATAGACAATAATATGTGTGACTCATGCACCTAAACTTTAATAGTTATCCACATTGTAGACAATAGATTTTTCAAATAATTTCTCATTCAATGACTGAGTGATGTGAGCTATCAGAAAGAAGCATCATTCTAATAAATCAAGAGTGACATCTGCATGGTGATATACAGCCCTGGGTAACATTAACTAGCTCTCCCAGAGTGAGGTTGACAGGGTAGCAATGAAGGAAGAAAACATAAGAGGGGCAGAGACTTGAATTCTTACTAATATATTCTGTACTTGATATCTGGTATACAGTTTACCACATTGGACTAATATGACTCATCATCCTAAAAAAATTTAACTTGCAAGCATTTGATCTTTCTTTTACTCTAGCCTGTAAGACAAAGAGACATGAAGACCACTCCGCAAGTGACCAGACTCCCAGACAATAAATAATTCAGAGAATTAGATAAACAGATTTACTCATTCATACCATAAATCACTGGTGTACAGAAAGCATAATCACAGAATTATATTTGTGGGAGATAAAAATAAAAACATACGGAATTAAAAAAAATACTTAGCAAGTAGTCTTAACATAGCTTATGGTGGAAAATTCCTATTTGTATATTATATATTTATTTCAGAATAGCTTGTAGAATAATTTCCCTATGGAAATTATAAGCAGAGAATGAACTATGTGTAATTTCAATTCTTACCTCAGCCTTTTGCCATGACTTAATAAATCAGAGGAATACTTATAATGTGGACTGAAACAAAGAGTTTTGATGTTATAGCATTGTGGGTTTGAATCTTAATTCTGCTTCTTACAGTTTGTGAGAGTTTCCCCTAATATCTTAGATCCCATAGGCTTTTAATATGTAAATGAGGATAGATTGCAACTCGTAGGACTATTTGAAGATTAAAAGCAGTGCACCCAAAGCACCTGGCACAGTGTAGGGCAGAGAGTAGGGAGTACAACTCATGTTTGTTGTTATTCTTACAGATACAAAGCACTGCTCTGAATAAGCTTTCATTTTCAATCATAAACTAACATGATCACTAGCAAGGTTTTAAAAGGCCACAGCAAACGAATTTCATTAATGCGTGACAAAATGGAATGCTGCTACTCTTTTAAAAATTTTAGTGACTTGTCCTTCAGATTATGTTGTAGTCATGTACAATAAAATACACATCTGATATTTGAAGCTAATTTCTGTGTTGACTAATTTGTTTACCCAAGTATCTTATAAATGTATTATTTTATTTTTAAAGCTCCAAAGACACAGGATAAATTATATATATATATGAATTTTGTTAACAGAGAGGAAGGGAAAGGGGGGATAGAGAGTTAGAAACATTAATGAGAGAGAAACATCGATCAGCTGCCTTCTCACACCTCCTTCTGGGGATGTGTCCACAACCAAGGTACATGCCCTAGACTGGATTGAACCTGGGACCTTTCAGTCCACAGGCCAATGCTCTATCCACTGAGCCAAACTGGTTAGGACTTATAAATATATTCATATTCAGTAACTAGTGTGATCAGAATTAATTGGTCAGATGACCATGTGTATAAAAATGAGACCTGGGAAATCAGATAAGACAGGGTCATAGCATATATGGAACTTAGTTATTTACCACAATAGAATTTGACTCTAAAGTAAGAAAAGTTGTTTTAAGTATTATTGATTTTTACTTGGAAATTGTGTCTTATTGATTTTTCTTTCAAGACCCTTAACCATGGCTTTTAGTACACTATTCTTGTCTACATTGACAACCAATGGGAAAACAAGAACAGAAATGGGATGGTCACATGTGGAAAAGGGTAAAATGAGGCTTTAAGAAATACTATCTAAAAGGGTTTTTATTTTCCACTACACATATAAGTAATATTTTAAAGTGCTAAAATAGGAAAAGAGGTTCTTTAGTGTTTTGAGTGAAACCATGTAGTGAGTTTAAAAATAAGCCACTTTATTTGCTGTTTCAAATCACATGATTTTGGGTAAAGAATTCCTGGGTATCTGGAAAAATAAAGTTAAAATTATTTGGAGGGGTTGGTTATTTGAGTTTCTGTGTTTCTTTTAATTAGGCTTAGTGTTTCACAGCTGTACTAGAAGGTTCTATTTTATAACCCTTATAGATCTGCTCTCTGTGGCTGTAGCCATTATAGATGTGCCCGCAACCATGTACATGCCCTTGACTGGAATCGAACCTGGGACCTTTCAATCTGCAGACCGATGCTCTATCCACTGAGCCAAACTGGTTTTGGCTATATTCCTATTTTTAAAACATCCCAAGTTTCTTTTTTGATATTTTAGCTAACTAAAAAATACATTTGTACAAACTAATTTTAATAAAATCAGACATTAATTATTCATATATTGCTGACCATTTCAAATATTCTAATATTTTATCAGATTTATTACATCCTTATTGTATATTGGCATTCCTTATTTTATGTTTGATGTCCATTAAGGCCATGTAAGTTGCCTGCAGTCCCACAAAACATGATTATCAGTAATCTAGCCTCTTTGCTCTACTTGATGTGCATTCACTTTAAACTTTTTTAAAATTAGATAAACTTTCTTCAAGAAGTTCGCATAAAGAATTTGTTTATTTTAATTAAGAGTCAAATAGTAAATTTAGCCAAGGGGATCAGCACCCTATATAATAATTGAGCTCTGAAATGCAGTAGCCAGTGGGATGCCAGCCTCAGGTGAGATGATGAAACTTGAATAGACTTGAAAAGCAGTTCCCTGTTACTCTGTAATTTCCTTCTGACTAACTGCAAAAATGGTTAGACAACTTGACATCCAAATAGAGAAGTGATTATGTTAGAAATTTTATACAAGCTTGAATTTTCTATTTGGAATTATGGTGGGGAGTGGAGAGTGTCAAAAAGAGTGATGTTCAAAAAACTGATCATTTTGCCAAGGCAAAATTGAAGATTATTAATTATATTGTCTAAGGTTGAAGTTATTTGTGCTTGCATTTTATTTAAAAGCAAACTATTAGGCCCTAACCAGTTTGGCTCAGTGAATAGAGCATCAGCCTGTGGACTCAAGGGTTCTGGGTTCCAATCCAGGAAAGGACATGCACCTTGGTTGTGAGCACATCCTCCGTATGGGGTCTGCAGGAGGCAGCTGAATTGATGTTTCTCTCTCATCTATGTTTCTAACTCTCTATCCCTCTCCCTTCCTCTCTATAAAAAACCAATCTTACCTAATAAAAGGGTAATATGCAAATTAACCATCACTTCGCCACACCCACCAGTCATGCTCATCAGCCAATCAGAGCAAGTACACAAATAAACTCAACCAAGATGGCTACAGTCACAGAGAGCAGGAGGGAGGCTTGGGTTACCCAGGCAATGGAAGAAGCCAAGCTTTCTGCCTGCCCTTATTGGCCTAGGCCTCCACTCAAGTCCACAAAGTTTCAACTATAGAAGGTAAACAAATTCCAACAGAAATGGCTGCAGCCATGGAAGGAGCAGGAGGCTTGGCTCCATTCTAGGCTACAAAGTTTCAATTGTAAAAGGTAAACAAATCCAAACAGAAATGGTTGCTGGCAAGAAAGGGCAGTTGGAGGCGATCAGTCCTGCAGGGAAGGGCAGTTAGGGGTGATCAGGCTGGCAGAGGAGGGAAGTTGGGGGCAAACAGGCTGGCAGGGGAACAGTTAAACATCAATCAGACTGACATGGAAGTGGTTAGGGGGTGATCAGGCTGGCAGGCAGAAGCAGTTAGGGGCAATCAAGAAAGCAGGCAGGCAAGTAGTTCTGGATTGTGATAAGGATGTATGACTGCCTGTTTAGACCCAATCTCACTGAGGGGTCCCAGATTGGAGAGGGTGCAGGCTGGGCTGAGGGACACTCCTCCCAGCACCATGCACAAATTACGTGTGCCGGGCCTTTAGTAAAATATATATATTTTTTAAAAAGCAAACTATTAGAAGCTGTTCCAAAAGGCAAATAAAATAACAGAACAATAATTTATATTTCTGGTTATTTCCTTTAGTCTTTTGCAGTCTTCCAACTCAAGGAAACAACATTAAAAAAAATGTTATGCAAAGTTGACTTCTTTTTACTTGATGAGTTAAATTTGAAAAATGACCATCATCTCTTAGACAAGCCTGAGGCCATTTTGGAGCAATCATTAGACCTACAACCAAGATTACTCTATCCAGCAGAGCGATTGTTTAGAAATGAGGGACATATAAAGAGTTTTCCAGACAAGTAAAGCTTAAAGGAGTTCACCATCACCAAACCAGTATTACATTAGATATTAAAAGAACTTCTTTAACAAGAAATAGGGGGGGAAAGGATTAAAAATATGAACAATAAAATGGAAATAAATACATATTTATGGACAATTGAATATAAAGAAACAAAATAAGTGAACAAGCAGAAACAGATCATAGAGAGCATTTTAACAGTTGCCAGATGGGAGAGGGTTGGGGGTACAGCTGAAAATGGTGAAGGGATTAGTAAGCACAAATTGGTAGCTACAGAATAGACATAGGATGGAAAGTGTAGATAGGGAAAATAGTCAATAATATCATAACTATAGACTTTGTATCGATAGATGAGTATGAGATGTATCAGGATCATCACTTAGTAAGTTATATAATGTCTAATCACTAGGGTTTACACCTGAAACTAATATAATATTGGATGACAACTTTAATTGAAATATTAAAATAATTAAATAAACAATCAGATTTTGTACGTTGTGTTTCTGGTCTTGCTGACAGTGTCAGAAATGTACTGTACACCAAAGAAGGCCTCTAGAGCAGACCTCAGATCACAGCTTCCAATTTTTAGCTATTCTACTGAAGACCTGCACTCTGACACCATTAGCCTAATTCTTTTTACAGCTCTAAGATCAGCATTGTCATTTAAATTAAAATAACACACTTAATATAATATAATAACATTCATTCTCAAAAAGCCTCATAACTGATAATGGACCTTTGTTAAATCCTTAAATCTGCAACCATATAAACCCTCTTCTAAAGCAAGTTGGCAATCCACTCAGCCTTAAAAATGCTTTTCATGTGTCATGCCACACTTACAAAAGCATTTTATTTTTCTGCAATATTTCCCTTAAAGATCTGGCATTTTATTCCTTGCTTTTTTATTTTTTTTAAACAAAAATTGCAGAAGAATGGGATCTATGTTTACTGAGAATTATCACTTTATTTATCTTCATTTTCCATAGGTTTTCATCTTCACTGACTTCACTCACAAACAATATCATTTTTTTTTTAAAAGAAACATAACAAGGAACATCTTTGCTTCTTTACAAGTGTCTTGGCAATTAGGAACACAGAGCCAGCTTTGTGACCCAAGAATACCCCTGAGGAAGTGGTTTCAAGTATTTTCTCTGAGCTTTCATGAGTTTAGCACACCAACCAGTCTTTCTGACACACTTTGAATTAGATGTCCCTAACCAATGCAGCAGCAGCTTTTGCTGCAAATTGACATTTGATGAGTATTTATCAATCTAATAAACATTAATCAGATCATATTAGTAAAAAACAAAATTAAAACAATTCTTAAAAACATGTTACTTCCATTTAAATTCAGAGCTAAAAATTTCACAGAGCTAAAGCCCTACAATACTTCCCCTACCAGACACAGGTGTCATCAGAATCAGCAGTAGCTTGTGCTGAATGATTGGTTATTTCATAGTAAAGGGATATGCCACCCCTAGTATACATTTGGAAAGCATTTTGATGATGGGACATGTGGAAATCTATTCCACTGACTGATGTCTATTTCTTATATTTCATTAGGTTCCATAGTACAAAAGAAATCAAGTTATTTAGGTTATAGCCTATAAAATACAAACAATAGGAATTTTGTTGTAAGATGTAAATGAAATATTAAGAGGAAAGAAAGTGCATGAACTAAGAGAAAAATCAGGTGTAAGAACTAAGAACAGAATTACCTGAACCCACAGGTAAGGCTTATAGTAGGAGTTGGAGACTGGAATGTGTCTGTCACAGAGCAGACATGCTGGATTTGGCAGATTCAACACAGCAGACAAAGTAAATCCAGGCCAATGTGTAAATCTTTGGGTTTTAATTTTGATCCAGTAGAACAAATTGTCAGAAATACAAAGACCTAGATTGACAAATCCTGCAAATCACAAGAATGCATACTCTTCTGAATAAACAAGCAAATCAGATCATAGCTTAACCTAATAAAAGAAGATTTAAATGTTTAAAGTAGGTGTCAGCAAATGTTTTCCATAAAAGTTCAGATAGTAAATATTTTTGGTTTTGTGGGTCATTCAATTTCTGCTACTATTACTCAAATCTGTCTTTGCAGTGGGAATGCAATCATAGGCAATATGTAATCAAATGAATATAGCTGTGTTCCAATAAAATTTTATTTAAAGACATTAAAATTGAATTTTCATTTGATATTTTTAAATTTGTATTTATTGTTTTTTTTAGAGGAAAAATGAGAGTAGAGAGAGAGAAACACACAGATAGAGAAACATCAATTTGTTGTACCACTAATTTATGTATTCATTGGTTGTAAGTTTGTGTGTGTGCCCTGACCAGGGATAGAACCCACAATCTTGAAGCATCAGGACAATTGACCTGGCCAAGACAATACAAATATATATATTCAGCCATTTAAAACCATATAAACTCTTTCATAGTTTGCATATTTGACAAAAACAGGCACAAGGCCAGCTTTGACCTGTTGGTAATAGTTTGCTGTCTCATGGTCTCTAGACCAGTGTTTCCCAAACTTCTCTCATGATGAGAATCACCTGGTGGAGTTATTAAAATACAGATTCTTGAATCCCAACTAAGAAGGGCTAAACTAGAATTTTGGGGAACATATAGGTAAAGTTATATTCTTAACTAGTGCTCTAAGCTTGGAGTTTAGCACTTCTTAGTTGGGGTTCAGGAATCTGTATTTCAATAACTCCACCAGGTGATTCTCATTATGAGAGAAGTTTGGGAAATACTGGTCTGGACAATTAAACATATAAGGGAGCAGGTTTCTCTGTCACTGAGAATCTGAGAAATCTGGGGGTTTTGTTTTGAATTTTCTAGTCTGAGATTCATGTCCAAGAACCAATAGCATCAGCAATTGTAGTATTCTAATTCGGTTTTTCTGACATGGAGCCTATGACTTTATTTTAGTGACAAATAAGTGAGCTAAATAGATTTGGTAGATTTTGCCTAACATTATTTTTATTTCTTTTCATCTTGCTTCAGCTGCTATTGTGAAGCTCAACTAGAAACTTGAAGGATACTATTTAAAAATAATTAGCTGTATTTTTCCTATGAAATAGAGATCTAATGAGTGCCTAAATATATAGCAACATGTATGCTTTATCACATGATAGTTATTTAAATTTTCAATATTAGTGCCAGAATAATAACTAGCTTATCTGTTTTTAAAGAGAACATTTACATATCAAGGTAGTGTGCGGTGGTAAAGGGAATGGACTGCAGAAACAGACTGCTGGGACACAGATCAGAGTTCTGTCACTTCTATCTGTATGACTTTGGACAGTTACCTTAACTCTGTGACTCAGTTTATTCATCTACAAAATGGAGGTATTCCATATAGGTGTTTTGAGTTGACCTACATAAAATGCTTAGAATAAGCATTTACTTTCATTTGGTTTGTTATTATCAGAAAACACCTTCTCCTTTATCATTTCCTCATTCTCATAAACTTCCTATGAGTAAGCGAAATAACACACAAACACATACACCTTCACATATTTTTTGGTTTACATGATAAATTTGGTCATCCAGAGAAACTTTCTTTAAGTGAACTTTAACATGCCTGAATCAACTTTCAATATTACAGTAGGTTCAATATAAAAATAACCATATTTTAAATATACCTGCATATTTCATCATTAAGGTTTAGAAGAAAAAATACTTATATCTTACACTAAATTAATAGTTAAATGATCATTTAAATTAAATAGATTTCATATCAAACAGCTACATTTAATTATACTGAAAAGTTTGCTTACAAATGAGGTTGTATTATTTTATTAACAGGTTATTCTTTCCCTATTTTACTGACTTTGAATCTCTAACTAAACATTGTATGTGCATTTCTAATTTTAGCACAGTGTTCTTATTCCCTCTACATGAAAATTCAATGAGAGACATAAAGAAGAGAAAGAACTGCTCCCCAACTTCTATACTTATGAACTATTCTTATAGGAAGGTATTTCAACAATCTGGTTGTAAGTTTTATTTTCTGTTTGTTGGTTTTAATCCTCCTGAGGATATTTTTTTTTTCTTCTATTCATTAGAGAGAGAGAGCCAGAAGAAGGGAGAGGATAGGGAGTGAAACGTCAATGTGAGAGAGAATTATCAATTGGCTGCCACCACACAGGCCTTAATGGGGTATTGAACCCCCAACCTAGGTTTGTGTCCTAACCAGGAATTAAAGCCAGGACCCTTCGGTGTACAAGGTGATGCTCCACCCAACTGAGCCACAATGGCTGGGACTAAAGTAAAATATGTATATGTGATAATTGACAGCATAACCATTAATGTATAAAACCTTCAATCACCTTGTCTTTATGATCTTATAAAAATAAATTCTAAAATGAATGCTTACAAGCTTAACATCATACAAAACCCAAATTTTGACATGCAAACATTGAAACAACCACAGAAACTCAGTGCAGTAAAAAATCCAAGTAGATTATCTATAGAATGCATATATATATATATATATATATATATATATATATATATATATATATGTCTAGATATATAGTTAAAATCCACATTTTTTTCTAGCTCCCCTACATCATTTCTAGGATAGGAACAGATAAAAATATTTATACAAAACTTATTATATCTTCAACATAAAATATTAGATATTTGTTGCTTTTTTTCTGTCCTTAAGTGAGAGAACTTGAAAGACTTAAAACATCTTAAAGGAAGTGTATGCTATGTCTTTAAAATTGTGCTGAAAATACAAGAAGAGTTAGAATTTGAATGAAGGTTTTAAATTCTAGTTCAAGCCTATTCCCACGACACAAAAGATGGCCTGTACTAAATTACACTACATCATAATCTGATGATGCCATTTTTTCTGGCACCATTGGAGAATTCACCTATTGAACATTCCAAAGTGAAAATTGCCTTTTGGGTCCCAAGGAAATGTTTATCTTAATCACCTCTTGATATAAATCTTCTGGAGAACTAATAACTCTTCCTGTCTTTTCAAAAAGAGGCCACTGAGGGGAATTGACTCTTATTTTGATATTCCACAGCCTCCGTCCTGAGCATCCATTACCAAGCCCTGTGGTATTGACTGGCCTGTCAAGCTGTCAGCAGTCATCATCTGCCATCAACCTGCCTGTGTCTAACAGCCTTATGCTCGAATTCCTCTCAATGAGTCTGGGTCGGAGAACCAGATGACCAAGGCTTTTAAAGATTACATGTAAAGATTCTCAGTTTTCTCAACTGTAAAATGAGTTTGCTATACAAGACCAGTGATTCTCAATACTGATTGCATATTTGAATGCCTTTGGGATATTTTTATTTTTAAAACAAAATTGGTGCCTAGGTTCTACTCTAGGAGATTTTGATATAATTATTGGTGTAAAATGGAGCATCACTGTGGTGTTATTAAGACAATCCCAAAGTGTTTTATTTTCCAGCAAGATTTGTTCAAGATAGTATTAGATGATCACTAAAGCATCTTTAAATCTGAAATATATTATTTTCACAATTAAAAGTATTAGTTTCTAAGTGATGATCTATACCCTCTAGGGGTGTCGAACTCAATCAGAGAAGGGGCCAAAATCTAAAATCCAGCCTAAATCGCAGGCCGAATGGTTTACTGAACAGTCATAAACTGTCATTGTGATGGAAACGCAGCGGAGTGCAGTGATGACAGCGCAGTGCGGGCCACATTGCAAGGCCTGGCGGGACGGATTTGGCCCGCGGGCCTTGTGTTTGACACATGTGCCCTACACCCTTCAAATGTATATAGTTTGCCCTTCATCATTTGAAGCTGGTGCGCAGGTCTGAATAGCTCTGCAAAGGCTTCCTGCTTAGCATCAAACCTACTTACTATTTTCTCTCTAATTTTTCTCAATTTCCTTCTATGTTTCTCTAACTAAATTTTTAGGTTAGGTTGCAAAAATCTAAATAATAAATATAGCAATTGTATATATAGTGTCCTCATATATGTAATTTTATATCATTAATATTGCAACAGGTTATTCCTTCCTTCTGCAACTTTTCATTTCTATTGTTATGTAGTTGATATTTGCAGAGATGAAAAAAAAAAACTTCTATTCTAATGGAATTCAAAGATAATATGAAAAACTAACAAGTGCACAGACAGTTGCAATGAATGTGATAGAGATATTGTAGATTCCTGTGACAATGAAGATTGAGTGCAATTAAACCAACCTGGTGGAGGAAGTTAGATAAGGATTCCTGGAGGAAGTAAAGAGAGTTTAGTGTTGAAAAGTTAATCTAGGTGAAAAAGAAAAGGATCAGAGGAAAGACACACTCCACTAGGAAGAAAATATTTGCAAAGTTAAAATGATGTAACTAGATGTCTTGGGGGGTTTAATGCATGCAGTCCAATATTAAACTCTGGATAGAAAAAAAAAATGTAGGAAAGCCTAGAGGGTCAAGTTTTAAATAATCAGCTTGGTGAAAGTTTATTGAGGAACTTAAATACCCTGCCAAAAATGTTACATTTTTAATATAAAGACAATAGGAAGACACTGAAGAATATCAATATGCAAACCAACACATAAGTAATCCATAATCCACAGTCATGACTGAGACATTAGAAGATTATTATCCTTTAGCAATAGCGCCATTTATAATTTTTAAGAAAACAACAGTGACATATCCTGATTAGAGATTGATAGGTTAGAAGTCATAATAAAGAATAGTCAATAATCAGTTATCTTGTTAGAGAATCTATGCAGACGGGTTTGACATTTATAACTGCTGAGGCATGGAATATAGAAGAATAAATTAGAAGAATAAAAAAGGTGACTTCTATTTTGATTTGTCATGTTGATCATGAGACAGTCAACCAAACATATGTTATATGTACAAGTAAAGGACTTGGACCCGAGAGAGAACAAGACAGAACATATAAACATGAAGTAACAAGTCTACAGGGCAAGTGAATCTACAGTTTTCCAAAGTGAACTTAGAGATCGAGACTAAAGAAAATAACTCTCATGAATATAAATTTTAATAGGCAGGTGGAGGAATAGGTACCTGTAAAAATATGGAGAAAAAATAGCTAGAAACCTAAAGAGAAAAAACAACATGACAAATTGTTTCGGGTTGTGTATAGTCACAAATGTCAAATGTCAGAGTAATGAAGGGGCTTTTCACAGATACATGATAGAGGTTAGCATCCAGGTTACAGAGTTGAGGAATAAACAGCATATGGGAATATGTTTTTCTTTAAAAAAAATTCTACATGTACCTAGTTAAAAGTTTTTTAACCAACACTAATTACATAATTTTTTTATTGGAGAAACTATGTGGTCACTCATAATGACCTTCATGAGTTATATTAAATAGTTAACTCCTACTTCAATCAATCTTTCATGTTAATAACCCATATATTTCCAGCCATAGAAATTCAAATTATGCCCATTGTTATGACAGTACCAATATCTTACTGGCCACTGGATTACAAATTTCCAAGTTGGAAGTTAGTACTTACTGCATATTTCTTATTCTTCTTTTTTTGGAGAGTAAAATACCAATCAATAGCTATAAAACCTTGTACACATTGGCTGTTCAACAACATACTTGTGAGATTTACTCTTCTGTTTAGTAAAGGAATCAGAAGTGAAGTCAAATCCTACTAATTTAATGCCCTTTGGACTGTTTTAAAAAGAATTGTTCATATAAGCCTTTGGATGTACACAACTTATTACAGGTATGAATATATTTTGTAATCAAAGAATTAAGAAATGTTGAAAATTTCATACATTTTCTCAGTATTCAAAAGAATTAAAGAATAAACATTATGCCGAAACCGGTTTGGCTCAGTGGATAGAGCTATGATCTGCTGACTGAAAGGTCCCAGGTTCGATTCCAGTCAAGGGCATGTACATTGGTTGCCGGCACATCCTCAGTAGGGGGTGTGCAGGAGGCAGCTGGTTGATGTTTCTCTCTCATCAGTGTTTCTAGCTCTCTATCTTTCTCCCTTCCTCTCTGTAAAAAAATCAATAAAATATATTTAAAAATAATAAACATTATTAAAATATATACTACTAGAGGCTTGAAGCAGGAATTCATGCATATTGAAAGGAAATTAATTAGAAGGTGGCCTGCTGAGCAAGACAGGACATGCCCTGGAGCCAACCTCCTGTTGTCCATCCCTGGCCAACAGCAGCACTTGAGGTGGCGCTAGGGCTCAAAGGGCATCTGCAGAGTGAGCAGGGTCCCTCTGGCAGGTGGGATCCCTCAGCCTGGCCTGCAGGGATGGCCCCAAACCAGCAGTTCAACATCCCCCGAGGGGTCCTGAAGTGCGAGAGGGCACTCTGCAAAGTTACTGTTATTCACCAACTCCTGCATTTAGTGTTTGCTCTCTGGTGGTCATTACATGTCATAACTACTGGTCAGATGGTCGAACAGCCAGACTGTCGCTTAGATTTATAATATATATACATATACATATATATACATATATATACATATATATATATATATATATATATATATATATATATATATATATATATATATATATATATATGTATATTAGTAGCCCTGTGTATAAATCTGTGCGCCAGTAGGTCGATCCCACACTCCTGTAGCTCTCTGCCTGCCCTCCTCCCTCCTCATAGCTTGCTGCCCTGCCCCCTCCTGTAGCTCTCTGCCACCTGCTTGTAGTTCACTGCTCCAC
The DNA here is from genome assembly GCF_014108245.1 of Pipistrellus kuhlii. Taxonomy (NCBI): domain Eukaryota; kingdom Metazoa; phylum Chordata; class Mammalia; order Chiroptera; family Vespertilionidae; genus Pipistrellus; species Pipistrellus kuhlii. Next base: position 72,381,152 of record NW_023425529.1, read on the forward strand.
CCTCCTCCAAATCTGTGATCCAATCATTATGCAGTCATTCATTACGCCTCAGGGTGTAATGGATAATTAGCATATTCCTTTCTTATTATATAGGATAGATGGTATAAAAAGTAAATGGGTTTTACCTAAATTTAATTTTCTTGTGATTAAATAGCTGATGCATAAGTCAGTCAAAAGCAAAAATGCTAAACTGAATAGATACAATACCAATGCAGGTGTTAATTTATCCATGTTAACTTTCAATAAGTCTTCTTTAACATATAAAAAAAATAAATGACTAGCTTAAGAAGAGGCAAGAGAAGAAACTATAAGACAAGAAAAAGGTTTCCAAAATCTCACAGTGAAGGGTTTAGCAGAAGTTTCTGCAGACATCAACAAGCTCTTCAAAATGTTTAAAAACATTGACCCCCAACACTGAAGGCTTTCATTAATAGGAAGGATTATTTACTGTGAGTTATCTGTTTACCAGCAACTTTATGATGAAAAAAAGAAGAAAACCACCATGAACATATTTCAGAAAAGAGTGACATCTCCTGCATCAATGGCAGGGGAGGGGGAGGCATCAAAGAGACTACCTATGATTAATTTAACATTACCTCATCCTCATGAATGAGAGAGAGAAAAAAAAGAGTGACATATTCTCAGAAGAGCTTCAGGAAGGTCCTTAAAGAAGTGTTCCAGAAGAAGATGCTGTTATTGTAGGAGATGAAAGCTCCATGCATGTCATTTTCCCTTTACACCTTTAAATGGGACAAGACGTGGAGGTGGGAGACACTGATAATGATGATCCTAACCCTGGGTAGGCCTGGGCAAATGTGTACTATGTTTGGGTTTTAGGTTTTAACAATATTTTTAAAGTTAAAAACATAAATATTTTAAAAATATAAAAATGCTTATAGGATACAAATATAAAGAAAAAACATTTTTTGTACAACTATACAATGCATTTGTATTTGAAGCTGTTATTACCTGAGTTGGAAAATTTTAAAAAAAACAAAACACCACAGAATAATGTTTAGAAAGAAGAAATTTACAGTAAGCTAAGGTTAATTTATTATTGAAAATCAGAAATTTTAATAACTTCAACATACTCTACATTTATAGTGTGTGTAAAGTCTACAGGAGTATACAGTAATGTCTTAGGCTTTCACATCCACTCGCCACTTACTCACTAACTCACCCAGAGCAACTTCCAGTCCTGCAAGCTTCATTTACGGTAAGTACCCTAGACAGCTGCACCATTTTTTTAAATTTCTTTACTGTATTTGTATTGTACCTTTTCTGTTCATATATGTTTAACCATATAAAGACTTACTATAGTGTTACAATTGCCTACAATATTCAATACAGTAACATGCAATGCAGACGTGTAGCCGAGGGGCAATAGGCTGTACCACATAGATTTGAGTGTAGCAAGCTGAATCATCTGGATTGGTGTCAGTGCACTCTGTGATAGTCACACAGACAAAATCACGCAACACGTTTCTCAGAGCTTCCTGTTGTTAAGTGACGCGTGGCTTACTTTTAATAGCACCTAGGTGGCTGAACTGTAATTATTTAAAAATGGAAATTGTATAATGTATTTTAAATGGAAATTGTATAATGCCTTGCATTTTGCAAAGTACTTTCACAGGCTATCATTCAATATGATCATCATAATGCAAATCGATATATCAATAAGTATCCTCACTTCACAAATGTGGAGGATGGGGCTCAGAGAGTTCAGAAACTTTCTGTAGGACCCACAGCTGGTCAGTTGTTGGGTTCAGGGAGGAGGCCCAGTTCTGATGGTCTTCTTAACGCTATAGTGCCTTCTATCTGGCTAAGCTTCAGGACTAACTGCGTTGTGTTCAGTGCAGTATAAAAGAAATATAAAGTGCAATTCCTAGCCATATGGTTACATAGTTTCCCAGACAACACTGCATATTAAAAAGGAAAGTTTTTCAAACAACCTATCCTCTACATAAACAATAACTTAGAGACAAAATAGCAATTAGCTTATCTAATTATCCTGGTATAGAAAAAAATAAAAGTGCATTTATTGCAAGGGTGTGCTGAAGGGAAGTTAATAACCATGCGCTGGAACTGCAATGAGATTGATATTGCTGAATGTGGTAGGAAGACATTCTGTGTAATTTATGAATTTGAAGATTCTATTTTGTGTTTCTTTTCATTTTTCCTTTTCTATGGCTGTGAATTGAGAGTTGTTTGAATCCAAGACTTCAGGAAGAAATGAGAAAAGAGAGCAACTTTATTTGTTATGCATTTGTAAGCATTGTTTTTTTCTGGTGTGTGATACATCATGCTCATGAGAATATTTGTGCACTCTGTTTCCAGGGTGTCTGTAATTTATTTCAAAGCCTCCTTAGCATACTTATTTAAATAAAATATGAGAAAATACCTATTTCTTATTACTAAAAATATACTTTATTAGAAAGCATTCGATACATATGTTTTTTTCTATATATGATTACTGTATGAATTATTATCCATGCAATATTCCATCATCATATCTTTTAAAATTTATATCCTATTGTGAATTCAGCAGTAATAACTTCTATATGTAATAGCCATGTCAAGACTAACTAGATCTCCAATGATGTCATTACAAATATATACACTATATATCAGAAAAGGTGCAGACTATAGAGTTTGATTTAATAGAGGCAGATTATTAATGACAATTACTTTACAGGCTATGACATTTTCACTCTTGTTGGAATATGAGATTTTCTTTTCTGCACAATATGTTTATGTGGAACTCTTACATATTTTGTACCCTGACAATTTAATTAGTTAGGTTTTCTTTTAAAAGTGAGTAGTGGTTTAAAATAATATCATTTAAGTTCACTCACTCACTTATCAAACACGTGTATGCTTATAGAGTACTATGCTAGTTGCTAGGAATAAAAAGATGAATAGTAATGAAATCTGTAGCATAGTAGAATGAAGAAATCAATAATTAATCAAATGAGGGTTTTTTTTTTTTATCCACCTAGTAACTACTGAGAACCCAGGAATATTCTGGTACATATAAGAAATATAGTTTTATTATAGATTAATATATTAAACTCTGATATATAAAAAAAATCGTGAGACTAATATAAGCTCAAGCAATGAAAGAATGGTTCCCTCTTAGAATGGAGTAAAAAAACAAGCTTTGAGTTTTTACAACTTAGTTCTAGAACCTGGAAAGTAGAAATTTACTGAAGCAAGATAATTTAAAATTTAGATTAATCCCTACTAATGCTGTTACTCTACCTCTTTCTCTTTTAGAGGAAATCAGCATGTATGTAAGGGGAGCATGCACAAATATCCATTAGAGCACCCCAAAATAATCTTTAGTCCATTTTAAACAGATTTAAGACTTTACAAGGTAAGTCAGAATGTAGGATTATACTTGTGTACTTAGAATGAAAAATATTAAGAGTTGCAAATGTAGTTCTAATGTATTGTTAGTTCTTCACCAAAAACCTTTATGATATGAACAAATAATATAGGTGGATTTAAGTGTTAATTTTAAATTTAAATATGTATAAAAACTGGCAATCAATAGGAACAAGCATTTATTAAATGGTATGAAACATTATTTTTATTTGAAATACAATATTTCATTGAACCTTAACAATATCTCGGTGGCAGTTTACAGTAGACATAGCTTGCTTAAGAAAGAATCTAAGATATAATTAATTCAGTGAGAGAATGCTTACTTCTTACTTTTCTTTATATTTCCTGTTCCTAGTGGACTACCTTGAATATAAATATTTTTCAGAGATAACTTACCACAATGATATCTTTCTAAGGTCAAAGTTCTTAAAAGACTTCTATGAATCTCAAGTAGAAATAAGAGAAAGGATGAAGGCTGAACATCGTCACAATAGGACAAAACATCTGTCTGATATTTTCTCAGATTCAAGCCCTTAAAGAGGAAGTGGGCAAAAGTTGGTTTACAGTTGTGGGTATGTAAAACACTATGCTTATTCTTTTGTTATTATTTATGTATTAATTTTATTAATTATTAACCTACTTTTGCCCACCTCTGTATTTTAGGGAGCTTTTGAAATGTCTTCAATGCAGTTTAAGGAAGTATATTTGTTTAAATCATAATTAAACCTCAGATAATGAATAGATATATCACTCAGTTTGTACTTCTATAACAAATTGCCATAGACTTGGTTGCTTATAAACAGCAGGCATTTATTTCTCACACTTCTTTAAGCTGCAAGTCCAAGATCGAGGCTCTGGTAGACTCGGCATCTGATAAGAACCTGCTTCCTTGTTTATAAAGTGAAGAGAGCTGTCTGAGGTCTCTTTTAGAAGTGCAGTAATCCTGTTTATACACACTGCATCCTCCTTAGGGAGAGAACATAGCATCCCAAAATATGCCAACTTTTCACCTCTTGTTCAGTGAATATTAAATCAGATCTTCTAATCTACTTTGCCATAATCTTAGGTACCAGTTCTACTTGAATTGCTTTTTGCAAGCTAGGAATTTTTTTCTGCTCCTATTGTAATAATTATAAATGGTTTTTCATATATATATTTAAAGTAGATTTCATATATGTTTAATGACACAACATGGAAGGCTATCATCATGAAGGCCATTAGAGCTATAGGTGCCTTAACGCAACTTGTGTTTAGAATTTTCAAATGAGTATGCTTGTTTTGACATGAGGTAATTACAGTTACAAAAATATTTAGAATGAGTTATTAGAAAATGGTAAATGAATTTTACTTTTGTAACACCTGTAGAAATTATACATTCAGTGTTTAAATGGTTTGATAATTTTCCATTGATTGATGATCAATCAAATGAGGTAATTCTTTTAAATCTATATTTAAAGTCAGAATTATTTTTCAGAGTTGTTGTAATGTTCCAATTCTAGTAGAATGTAAACTCTTAAGTGTACTTTTGTGCACCAAAAATGTTGTTAATCAAAATAGTGAAACTAGTTAAACAAAATACTAGATATAGAATGATTAAGTAAAATCCAGAACAATCTTCTCAAGTGCTTTTTTTAAATAAGCTCTAGGCAAAGGCCTTTGAAAAACACAGTCCTGGAGGCAGTGGATACAAAAGCTTCAGCATAAGGACTATATTCATCCCAGCGCCATTTATATGACCATCTCTTCTATTTTAGAAATCTTTATTGTTGAAAGGATAACATACCCTGTTTCCCCGAAAATAAGACAATATCTTATATTAATTTTTTCTCCCAAAGTTGCACTAGGTCTTATTTTCAGGGGATGTCTTATCTTTCCATACTCTAGGTCTTATTTCCGGAGGATGTCTTATTTTTGGGGAAACACGGTAGGTCCTCCTTTTCCCCCTGTTAATCTCTTACAGCCCCGCTCAGGCCTTCACCATCCTATTATCCCTGTCCATGGGTTATGCATATATTCAGATAAATTCCATGTTAATCTCCACCCACCCACTCCCCCACCCCCATCTTCCCTCTGAGATTCATCTGTCTGTCCCATGCATCTATGTCTCTGGATCTATTTTGTTAATCAGCTTATTTTATTCATCAGAAACTCTTGGTGCAATTTACCTCTGTTATCCCTATATGCTGAGTTTCTACAATCTTTGACTATATAATGTTATTAAAATAAAAAAGTCATAGAATCACAGATAGCTGGAGAAAATGGAAACTAAAGTTTACAGAGTCCAAGCTTCTCATTTTGTAGCTACAGTATGATTGGGAACTTTTGGAGTAAAAATTAGATTTCCTGCTTTGCACAGTGAGAGACAAAGTCACACATAGAAAAATCAAAATGAGTCTTTATCCTCCAAGAGTCTTTATCCTCCAAAGTAGACATCACCATCCAAAGTGGATCCCACTCATCTTTACCTTTAAAAATAATTGCTATTGCAGATATTCTCCTCTGTAAAACCAACCAAACCAAACCAAAATCTAAGGAAAAGGAAATTCATATGATATAGTATCAATATATTCAAATAAAAATGAGTAACTGGAAAGCAAAAATAATAATTCTGTTCTTGAATAATTATGATGACAATGGTAACTACAAAGATTATGATGATAAATATAATTAAAGTTCATGGAGATAAACTAATACTAAAGGTTGAATAGTAAGATATAAAACTCTCAGTCCTGCCCCTAAATTCTACTTGTCATATAAAATCACTTTTCAGTATTGCAAGGATGTATCATAATTTATACCATAGGTCCTCTACTCATCATATTTATGTGAAGTCTAGCCTTAGTTTCTGCCAATAATGCAACAATAAATATAGCTTTATTAATATTTCCACTATATTTATTGGATAATTTTCTACAAATTATATGTCTGTGCCATAGATAATTTAGGGGGGAAATCTGCACCACATGTGCAAAATATTCAATTCTTTAAATAGGAATGATATTTTACAAATAAAAAAGGAAAACAATTCATTTGAAAAATGTAAAACAGGAATGAATACATTGCCAAACAATTACAAATATAACCATAAAACATTAAACTTATTTAACTTCACTCATCTATCCTACATAATAAAAGAGTAATATGAAAATTAATCATCACTCTGTTATACCCACCAGCCACGCCCACCAGCAAATCAGAGCAAGTATGCAAATAAACCCAACCAAGATGGCAACAGAGAGCAGGAGGGAGGCTTGGGTTTCCCAGGCAATGGAAGCCAAGCTTTCTGCCTGCCCTTGTTGGCCTAGGCCTCCACTCAAGGCTACAAAGTTTCAATTGTAGAAGATAAATATATCCCAGATACCAGGGCTTCCACTTGGGTTGTCAGGTGGCATGGTTGGTTTGCAAACCACCACAGACCCCTCACTCAGGCTGCCCCACACCCCAACGGAACCCCCACCCTAACCCAGGACACCTTTTAGGGCAAACCAGTTGGCCCCCATCCATGCACCAGGCCTCTATCCTATCTAATAAAAAAGTAATATGCAGATTGACCATCACTCCAACACACAATATGGCTGCCCCCATGTGATCAAAGATCCTGCTTCCATGAAGACACAAGATGGCTATCACAAGATGGCCAGCAGGGGAAGGCAATTGGGAGGCACCAGGTCTGAAAGGAAGGGCAGTTGGAGGTGATCAATATCAATCAGGCTGGCATGGGAGTGGTTAGGAGGTGATCAGACTGGTAGGCAGAAGCAGTTAGGGACAATCAGGAAGACAGGCAGGTGACAGTTGGGAGCCAGCAGTCCTGGATTGTGAGAGGGATATCCAACTGCCAGCTTAGGCCCAATCCCACTGGGCCTAAACGAAGTGAATAAACTAAATGTGATTGAAATGAACTTAGGCGTCACTCATACATATAATAAATCAACAGACTGCCAGGCACGTATCCTAACTCTACATATTGATGGCATGTGTTTCATATTCCAGAAACTTTCAAAAGGTTTTTCTGTTCTTTTCATCAACCTTGCAGGGGAGGGCAGTTATGGGTGGCCAGGCCGGCAGAGGAAGGAAGTTGGGGGCAAACAGGCTGGCAAGGGAGCAGTTAGACATCAATCAGGCTGGCATGGGAGTGATTAGGGGTGATCAGGCTGGCAAGCAGAAGCCTCTCCCAGATTGGAGAGGGTGCAGGCTGGGCTGAGGGACACCAATATAAATATAAATATATATATATGGCTATGTGACCAACTGTCCACCTGACCGTTTGACTGTTTGACTGGCCTGTACATATGATACACTCTGGCAATTTAAAAATAAATGTTGATTTGTGCATGCTTGATACATATAAAGCTCTCACTGGCGCCAATCTCACGGGAGTTTTATAATATTATATTATATATATTACTGTGACATGCAATTTTTTTTTGGTAATGTAATTACCACACAAATCTTTCTTCTAATTAATTTCTTTTCAATGTGCAGGAATCTGTGTACTGGGCCACTAGTCCTAATATACCTGTAAATTATTTCAGGTTTTGTTTTATTTTGCCTTTCCTTCTTACAGTGTTTGTTAGCACCAAATTTTGGTGAACTTGTGTGGTTACAGTGTCACTCTTATACTGTTGAAGAGCATATAAAGTAATACAAATTCTTTGCAGGGTGATATGGCTCTATCTATACATATAACTTAACCTATATATTAAATTTTAATGAGAATTTTATAAAGATTCTTTATAAGATTAAAAATAAAAAGAACAGCGAATACTTTTAAAAGTTGCTGGAATATGAAACACATGCCGTCAGTATGTAGAGTTTGGGGTACGTGCGGGGCAGTCTGTTGATTTATGTATGAGTGACACCTAAGTTCATTTCAATCACATTAAGTTTATTCACTTGGTTTCATTCTGAAGGAATGAATTCATTCTCATCATTTTGTCTGTGGTTGAGAAAATTGAACTCTAACAGATTGCAGTCCCAGAAGAATTGCCTAGTGTTAGAGCTGCAAGTAATTGCTAAACTCCCACGTGCCTCGGGGGAGAAAGGATGTCCTTGATTAGAAAACATGCAAGGAAAAAGAGGCAGTAAGCTCATAGTTAATGGCCAACATAGCATTCTCTGTTAAGTGCTTTAGAGCAACAAGGCACATTCTTCTCCATTTTTACTAACGAGAGGATTAATTTATTTTCCAAAAGAAATGTTAAAATTCTAATCATTCTTCATCATTAAGTAGGAATTCTATATCTTCTCATTACCATACAGAAGGACAGTTTAATTGAAATGAGGGAGATAAATTAATCCAAGGGGCTTATTTCAATTCATTTAATACATAATTCTAAATAATATACTTTGGGCAACACTACTACAAATTAAATAGGATACTTTTCAATTATGATGAATCTTACATTAAAAAAAGTCAATACAGTGCAATATTATAAGAACTTAGATTGTGTACAGTGCACCAAAAGAGTATTATATTATTGCCATGCCTTTCAAGAAAAAAATATATTTTTTCATCTGTTTACACTATTTTGAATTAGATTTTTACCCAAAATTTATATATAATTTATATATCAATTTGGGTTGCCCAAGTTCACATATATTGAAAATATTTTACTATATTTTTACTAGGCACTTAAGCTATTTCCTTTAATTCTAACAATAATTATATGAGATTGAATTTTATTATCAAATATTTGATGAGTAAATTTCACTAGCGAGAGTAAAATTAATTTTCTTGCCCAAACTCATACTAATGGAACCACTTTTTAATTCTAGGAATTAGGACTCCAGGTCTGTATGAAGAAGCATGGTACACAATTTATTACTTCTACAACTAAAATGCTTTTAGAAATAACAGAATGCATGTTATAAAAACCATATCACTGGGGTGAATATTTTTACATATTTTGTATTCCTTCATTCACATTAAGCAGTCTCATGTTTTAGATAACTTTCTGTGGTTTTGGCCTACCTTATCAAATTATAAATAAAGTTATATATAAAACCTTTCTCACTGAAAAGTTCAGGCATGTCTTTCAGACCTACCAATCAGATGCAAACACATTATATTCTGAGTTCAGTTTGATTCTGGGATTTGTTGGGGGCTCATACAAAAAAAGTGTTGCCTTTTCTAATTCCATCTCAGTGTTTTTGAAGTATTGTACAACCAGCATACACCTTAAACACTGATGTTTCAGTCTGCCAAGACTTTGCAAATTACCTAATCTCTCTCTCACTCCCCTTTCTGTCCATATATATAAACTATCCAGAAATGATTGTTTCATTTGATTTGTCACTAATAATTTGGATTAGTCAAATGGCGGTACATAATTAAGTGCTAAACTTTATATGCTAGATATCTTATTAAGAACTGCCATATAGCACAAGAGAGTGAGAGGGGAGCATTCATAAGAGAATTGGAAACCTATGCAAAATATGAGTAAGGTCTAGGATCAATTGAGAGGCAAAGTAATTCCAACTAAGAGAACTAATATTAAAGACACAAATGTAGAATATTTAGAACCCATCAATAAGTTAAGAAGATACATCTGAAAAAAATGTGGGATGATCAGACTAGGATATAAAATAGGATTAACCTTCATAGGTGTTATGCACCAAATCTGAGAAGCTCTTGGAAAAATTTAAGATTGATGTTTAAAAAATAGAAAGTTACTTTAAAAAATTGGTGAGCTATAAGAGAGACACAATGTAGTAGGGGAAAAAAGTAATTGATGGACATAAGTGTTTGGCACCAGACTGACCTCTACCACACAGTGAACCAATTGTTTCACTTCTGTGAGGTACCCCCTCCCCATGCAGAAATTTCATGCACCAGGCCTCTAATAAAAATAATAATGAAAGTAAATTCTAATTTAAAAATAAACTATCCCTTCCCAGCTGTCTTTGCTCAGTGGTTGAGCACTGAACCTATGAACCACGAGGTCATGTGTTCAATTTCCAGTCAGAGCACATGCCTGGGTTGTGGGCATGATCCCCTGTGGAGGTTATGTAGGAGGCAGCCAATCAATAATTCTCTCCTCATGGATATTTCTAACTCTCTCTCTCTCCCTTCCTTTCTGAAATCAATAAAAAAATATATTTTTAAAAAATGAATAAATTATCCTTAAAAAGAAAAAGAATATAACGAATTTATAAAATATCTTGCCCATATTAAATTTTGAAAAGAAATATAGCTGCCAACAATAGACAAAAGTTTCCTATTTTGATTACCTTCCTTAACAAATTCTGTATTTTTTGCCACCCAATCCCAATTTATCTGCAACCATTAAGTCAGAATATGAAAGGGTACCTCCCAACATAAGGATAATAATGAGCATTGATAAAATTGTTTCATGGAAGGAGATTTTGTTAAAAGTTAGCAATATAACAGTTTAATCAATCTGTACATCCTAAATATTCTAAGAATACCCACAGACCAAAATTTTATTTAATTACTATAAAATTGTTCCACTCTAATATAACACACACACACACACACACACACACACACTTACATACACACACAGTGCCCAGTATGGATTACATTTAGTAGTTTGGTTTCTGTTTAACATAACAGTGTTGTCATTAACTAATGTCTTCTTATGTACAACAGATGTTCTAAATGATGTGTTCTTTTTTAATAGATTTGATATAAAGGCAGCTAAGAGAGTTACAACCCCCTCTGTGAGTACTGTTGATTTTGATGAATTGGTTCTTTTTCCCATCCCAAATGACAATATGTTCAAACAGCTGTCCAACATTTCAACCAACAAGTATTTGGTTGGCCCTACCCTACCTAATTAATACATGTGAGAATGTATCATTCTTCTCTAAAACTTTTAATTCATCCTCTTGGATTATCACATCATAATAAATGCATTTGCTAGGATCAATGGCTTATAGGGAGTCACATCTACTAAATATATTAATGTCTATGGGCTTTAGTAAAGGGTTGTTTTATAAAAATATCCTAAAAAGGTATATGAAGATATGAAATAGATAATTGTGAAAAGCAAAATATTACATAAAAACATATACACATTACAGTATTTAACTTTATTTTTCACATAATATATCATGAACATATTTTAGTCTGTTCATATAAATTTAGTTTACTTTTTTACATATATAAAACACTAACTGTATATTCACAATAAGTGTAACATTTATTTTTGGTAGAGTCTCTTTACTAGGTTAAGAAATACATTTCTCAAACTAATTTAGTACAATAATTTTGTTTGAAAATGTGTATTGAATTTCATCAAATACTTTTGACATTTACTGAAGTGATTTATTTCATTTTTATTATTTAATCAATGAGTATATTGAAATAAATGAACATAATTTTTAATACTAAAATATCTCTGAATTCATTATGTGAATCCGACTTAAAAATTACACATTGTGCTCTACCTGGTTTGGCTCAGTGGATAGAGCCTCAGCCTGCGGACTGAAGGATCCTGGGTTCAATTTCAGTTAAGGGCACATGCCTGGAGTGTGGACTTGATCCCCAGTATGGGGCATGCAGGAGGCAGCCTATCAATAATACTCTCTCATCATTGATGTTTCTATCTCTCTCCCTCTCCCTTCCTCTTTGAAATTTGCTGGTGGCTCAGTTGATTGGAGCATCTCCCTATATATGAAAAGGTTGTGGGTTTGATTCCTGGTTAAGGCATATGCCTAAGTTGTGGATTTGATCACAGTTGAAGTGCATACAGGAGGCAAGTGATTGATATTTCTCTCTTACATTGATGTTTCTTTTACTCTTTCTCCCTTCCTCTTTCTAAAAAAAATTAATAAAAAGATATCCTCAAGTGAGGATTTTTAAAAACACACACATTTTTATAACTTTTATCTATATATTAGTGATTTAGGAGGGAATTGAAATAATACAAGAAAATACTGTCACGAGATGTATTAAAATTTCACAACAGGATGTTTAACATGAACAAAAACTTATTAGGAAAATGATACCAAGTAAATTGATAAAAAGAGGATGAAATAGCAGGAAAGTAACACCTGATATATATATATGGATAAAGAAAGAGGAGAAAGACATTGTAGTTAAACACAACACCAGGAAAAATGTGTCTTATGATATTCATTCAGCCAGTCAATCATTCAATTAATAATCATGTTTACTCATTCATTTTATTATTTATTAAGGTATTGGGCACTACTTTTAAAAATATTTGTATTGATTTCAAGAGAGGAAGGAGAGGTAGAAACATCAATGATGAGAGAGAACTATTGCTTGGCTGCCTCCTGCATGCCCCTACTGGGGATTAGCCTGCAACTCAGGCATGTCCCCAAACCAGCAATGGAACCATGACCTCCTGGTTCATAGGTCAATATTCAACCACTGAGCCACTCCAGCCAGGTGAGCACTACTTTTTTAAAGGTATTGTGATGAACTGTGATCTCTAAAATAGGTGGGAATAGGGTCGGCAGCTAAGTAATTGCGGGTTTCACACATATATGGCTTCAGTCGAATTTTTAGGTTTGCAGACGTAGTACAAATGTAAAACACATTTTGTTATTTGATAGTTGGCTATTCAGCTGTTAATCAGTAAAAAAAGTTTTTTGATCTGTTTTGTAGTTTTTGTTTGGCGTTCGTTGGAAAATGGAAAATCAAAAGGAACATTTTCGTCATATTTTGCTTTTTTATTTCCGCAAAGGGAAAAACGCATCGCAAGCTCATAAAAAGTTATGTGCTGTTTATGGTAACGAAGCCTTAAAAGAACGGCAGTGTCAAAATTGGTTTGCCAAATTTCATTCTGGTGATTTTTCACTCAAAGATGAAAAACGCTCTGGTCGTCCAGTTGAAGTTGATGACGCCCTAATCAAAGCAATAATCAATTCGGACTGTCACAGTACAACATGTGAGATTGCAGAGAAGCTTCATGTATCACATACGTGCATTGAAAATCACTTAAAACAACTTGGCTATGTTCACAAACTCACGAACTGAAAGAATCACAGTTAACGCAACGCATTAGCAACTGCGATTTGCTAAAGAAACGTAATGAAAATGATCCATTTTTAAAACGACTGATAACTGGCGATGAAAAATGGGTTGTTTACAACAATATCAAGCAGAAAAGATCGTGGAGCAGGCCAGGTGAACCAACTCAAACAACATCAAAAGCTGATATTCATCAAAAGAAGGTTTTGTTATCAGTTTGGTGGGATTACAAAGGAATTGTCTACTTTGAACTCTTACCACCCAACCGAACAATCAATTCTGATGTCTACATTGAACAACTAATGAAATTAAACAATGCAGTTGAAGAAAAGCGGCCCGAATTGACAAATCGAAAAGGTGTTGTATTCCATCATGACAATGCAAGGCCACACACATCTTTGGTCACTCGGCAAAAATTAATGGAGCTTGGTTGGGATGTTTTGCCACATCCACCATATAGTCCTGACCTTGCACCATCTGATTACTTTTTGTTTCGATCTTTACAAAACTCCTTGAATGGTAAAAATTTCAATAATGATGATGATGTCAAATCGTACCTGATTCAGTTTTTTGCTAATAAAAACCAGAAGTTTTTTGAACGTGGGATTATGATGCTGCCTGAAAGATGGCAAAAGGTCATTGATCAAAATGGGTAATACATTACAGAATAAAGTTATTTAGTTCCATGAAAAAATTGTCTTTGATTTTGTTGCCGACCCAATAATATAAACCAAAAAGATTTTTTTTTTTTTTGCCAAACAAAATAACCTTGGACAGTTATAGGAAAAGCAAATTATGGAAAATACACATAGTGAGTATACACTGAAGTGGTGCCTCGCATAAAGAACGCCTCGCACAGAGAACGCTGCACACAACGAACTTCATTTCATGATTCATACAACGAACTTCGTTTCACACAACGAAGTCGCCCGAGCTTCCACGACCGCTTCGCCCGAGCTTCCATGATCACTGCCGATGTATTGCATCCTTCCGCGCGGGCACTGCAGGCAGTCGTTAGTCACTGTGCTTAACTTAAGCACGTATCGCGGCAATCGTTCTTCATTACGAATTAAATCACGCACGTATCACGGCAGTCATCCTTTTAAGTTAAACTCAATATTTTTTTTTATATCATGGCTTCTAAAAAACAGGACAATGCTCAAAGGGAAGCGTCATCTGATAACGAGGAGCAACAATCAAACAATCAACCAATCCCAACTGCTGACATCAAGAACATCCTGGTCAAATGGAAAGCAGTTCAGGAGTTTACCAATGCCCACTATCCGGATTCAGCTGAAGCAAACAGGATCAACGATCTTTACTCCGATACTCTTGTCCGTTATTTCCGGCAGATGTTGGAGAAAAGAGAAAAACAAACGACTTTGGACAGGTTTTTCATGAAACCATCGGCCAAAAAGCAGAAAATGGATGAAGATGTGCAAGATTCGGTAGACTCTACTTAGTCTGTCTTAAAATTAAAAAAATGTGTGTTTTTTTTAAAAAAAAAAATTATGTTTTTAGATGTATCTAAATAAAAATAATAACAAAAAATTATCTTTTTTTATGTCATCTTAGCATATTTTATGCTACAGAACGAATTATTTTTTTTAACATGTATTGTTATGGGAAAACACGTTTCACATAACGAACTTTTCACATAACAAACTTGCTCCTGGAACGAATTAAGTTCGTTGTGTGAGGCACCACTGTATTATGTAGGTCATCATAAGCATTTCAAATATTGAGTAATGGAACTAATTTCTATTTGAAAAATAAACCTGATAGCTATCCATTGAAAGAAACAATATAATCTATTCTAGTTATGGAAAAGGTAGGAAATAAAGTAAGACAGAAAGAAAACACAAATCTTGGCTTGCTCCTTTGTGATTTATTTATTTGCCATAGCCTGCGTTAGTATTTAATTGTTCTTGTTTATCATGAGTTTTCTGCTTCTGTTGGGAAGGATTATGCTTTGTAAACCAATGTTCCAAGTTCTTGGTGTTATGTTGGCAGTATCTACCTCTATATTTACATACGTTAAGTCCTTAGTAAATAATTGAAAAGGAGAAAGTAAGGAAATGGGACTGAAAGTACGGATGAAACGAAGGAAGGAGATAAATACATAATTTGGCAATCTGTTATAATGCAGATATGATATGAATAATATTAAGATTGCTGCAAGTAAAAATAAATTTAAAAGCCATTAGTATTAAGATACTAGTAGTTGCCTGGCTAGCTTGGCTCAGTGGTTGAGCATCAAACTATGAACCTGGAGATCATGGTGTGATTCCTAGTCAGGGCTCAATTCCCAGTGTGGGGCCTGCAAGAGGCAGCAGATCAATAATTCTCTCTCATCATTGTTGTTTCTATCTTTTTCTGTCTCTCCCTCTCTTCCTCTCTGAAATCAATAAAAATATATTAAAAAAAGATTGCTTAGTACTCTTGGACATATTTGAAGAATTAATGTGAATTTGTAAGAATTCCACCATAGATCACATGAAAATTTATCTAATTGTATTAGTTAAACCATGTATGTAAAAATATGAAAAAAGGTATAAAAATATCTAAATACTTTCTCTATTTTAAATAAGTATAATAACATTAATAACAAAGTTTTAATTGACTCAGAGAAGTTAACCAAAACATAAAAACTTTTAAAGAGCTGAACTTGTTTCTTTTGGGCTATGTATTGTATAAACATGAAGTCATTGGAGAAGTAAATGAACCGCTATATATATATATATATATATATATATATATATATATATATGCCCAATGATCTTTACAGTGGAATGACCAGAACAGCCAGTGGCTATGACGTGCACTATGGCAGCCAACCAGCCTGATCCGGGTCCCCATTGGCACCCCCACCTCCGCCTGCCCAACCCCCAATGGGGCCCCAAAAGGACCTGAAGCTGGGGGCTCTGCTGGAGTTGCAGGGGCAGTGGTAAGTACACTCCCAAGCCCTGAGTCCTGGTGAGGGCAGCAGCAGGGAGCCCTGGTCGGTTCAGCCACTGCACCTCCATCCTTCCAGCTGCTGTCACCAAGCACAGGGATCACCAGCCATGACCATGCCACCCAATACCTAAGAAGAGCTGCTAACGCTGGTCAGCCCCAGTTCTCAGTGGTTTGGGGACCAGGAGGAAGGGGAGGACAAGGCAGTGATGCCAAAGGGGGGAGTCTGGCCAGGGGCTAGACACAGGGGCTAGGGAAATGGCACTCTGGGAACAGCTTGAACCCTGCCTGGCAGCTGCCTGTTACCATGGAAACTGCATCCACAGGTAAGGCAGGTGGGTAGGTGCCACAGACCCGCAAATGGCGTTGGGGACCCAGGTGCCTCTGTACCTTCCTCTTGCACTCCACCTTGAAGACCAATCTCCCCCGAACCCCCCCACACACCCTGCTTTGCCACAAGCAACTATAAATGTTAGTGGATCAGTCAAAAACCTGAATTTCATTTTCCCAAAGACTTGAAAGAAAACAAAATACTGTTAATTCTTTTATTTAATGATCATCATTATTATGGCTTTTGAAATGGTCTTCAGAGGCAAACCGCAGCAGCTGGTGCCGGAGTGCCTGTGGACAAGTTTCTTCCTTCTGCCAAGGGTTTGGGGTTGTTAGGGGCCTCTTGGCTGGTTTTAATGATGTCAGGGGGCGCGTTTGTATGCAGCAAGTACTCCAGAGACCAGGATGCTGACAACAAAGCAATGGGCAGGCCTTCTGCCCCTAAATCTGGCTCTGTCCCTGCAGAGAGGTGACTTTAACCACTCCTTACCCGTTTCCTCCACAAATAACCACACCCTGTTCCCTGATGATCCTCCTCTCCCATCTTCCATCTCTCCCTGTCTCTGCACAGGAAACAGAAATCTCAGGGTGTGTATGCCTAACTCAGGAGGGACAGCTGCCAGAGACCTGGGGGTTGCCTTTTGTTCCCAGCTATCCTGATGCAGGGAACACGGACTCATGCAGGGAGCACTGAAACTTGCAGCCCCTTCCAGTGGCCGGCCTGGCTATGGCGTTACAGGACTTAGGTGGTGAGTGGGTGAGGTTCAGCAGTCTGGACTCTCCTAGGCTTTTGAAAATTATCCTGGGTTCAGCATCCCATTGCCTGATTCTCCCACTTTCAAACCAGAGTGCTCAGGGGCCCAGAAGGGACCAGGGGGTCTGAGGCATCCTGGCCAGGGGTTGCAGGAGGCACGATTGGGAAGGAGCCGCTGGCCTCCTAGTGCTGTTTTCCTAAGGATTGGGGAAGGGGGTGCTGTGTTGTGAGATCTAAGGAAGCTTGTTGTGGTGGAATGGGAGTGTGTAGTTTTGGAAATGTAACTTTCCAAGGCCTGGGGCTCTGGGTGCTCCCAGCGGAGGAGAAAGGCAGTGGGACTGCCTTCACACTCTTGGCAGCTGATTTAGAGGAACCCCTTTCTTAAGCCATCACCTCTTACTGGCCATGTGCCCTGGCCTTAGGCAGCTTTAAATCTGCTCCAGGACAAGATTTGAGCTGAGAGGAGGCTTGGGGGATGTGTTGAATAAAATGGCAATATTCTGAAGGGAAGAGAAAAAGTGATCATCTTATAAGCAAAAACAGAAAAGACTTAAATCTGGGGGAAAAAATGTCCTCTGTTATTATATGAGTTTGGGGGTGGTGATGGAGGGTGAGGGAAGAGGATAAGACTAAGATGGCTGCCTAGCCTGCCTTTCAACTTCTTCATCTAAGTGAAAACAAATCATTGTCCATTAAGATGGCAAAATATAGTAGGTAAATAAAGGTACCTTTTGTGTTGGGTTACCATTACCATTCTATGATGAGGGTAGCTCATGGTTCAAGACCTTTATCCACCATCATCAAAGTAAATTATCTCTTTATAGACATGGTCTACCTCCCATTAGTGTCACCAGAGTTGGGTGGGTTAGGGAAAGGAAGCCAAGTGCCCAGTGTTTAGTAATACTATCCACTAAAAGGAGTTGCTATTTATACAACATTTATAGTAACTCTGGCTGTCACAAAGTAGGCACTTGCAATTTTCAACATCATCATCATAATTATTACTGTAGAAACATTGTACTTTGTTAGCTGTCATAGGGGTTTCCTATCCTAGTCAACAAACCTATCTATATAAAAGCTTAATATGCAAAGTGTCCACTCAGGAGTTTAACCAACCTGGAGTTCAATCACTTGATATGATGTATGCTGACGACCAGGGACAGTGCGGAATGAAGGAAGGCCCTGGCCCACAGCCTGCAGCCAGGGAAGGGAGGTCCCAGCAGGCAGCTGGAAGGCCCTGATCAGTCCTGATCACCAGCCAAGCCTAGGGACTCTACCCAAGCATGAATTTCATGTACCATACCTTTAGTAAAACTATAAAAGTGCAGATCTGTTCTTAAATCTTCCATATTTCAACACTTAGTTTTTTAGGTTTTATTACTTGTTAATTTTTTTTCCTAATTTATGTTTATTGTTCACAAATCCAATAAATTTATTCCTTTGCCTTGGAACTATAGTATATATTTTTTAGAATTATTTGATGTTTTAATTCATCAGTTTGAGGTTATTATTCTGGTATATGAATGCTTTCAGTTTACTAGTAATGACACCAAAATTTTAAAATAGAAAATGCTGTTTTTTAAATAAAAACATGCTTTTAAATCAAGTAGGTTTAGTATATGTGCTTTTGGTAGAGAAAAGGTGAATAGAACTAAGTATTGGGTTTTTAGTTCTTTGTTTCAACTTATCCACCTGAAGTTAATTTATTCATTTAAAATCTAAGACATTGATTTTTGGCAGATAACAACATAATGTGTCAGTATAATATATTTTGTTGGTTGCCATTATGAAAAATGCTTTATTGGTTTTCTAAAAGATATGAAGTAAACTGCATCCTAATTGCCAAAAACACATATAAACCATTATTAATCTGTTAGAGGAATTAAGTTGAGAGTGTAAATAAGACAATATTCACCAAATTAAGTTAGATAAACATGAAAATTAAGTTTAAAACATTTTGATAAACAACACACAATCTAACTTTGCCTTTAGATACTAAATTACCAACTTTGCTCCATCAGTTGGCTATACCTAATATCTTTTTTATACCTCTTATTGGAGTACATTAATCTTTGAAAACAAATGTGACAAAATATAAATGATGTCGTTTACCATCTTGCCCTTGCAAAAAAGAAAATAACATTAAAATAAAAATCAGTTCTAAAGGGAAAATTTACTGGCATGTCAGTTCTATCCAGTTTTACTATTCCTTTTCTTCCTGAAAAATGAAAGAGGTAAACCATCTAGAAGCTATGAAGAGTTTACAAATCAATTTATATGTCATTGCACTCCGTATAGTTTATACAAAGGAGAAAAATGGATTTAATCTTTTTGAATACTTGTGCAATGGATATCTTATTCATCTGATAAGTGGTAGCTGTCAATTGATGAGAAATACATGCCTTGTAATAGTGACACACCAATTACCAAGAAAAAGATAATGTCTTGTATATTTGAATGTTAAGTCCAGAAAATTATGAAGCTTTAGCTTACCCAGACTAGTACAAACATTATGATGGGTATTGAGAGAAAGGGGGGCCCTCTTGCCATTAAGCGTGAGTTAATGCTTTTACCTCCTAGACATATATACTACACTCCGGTATTTTCATTGTTCTGGTGATAGTGTTGTACTATACAACAGTGAAGATGAATTTGCACTAATCTGTCATTTAAAATGACAACCAACATTTTAAACAGAATTGTTAGGAAATTCATTGGCCCTAGGAAGAGAAAAAAAATCAATTTATTCACTCTCTTCTTGGCCAACCAACCCCCTCTGGAGCATTAAACAATTTTTAAAAGCAAAAAGAAAACTAGTAATTATAGTTATCATAATAATCTTAGTTCAGAAAGAAAATTTTGAAGCAAATCTAATGAATTACAACAAACTACTTAAATGGCTTATATAACAAAAATGAAAAACCAGATGTCAATAGTTTAAAATATTCATACTGCAGGGGGAAAAGCAAGATTCTTATTAAAATTTAATGTCTCTGCATGTCAAATCATAGCCCCTTTGTTCCTTTTTCATAACTAAAACTTCTGATAGTGTTTTCTTTCTGAATTGCAAGTTGCCATGCAATTATTAGCATCACAACTTGAAGAGGTAGATTATGCTGTCAGAAAGGCACAAAATACTCCATTAGTCTCAATTAGTAACTGTGGGTTTTTTTCAGTAACTATTTCTTGATAAGTATTTTCAAAAAAACCAAAAATGCTAAATTATAAGGTTATCTGAAGGACAAAATTCATCACTTGAAAAGCTATTAATTTATAAACGTGCTTCTATTGAAATAATAAAAAATAACCAAAAAGCAGCTTCAGCATGAAATGAAAGAAACAAAAGTCCCAGAAACCAAAAAAATAATTTCTCAAGGTAGACCTTAATAACCTCATAACATAACAGACCTTTAGGTGTATATATCTACAAAAGTACAGGCTGCATGGACATTTTGGTGGTTTCACAAAGAGAAAATCTGACTGTAAAATATGCTTGTTTCAGTAGTTACTCCACTTCATAGTTTATTATTAGGTGGCTTGATTTAAATTCTAGGTTATAAACTACTCTTTCCATTTTCAGGATTTTTTTTTCTCCTAGCATTCTTTCCTTAGATTTAGTAATACCAGCAATTCTCAACCAGAAGTGATCTTGCCCCAGACAATATTCCAGAAATGTCTAGATACATTTCTGGTAGTGACAGCTAGTGGGATTATGTGTCATTGGCATTTAACGGAAACAGGGCAGGGATGCTGCTAAACATTCAGTAATACCCAGAGAAAGCCCCCCTGCCCCCACAACAAAATTATCTGGCCTCAAAAGTCAATAATGCTGCTTTGAGGAACTCTGACCTAAACAATGGTCAAATAAAGTCTGTAACTGGTTCACTTCTTATGTATTTTCTAAGGCAAAAGGCTCTAAATATTTTATAGTTCTTGGTTTAATTATTTATTGATGTTTAACATCTGAAAATAATAGTCTGAAACAATAATAGCCTTAATTTAGTTCAAGAATTCAGCACTTGAGTTGGCTCAGCTACTCAGTTCCACCTGGTTTGGTCCTTACTCAGTGTCTGGTGACAAGAAAGGGCTTACCTTGAGGACTTCATCACTTGCATAACTGGTACCTGGCCTGGAGAGACTCAATGAGCTAGGACAGTCGGCACTGCTATTTGTTGTTTCTTTTTACGTGGTGGCTAATTGGTCTTCCAGAGCAGATATTTCAAGAAAGACTTGAACATATACAGTTTTTTATCTGAAGTCACAGTATGCCTTCATTTTAAAAATAATTTCTTATGTTTTTAATTACAGTAGGCATTCAATATTATATTAGTTTCAGGTGTACAACCCAGTGATTAGACATTAACTTACTAAGTTTACTAAGTCATCATTCAGATAAATCTAGTGCTCATCTGACACCATATGTAATTAATATAATACTATTGACTATATTCTCTATGCTTTACTTTACACCCCCAGGACTACTCTGTAACTAGCAATTTGCACCTCTTAATCCCTTCACCTTTCCCACCCTTCTCTCCAGTTCCTCTCCCACCTGGCAACCATTATGAATCTTGTGTAATTCAATTAAAGAAAGAACTGTGGATAATAGTTATTTCCATGGTCTTTCTAAACCACCATATATGTTAAAAGTGTACATCCTATATTAAGCAAATATCAGTCTAAATATCAAGGACAGTGAGTAGAAACGTCTTATGGCTAGGTGAGCACTTTAGAACTTTGTGGTCACAGTTTAGTAATGGTTTTCTTCTCTCATCAGCGACCTCAAGAAGCAGGGAAATGAGGATGATGGTGTTCGGAGGGCACTGTTAGCTATGCATACTAGGATACCTGCAGGGTGTGAACTGAGAGGGAAATTGAGCATCACTGCAGGTCATGTACGACTCTGCATGCAGCCTCTCCAAGGATCCCAAGACAGTGAAAAACAGAGCCAGTGACTTAGAAAAGTTCAGTGTCTGAAACTTAGGTGCATTCTATAGATGACAACAAAAGATGTAAACTTATAATTTTGTTATAGGGTCTCATCTTAGTAATTATCTTATCTCCTAAAAATTAAACATTCATGCGCGCACACACACACACACTGCAAAAACATGCATCTAAATGCCTCATTTTCATTTGCATTAACAGATTTTGTGTACAGTCTAAATCTTGCTCACACAACAACATTGGGATTAGCTTACAAGCACTCTCAAAACCACCTCAGAGAATGACCTAGAAGTCCCAAAATATTATATCTCACCAAGTCAATATTTTAATAGCTTTATTAAGAATAAATCTCAAAATAGTAATGCCTTTTATAAAAGTAACTATATTGACAGGTATTACTGAAAAGATTCTGGGTCTCAAACTATGACATAGGGCCTCTAATTTTATTTATATATCAGTTTTGGTTTACTTTCTTACCTCAGAAGAAAAAATAGGGACAGGAGCAGATACCTAACTTGGTTTATTCACAAACCCCTGTCCAGTGTTGCCTAGAGGTTGAGCATTGATTTATGAACCAGGATGTCATAGTTAGATCCTTTATCAGGGCACATGCCCAGATTGCTGGTTTGATCCCTATAGTGGGCATGGAGGAGGCAGCCAATCCATGATTCTCTCTCATCATTAATATTTCTCACTCTCTCTCCTTCTCCCTTTCTCTCTCTGAAATAACTTGGGACTGGTCAATCCGTCATAGCGACTGGTCGTTCTGGTCATTTCAGTCCTTCTGGTTGTTCCACTGTTCTAGTCGCTGGGATTACATATATATATATATATATATATATATATATAGTATATAATATATATATATATATATAGTATATAACATATATATATATATATATATATATATATATATATATATATATATATAGAGAGAGAGAGAGAGAGAGAGAGAGAGAGAGAGAGAGAGAGACTAAAGGCTGGGTGCATGAAGTTCATGCATGGGGAGGTCCCCTCAGCCCAGCCTGCACCTTCTCCAATCTGGGACCCCTCAGCTATATCTCTCACAATCCTGGACCACTAGCTCCTAACCGCTCACCTGCCTGCCAGCCTGGTCACCCTCAATGCCACCCCCTCCAGACTGGTTGCCTCTTACTGTTCCCCTTCTGGCCTGGAAGCCCGCTCTGCACCCCACTGTCAGTCTGGTCACCCCTCACTGCCCCATCTGCCAGCCTGGTCACCCTCAACTGTCCCCTGCCAGCCTGGTTACTCCTAACTCCCCACCACCAGCCTGGTTGTCCCTTACTGCCCTCCCAGTTGGCCAGGTCACCCTTAACTTCCCCCCTCTATTGGCCTGGTCACCCCAAACTGCCACTGCTGCCAACCTGATTGCCCCCAACTGCTCTCTCCCAGCCAGCCGGGTCACCCCTCACTGTCCTCCCTGCTGACCTGGTCGCCCCTAACTGCCTCCTCTGATGGGATGTGGCAGCGGAAGGGAGCTCTGAGCCCTGGCTGTGGCTTGGTGGTGACAGGGAGCTCCGGGCCCTCGGTTTGAAGGCTGGCCACATCCCTGATCACGGGTGACCCAGAGTTCTGCCAGAGCCCAGAGCTCCCCTCTGCTGCTGCATCCTGGCTGGGGTACAGGGCCAGCTGTTCAGTCATCCCTCATTGCCACCTCTGCCAACCTGTTTGCTCCATTTGGTCATTTAGGTCATGATGGCCTCTGCCTTTTTATATATTAGGATTATTACATATTATAAAATTATATATTAAAATTAAATAATCTACTTAAACTCTAGAAAATACCTGACTTTTCCAATTTTCTGCATTTCTTAATTAATGAAAAGCTATGTAAAAATTAATTATAACTAATTGGTTCTCCTATGGCCATTTTTTAGTTTTCTGAATCTCAGGGAACTTAAACAAGTTGGGTATAAATAACAATGATGTTAGTTATACTAGATCATATAAAAGACTTTGGATAGACACAGAGATTAAAATCGCCAACACTCTCTTATTCTGTGTACCACTGTGTAATTGCCACACCTGTGTTTAAGTACTTTAGTTAAGTATTATGACTTTCTAATAAGATGGAAAAGAATTCTGGTATCTCAAACATGCTGCTTTCCAAGGTTGAAATAAATCTTATGTTGCATTATGCTTGCATTTGCCTTACATGTTTATAAATGAACCCTTTGTTTTACTTTTATAAAAAAATATTATAGAAAACCTCTGAATACTATACAAACACACTCCAAAAACTCTCACAGAAGAAGGTCTAAAGATAATAGACCCTTTTCTAATAATCAACTTTAAAGAATGTGGTCCTTTAGATGTTCAATCTCAAAATTTCACATAATCATGGCAAAACATTATTTATAACTTGACAAAAGACAGTTTGAAAAATCTGAAATTTGAGTGATATCACTTGGGATATCAATAAACCTTCCTATTAAAATTATCAATGAAATGTATCAAATTAGATCTTTGAAGGAAGTAATATGAACTGGAATTATCTTTATTTCCTATCACAAAATTTCCCTAATTTTAGACATAAAACTATAAAGATAGACCATCAATATTCAGGCAACAGATAAGATAGAAATAAAAAATATAAATTAAGGATCTGAATAAAATTTCTTTGTAAATTTATGATTGACAACATGATTTTACCTAGTATATTTTATACACTTGAATAGCTTTTGGTTTCACTCTAATGAAGAATTATGTGTGTCCATACTAAGTAAAATTATCTAATTTTTGTTTTTTACTAGACACAGAGAACTACAGAATTCAGATTTATTTTGCTATAGATTCCAGCAACACAACCTTGTTTAGGGGTTAGCTGTAGTAAATTATTAATTTTGATATCTATCCAAAGTATGTATATCTATACTAATAAAAGAGTTATATGCTAATTAGGGCAGATGTCTTCTGGGTGTCCTTTTGGACATCCTTCCAGATATGCTGCAGCAGCTGCCTCAGGTTCAGGCAGGCTGTGGATGGTGGCTCCACTGAGAGGGCCCAAGGCTCAGGCACAGAGGACCAGGCCAAGGCTCAGGCAAGCTGCAGTGGCTGTGAGGGTGGAGGCTCAGGCAGTTGCTGTGGCCAGCAGAGGCAGCAGCAGAGGTATGATGGGGGCATCACCTTCCCCTGATCAGCTGGTAGTCTTTACAGAGGGCGGCCAGACCGCTGCTTAGGCCTGTTTCATTTGGAGAGCGGGCCTAAGTCATCAGTAGGACATCCCCTGAAGGCTCCCAGACTGTAAGAGGACAGGCTGGGCTGAGGGACTCCCCTTTTCCCCCTCTCCCCCCAGTGCATGAGTTTTCACAAGTATAATAATATTTTTACTTAATATATATAAGGTGTCCCCCCAAAAATGTATACACACCTTAATAGCTGATAGCTCAATTTTGAAAATGAAAACATTTTAATAAATACTGGCTTTATAATTATCCAAAGTGTTTATAATTTTGAGACTCCCTATATATGAAGTTATACAGTTAAGATTGCCTATAATTTTATCTTCTGGAGTTAGTCATTGCTAATATGTAGATCTGCATGCTTCGCATCTTTTTTCTATGTGTTTTTATACACAAAGAAACAAATATAACAGCATGTCTAATAGTTTTGCTCTGTTATTATTGTTTGTGCTTAATATATAAAATAGGTAAGCAACATTAAATCTAATTTGAAAGTAATTAAATAAATATAATAGATACATACATGGAGAAACAAATACCACTTTAAGTTGGTGGTTTTAACAAACAGTGAATTATTAAAATTTAACTCTAAGAATGTAAAAGCCTAGTTTAAAGGGCATATAATTCTAAATCATATAGCACAAATATTCTTTAATGAAAAACTTGAGTATTCATGAGACTGCAGAGGTCTAAAAGTATATTTTCCATTTGGAGTAAAATGCTATGGCCTGCCTATAAAATCTGCAATGTGAGTTATATTTTAACCCTCTCTGATTTTAAAAGATTGAAAAGTTTAATTCATTACAATTACATCTTTACATTCATTTTTATATTTTCACTTATCTTGAACCTTAGACTATCTTGATAGTGTTACTAGTAAATTCAGGTTCTTCCATGTTAGTAGATTAAGTGCCTAAAACAAAGTCTCAACATATTAAATCGACTAGCAGTTTATTGATAGTATATAGCACTTACCCATTCAAGAAGGTTGTAACAGCAGCTGAGAAGCTGTCAAGAAGAAAAATGCCAGGAGGATTAATAAATCATATTTCTATAACATGATGATGAGAATTATAAGCATCTATGTGAAAATTAGTTCACTAGCATTCAGATGGCTTGGCTTCCTTAAGCCCTGGTGGTAGAGTGGTGTACATTTATCTTCTGTTATGCACTGGTAAGTAATTGGCAAGCTTGGTATATATAAACATTACCTAAAGACATTATGATTGGCATGGATTCAGAAAGTGTCCTCTGATATTACCATTAGCTATTGAAGATCTTAAATATTGCTGGAGATGATTGAAGAGGCAAAGGGAAGCCAGAAGTCAAATACTGACAATAGTAGTAAGAAAAATTGAGAGGATAATTAGGAATAAAACATGTACACTTAAGGATATAAAAATTTTAAAACAAATTAATGAAATCTAAATGTCCACATGGTTCATAGAAAAGAGTGATTTAGTGCATTAAACCATAAGGGAAAAAAACTAACACAAGGGCACACTGAATGTTATTTTTCAATTGTTATTGTTTTAATGTTTCTTATAAATAGAAACTAATCTTCCAAATGTATTTCCCTGTTATATATGAAAGGAAATATATTGTCATTATCTGTGATCCTATATAAAAATGCAAAACACCAGAAAAAAATAAAAGAAGCACAAGAAACATAACATAAACCAAAACCAAAACACTACTCAATTGCCAATTTCTTGTAATCAACTGGAAATATATTTTTTAAACTTATTGTTGAAATTATTACATATGATCCCTTCTTTTCCCCATTAACCCCTCTGGCCCACCTCTGACCTCCACCCCAGGCCTTCACCACACTATTGTCTGTATCCATGGGTTATGTACATACGCACACAAGATCTTTGGTTAATCTCTTCTGACCCACCTACCCTCACCTTTCCTCTAAGATTCTATAGTCTGTTCCATGCTTTTATATCTCTGGATCTATTTTATCAGTTGCTCATTAGATTCCACAAATGAGTGAGATTATGTGGTTCTTGTATTTCTCTGACTGACTTATTTTCCTTAGGATAATACTCTCCAGGTCCCCCCATGCTGTCTCAAAGGGTAAGAGATCCTTCTTTTTAACTGCTGCATCATATTCCATTGTGTAAATGTACCACATCCCACATCTATTTTATCCATTTTTATAAAGCGCTTGGACTGTTTCCAATTCCTAGCTATTGTAAATTGTGCTCCTATGAACATAGGGGCACATACATTCTTTCTGATTGTTGTTTTGGGTTTCTTAGAATATATTCCTAGAAGTGGGATCACTGGATCAAATGGCAGTTCCATATTTAATTTTTTGAGCAAAGTACACACTGTTTTCCATAATGGCTGCACCAATCTGCATACCCACCAGCAGTGTACTAGGGTTCCCTTTTCTCCACATCCTCATCAACACTTGTCATTTGTTGATGGTAACTATTCTGACAAGTATGATGTGATACTTCATTGTTGTTTTAATTTGCATCTTTATGATGATCAGTACCTTTGAAAATTTTTTCACATGTTTCTTAGCCATCCAGATGTCCCCTTTGAAGAAGTATTTATTTAGGTTCTTTGCCAAATTTTTATTGATCATTCATTTTCCTTTTAAGTTGCATGAGTTCCTTACATATTTTGAATATTAATCCCTTATCAAATTTATCACTGGCAAATATGTTCTGCCATTCGATGGGCAACCTTTTTTTAAAATATTTTTTATTGATTTCAAGGAGGAAGGGAGGGTAGACACATCAATGATGAGAGAGAATCATTTATTGGCCGCTTCCTGCTTGCCCCTTACTGTGGATCTAGCCCACAATATGGGCATGTGTCCACACCGGGAATTGAACCATAACCTCCTGGTTCATGAGTTGACACTCAACCACTGAGCCATACCAGTGGACTGGGCTCCCTTTTCATTTTGTTGATGGTTTCTTTTGCTGTTCAGAAGCTGAAAATATTTTGAGAAAGTGAAGCCATATGAATTATTACATTGGGTTTGGTGAATTAATGCTGAAACAAGGTAGTTTATTGATAAATAAATATAATTAAAATAAAGTTAAACATACTTATAAAATCAAATTTCCAAAATAAAAGCCTATGGTAAGTGAGACGATTTTTATGCATGCTGTGGTGAGGGAGTTTTTAATTTCAGTCTATTAATGCAATTATACATTGCATGGCCTAAATTGCTAATTCTTACTCATTGACACATATTGTAAATATAGCTGAGTGAGAAAATTAAGATTTCCTCTATAATTATATCTCTTGGAGTTAATCATTGTTACTATGTGGATCTACTTGTTTGTGTTCTTTTCCTTATTTTATTACAAAAATCAAGTCAAAGTGGAACAAAATAAAATATTTTTGAATATAATATACTAAGGCCTGGTGCACAAAATCTGTGCACTCAGAAGGGGACCCTTGGCCCAGCCTGTGCCCTTTCACAGTCCAGGAGCCCTCTGGGATGTCCAACTGACAGTTTAGGCCCACTGCCCATAGGGAGTAGGCCTAAGCTGGCTGTCAGACATTTTTAGCACTGCCACGGAGTTGGGAGCCTGGCTTCTGGCTGAGCAGTGCTCCCTCTGTGAGAGCACACTGACCACTAGGGGACAGCTCATGCGTTGAGTGCCTTCCCCTGGTGTTCAGTGCACATCATAGTGACCAGTCCTTCCCACCGATCAGTCAATTTGCATATTAGCCATTTATTATATAGGCTACTAGAGGAACGATGCACAAAATTCATGCTCTGATAGGGTCCCTAGGCCTGGCTGGTTCCCCATCTCCCTACCTCCCCACCTTCTCCTTCCCTTGCCACCAGCATGGTTCCAATCCCTCCTCCCTGCCTCCAGGCCTCTTCCTTCCCTCACTCCCTCAGTGCCCCTCACTGATGCTGCTCATCACCCAACATGATCTGTGCTGCCCTCTGGTGGTCAGAACACATCATAGTGAGTGATCACTCCCATTTTCCTGGTCAAACTCCCGAGGGAACACTTTTCATATTAACCATATATATATATATATATATATATATATATATATATATATATATATATATATATATATATATATTAACCTTATATATATATTAACCTTATATATATATTAACCTTATATATATACATATATATGTATATATATATATATATGATGTATATAAGGGATGAATGTTGACTCTAATCTCAAAAAATGAGTTTGAGATTGAGATTGAGTTTTCTGCATATTATGTTAGTATTTTTCCGTGTATGTATCTGCACTTTTTATATTATCTTATGTATTTACACATTAATTATATATATATATATATATGGCTACGTGTTATAAAAACAGTATTTTCTAACTCACTTTTTTGTCATAACACTCTGTCTTAAGTATCTTTCAATATCAGTTCATATCATCCAATTATTTAATGATTATATACCTATAATAAAAAAATGAGAATGATTAACTTACATGTAATTTTTGGTAATAAAGTAATTCTGCACTTAACATTTAAGTTAGTTTTAATAGTTAAAACAAGCCTAAATAAGTTTCCAGGAAAACAAAGCAAAATACCTTAGGAGAATTTATGTCAGGTGCAATTTGTAATGATAGAAAATAAAATTGTGTAAGTAAAAAAGCCAAGGATTTACTTAGCAGAACACAGGTCTAACAAGTTTTGTTCTGAATATAGCACAGCTGAAAAGTGGGTATTAACAGATTAATTCTAAAATAGATTTTCCTAAGTTGATGCTAAGAACTTCAAAGTCATTTGCCAAAATCAAGAGTCAGAGCATTTAAAACATAGAAGCTAATCCAATATTGTTGAATTTTCATTTTAACTAATTTATTTTTGGCAAGATTTTTATTGAGATAAACAAAATCCATATCGCATGTTACAAGGACTCAAAAGAATGACAAGCATTTAAAAAAATAGAACCTTAATCTCATAATAAAAGTGCTCACAAGATGTTGTACATCACTTCCATCTTCCCACACACATAAAACCATTCCCCCAAATGGCAGTAGAGTACCTGTATTAGTTTATCCTCCAGTGTTGCCTTTTTTAAGTTTGAAAATAGTCACTCTATACACACTTTCATAACTGTTGTGTTATTGTTGTTCCTATGGTACCTTTAGAACTGACATACTTTTGTAATTCAACCAATATTTGTAAAAATAAATTACCACAATTTTTTTGAGTGATCATAGTATAGTTTCTTTGTTAAATCTTAGGTTATTGAAAATAAACCACATTTGCCGTAAATATCCTTTGGACCACAAGCACTGCAAATTGACATTACAGTGTGGATTTTTCATCTTGACAGCTTACTGTAGGAGCCAAATTGCCCTAGATTTTCTTTAAAGAACAGGATAAACCGGGTCAAACATAAAGACTAAAACAAAGCACTTGCTTATTGTTCTAAAGGAACAAAGTTGGGGAATCAGATTTCACATGAGATTTATTCCAACTTCTGGGTAGAGTAAAATTTTGACCCATAAAAATTAGCAGTAATGTTGTTCCTTTCAAAATGTCAGAATAAAGGAATTTTCTTTATGGGACAACCTCACTTGGCTTGTTCTAAGGATAGAAAACAGACAGCACACAAAATTACATATAGTCACTTTAGGGCATAGATGAAAATATTTTTAATGTTATTTGGTTAACAGTGAATTTTTCTGCCAATAAAAATCTCAATATTATAATTCACTAGAGGCCTGGTGCACAAGATTTGTGCACTCGTGGGGTTCCTCAGCCCAACCTGCACCCTCTCACAGTCCAGGAGCCCTCAGGGGATGTCCGACTGCCTGCTTAGGCCTGCTCCCCTTAAGCCAGCATTCAGACATCTGTAGCACTGCTGCAAAGGTGGGAGAGGCTCCCACCACCACCACTGCACTCGCCAGCTTCTGTGGGAGCTCACTGGCCACGAGAGGGAAGATCCTGCATTGAGCATCTGCCCCCTGATGGTCAGTGTATGTAACAGTAACTGGTCATTCTGCAGTTTGGTCAATTTGCATATTAACCTTTTATTATATAGGATACTTGTTAATATAGTACTAAGACAAAAGGGATCAAACTACAGATATCCTATAATGCTTAGCCCAAGGAATAGCATCACCATGCAAATATGTAATTACAGGCATAAAAAAAAGGTACAATGGGTTATTTTATTCTCCTATAAACTGTATATAAAGAGTTACAGAAAGAATCAAGGACCTCCTGCTATTGCAAAATATATATATATTCCAGTAAAAGTAAATATCAGTAAAATAGTATTTTGCTTTGGGAGTGGTAATTAGGCTCTGCATGTATCATGTTCAGAAACTACATTAGGGACAGTTGGTTGTAGATCATATCAAAATAAATACAGGAAAAGTGAGGCAGATGCTAAGTTAGGTTTGCAATAATGATGCTTCTCTCCCTTTGTATAAATAATTTCACTGTAATAGTTAATATTTATTATACTGTTGTTCTATATTAGGTACTATGCTTTTATTTTTAAAAATATATATTTTATTGATTTTTCACAGAAAAGAAAGGAGAGAGATAGAAAGCCAGAAACATCGATGAGAGAGAAATATTGATCAGCTGCCTCCTACACACCCACCACTGGGGATATGCCTGCAACCAAGGTACATGCTCCTGACTGGAACCAAACCTGGGACTCTTGAGTCTGCAGGGCGAAGCTCTATCCACTGAGCCGAACCGGGAGAGCACTATTCTTATTTTTCAGATATGTTCATTTTGTTCAATCTTCCACAGCAATCCCTCACAAAGTAGGTTTTTCTTATTAATTTTACTCTATAAATGAAAAACTGAAGCATGGAGAGTCTTAATAATCTCCTTTTGATCCATTAGCCACTGTCACTCAGAAGCTAACAGAGATTATATGCCACCAGTTGCTCTACCTTTATTTTCTGGGTAGTCAAAAATTACCCATTTATGTAGAATGTTTAGAGTTCTTAAAGAACATTTATGCCTATGATCTCATTTTACCATTTTACCATTACATATACCCATTACATTCAGTTTGTAGGATGGTTAATGTTCTGTATAATAAACACACTAAAATATGTCTGGGATTTAGTAACTTTAGGAGTGATTAAGTCCAGATTTCATAATAAGTTCAACCTGAGGCTCCTGTTGCAACTGCCTTCTGCCCACTCTGGTTTTTCTGACTTCTCTAGTGGTGATGTTGATTTGTCTGTTTGTTTGTTTTCCCAAGAACACACCTAAATTAACTCCCTGCATGTAACTGGACATCTCAGAATCTATTCTAGGGAACTTCACCTAAAACCATATTTTCAATATCAAATCATTTTTTAAATGTTTTGTCAAATATTCTTAGTCCCTTTAATATTTCCTTGGTGTTTTATTTTTATCAGCATTTTCACTTATTTTTGCAACCTATAAAATATATGTACTTTATTCAGTTTTTATATTCTGTCTCATTTTGGAGACTCTAGCTTTTGGTGCCTTTTTTTTTTTCTTTTAGATGCTTTGGCAATTTTATAATAAACTTATATTTCTTGACATTTTACTTGCAGGAATTATTTGTGACTTTGGCCGAAGGTAGGTTTTTCTAGAGAAATTTGCAGTTATTACTTCCAGTAACTGGGAGCTATACCAACGTAGCACCACTGTGAATGGTAGTATTTCATTGACATTTTTCATACAAAAAAGATAAATTCAGGCTACAACCCAAAATGGGGGTTACATTTTAGCTAGAAGGATTATTTTCCCCCATTGTTCAGCACTAGGTTTCCAGATAGGAACACCTTCTTGTAAAATTTAAGTGAGTGCACAGTTATATCCACTTTACACTTTCATAGAGGAACTTGCCAATTTGGTGGATTCAGCTTTATGATGAAATTATAGTATTTTAGCCTTTCTAACTTAAGCAACTATTGAACTTACATCCTTGTTCTCTATTCACTGAAAATCTAATTGCTTCCAAGGTGGCAGCCAGTATCAGCATTCCATTTACCATTTTCCCCTGCAAAGTATTTGTTCTTTTTAGCTCTTCAATGCATTTAAATGTTAATTTATTCAGCATTTTTAATTTTTTCCCAGTCAAAGAGATGGACAAATTACTCATGCTACCATATTGCAGAAATCTAAGTCTCTTTTCTAATCTTCACTATATATATTCACCTTTAACATGTGGTCCTTTTTTATCCCCGACTCAGTCAGCTGGGATGAAGTGAAAATAGAGACCTACGGGCAGAGATGCTAAATCTTTGGTGTTTATACTCATAAAATCTATGTTACTGATAAAACGAATAAAAAGCTTGAAGAATGAGAAAATAAATCATGCCTCCCTCAGAATAAAAAGAATAATTACTCCCTCTGGTACAGAGAAAAGTTCAGCAATGTGTTGAATAGAATCATTTAGACCCTGTTGGGACCTCAAAAGAGGTCCTATGCCTTCACTTTCTACTGTTAAATTACAATATAATAGTGAAAAGTAAAAGGGATATTGAAAAGAACTATAGAACAGTTTGGGGGTCCAAATATAAAGGATGAATTTTCCCTCAATCCAATCTTAAATTATATGAAGAAACAAGAGTCCCGGTGCATGAAATTCCTGCATGAGTGTGGTCCCTAAGTCTGGCCAGATAGCGAAGCATGAGGATTTAGTGTGGAAGGGCAGGTCCTGGCTGACCTCTAGGCCCTGGGCAGCACCTGTGCCCCGGACCCCTGCATACTCCACTTCGCCTGAGTCATGGCATCCAAGCCTGCACCTGGAGATGCAGAGAGCACAGCCAAACACCACAGGCCACTGCACAGCGTGGGCCTCTGGGCCACCCAGTAGCATGCTGTCTCCTGGCCAGCCTCACAGACCTGCTCCTATGTGAACCCACAGAGAGCTGGACCAGCACCTGTGGTCCCAGTGGCTGTGGCTCAGCTCACCTGGAAGACACCACATGGGTGCATAGTGGGTTCCTTACAAGTAGGTGCCTGGCACCTGAGCACGGGGGCTTCCCAAGCACACAATCCTTGGTGTCCTGAGGGAGAGTAGCAGGGAGAGTGAGAACAAGCTTGACAGACACCCCACTTTCTCACTGCACCTCCCAGGTAGCCGGGGAGAGGTTGCAGCCCCACATCATAGCGAGTGGTAGAGTTCCCCCTCTCCTGGTCGAACAGCCGCCTGAGGGGACAACCTGCATATTAGGCTTTTATTATATAGGCT
Organism: Pipistrellus kuhlii; assembly: GCF_014108245.1. NCBI lineage: Eukaryota > Metazoa > Chordata > Mammalia > Chiroptera > Vespertilionidae > Pipistrellus > Pipistrellus kuhlii. Next base: position 72,415,871 of record NW_023425529.1, read on the forward strand.
ATCTCTGTAGAATTCCCTAGTAACCCAAAGAAATTGAAGCAAAAACCTTGAGATGTCTTTTTTGCTGCCCATGTGGAAGAAGACACAGGCAGCCATAACAAGTATCCTGTGGTACCTATGTTACTAGAGAAAGAAAAAGCATTTCCTTTTGCCTCTAGAAACAGGACAGTTGGTTGAAAGAGAGAAAGCAGGCATATAGGGGAGGGCTCTGAGGTCATAATGAGAAAAAATTATAACAAAGAGAAGTGCAGGATGTATGTAAACAAACCACGTGGAAATATAGAAACCTCAACAGAAGCCAATGTGGTGGGTATATGGGACATGATTGTACATTGGAACAGACGTCAGTCTAGGACAAAAAAAAGGCTGACGCCCAGATTCCTCACCACCTGACATTATTACATTAATAGAGGCCTCGTGTACAAAATTCATGCACGGGGGTCGGTGTGTCCCTCAGCCCAGCCTGCACCCTCTCCAATCTGGGACCCTTTGAAGAATGTCGGGCAGTTGGACATCCCTCTCACAATCCAGGACTGCTGGCTCCACTGCCCGCCTGCCTGCCTTCCTGATTGCCCCTAACCATTTATGTCTGCTAGTCTGATCACTGCCTAACCACTCCCTTGTCATCCTGATTGATGCCTAACTGCTTCCCTGTCAGGCTGTTTGCCCCTAACTGCCCACCCCTTACAGGCCTGACCACCCCCCTCCCCCCAATTTCTCTCTCCTGCAGGCCTGGGTCCCTCCTAACTGTCTTCCTTGCAGGCCTGGTCACTCCCAACTTCCCTCCTCTGCCAGTTTGGTCAGCCCTAACTTTCTCCCCTGTAAGCTTGATTGCCCCCAATTGCCTTCCCTTGCATGCATGGTCCCTCCCAACTGCCCTCCCCTCTGGCCATCTTGTGGTGGCTATCTGGTGTCCACATGGAGGCAGGATCTTTGACCACAGGGGGGCAGCCATCTTGTGTTTGGAGTGAGGGTCAATCTGCGTATTACTCTTTTTTTAAATTTATTTAATATATTTTTTATTGATTTTTTACAGAGAGGAAGAGAGAGGGATAGAGAGTTAGAAACATCAATGAGAGAGAATCATCGATCAGCTACCTCCTGCACACCCTGTACTGGGGATGTGCCTGCAACCAAGGTATATGTCCTTGACCGTAATCGAACCTGGGACCCTTGAGTCTGCAGGCTGATGCTCTATCTACTGAGCCAAATTGGTTTCGACTGCACATTACTCTTTCATTAGATAGGATTATATTATATTATTATATTATATTAACTTTTCAGAAATTAAACTAATCCATAAAGAAAGAAAGAAGAAAGGGGAAGGTAATTCTAATCTAAGTGAATAAAAATCTGACTCTGAGAATACTTTGAAGCAACTAATTTTATTTAAAATTGTTAGGTTTATTTCGTTTTATTTCTTTGCTACCAAGCAGAATGGAAACTCAGTTAGAAGCTATCCCTGGTTATGCAAAAAATATAAAGTAAAAATAATTACATTTTGCCATCACTTAAATTTTAAAGCTTGAGAATAGTTGTCTATTCTAGTAGCAGTAGTCTTCTTGTGATATCCTGAGAAAAGGAATTTTCTGAGACTCAAATGGGAGGATGGAAAATTGTAGAAAACTTGTGGAATCAAACCCTTGAATTTCCCAGATCCTATTTCCCTTTTTCAGACTAAGGAAGAAGTGTATATGTGGTTTCAATAGGGTTGAAATCAAAGCCAGTGTCAGAATATCCCCTCCTTATTGGAGCAGGGTCCAGTCCAGCATCAGGCTAGCTTAGTCTATGCCCCCTGTTGCAGCCCATCAGTCTATTGCATGTTGGCTCCACATGGCTGTGAGCCACATGGCCTATGCAAGAGAATCAAGAGTCAAGAGAAAGAACTCCTTCCTTTGTTGGAAGGATTATGTATTCTCAAATTTTTACAGGCTTACAATGGCCCTAACTACTCTAGCCATTCCATGGTTCTCCAGGCTTGACTGGCAGGCACTTTCCCTGTGTCACCCTGACTGCTTGTGTATGCATCAATCCTCTCAGTCCAGCCCAAGCCCCCAATTTGGGTAGTGGTTTTCTGGGCACTATGAAGTTTCAGTTTCCTGGTGAAACTACCCAAATGGCCATGCTTTTTATTTTTTTATTTATTTTTTATTTTATTGATTTTGTACAGAGAGGAAGGGAGGGAGAGAGATAGAGTTAGAAACATCGATGAGAGAGAGTCATCGATCAGCTGCCTCTTGCACACCCCCTACTGGGGATATGCCCGCAACCAAGGTACATGCCCTTGACCGGTATCGAATCCGGGACCCTTCAGTCCCCAAGCCGATGCTCTATCCATTGAGCCAAACCGGTCCCAGCATACCCAAATGGCCATGCTTATAATACTCCCCTTTCGCTTCTTTTCTATTATCAATACCTAGCTAATTACAATGGTATATCCATACAACAAGTATTCTGAATCTTTTGTGAAGATAGAGAATAGATCTTTTGGGAGGAAAGTTGTGGCCATGTGTGTAAAATACTGCTGACAACTAAAGTAGGACAAGAGCATGATGACTATAGCAACAAGTTACTAATAGGGGACCCTGCAAGCAGAGCTCTGGAATGGCAATGGTGGAAATAAAAATGGAAGGGGAGTTTGGGGGAGAGGGGTAAGAGATTAAGGGAAGGGCTTGTATCCATGCAAATAAGCACAAGGAACAGACACAGTGCCGAGGGTAGGGAAGGTCAGGGGAGGTCAGTGGGGGGGGGGGGGAGGAAGAGACATATGTACTACTATTTGTAATACCTTAAACAATAAAATTAAATTAAAAAATGAAAGATGAGAAATCAAGTAAAAGGTGAGAATGTCAAAGTATCCCTGCATGCAAGAACACAAACAAGCTAGGAACCCCCTGCCTCCTGAAAAGCACACACTGTCCTGAAAAGGTAGTTATAAAGGAAAATAATTTTAAAAAATACATAAAAATAATTGCTATGGAATGTATGAGTTCAAAGCAAAGCTTATTTTCTTTATTTAATAAGCTAGGTACTGGACTTGGAATCTAACACCACAGGAGTAGTACTGGAGATATTATAGTTACAGTGATCCAGGAGCTAACATCATCAAAGAATCAAGGGAGGTGACCTCAAAGAACATGTTTTCCTGATCAAAGGGAGTGTGTGCTAGAATCTAAGATGTTGAAAATGCAGCAGACAAAGGGGGTAGAAGTGCAATGGAGCAGAAGAGCAGATGTGAAGGGATTGGACTTGGATTGCAGTAGTGTTTTTCTCATTGCAACGGAAAGGGGAGGTAGCAGGTTTTTAGATATGGTAGCAAAATGGTCAAGTAGCTATGGTCTGGTGTATTCTGTCTGATAATAACTCAAGTCATGCACTGAGATTAGTAGAGAGAAAAAGGAGTGGTAGAAAAATACAAGTAAAGTCGATGATATGTGACTTCATTGTGGAAAAAAAAGATAAAGTTTTTGGAAAAACACTGTTTCTTTATTGCATTGTGGAAAGACAACTTGAGTTTGGTGAAAATGAATGTGCAGTGCCTCTAGTGTATGGTCTGATGTTTAGCTCTTGGGGAACAGATATAGAGAGGGGTTTGTCTATAGTTTCAGCATTGACATATGTATATGAGCTTAAGATATCTAGAATATTTATTAATGAGCAAAAAAGAGAGTAAAAGAGAGAGAGAGAGAGAGAGAGAGAGAGAACTCAAGAACATGTTCAACAATGTGGTGATTATGAGGGCACGGGGTGGGTGGATGTGGAAGAAGGCATAGAGGGGATAACTGATGATGGGGAAAAAGAGTAATAGTAAACAGCATACGCAGAAATAGAAGCTGGATGTGGAAGAAGAATGTGAATGTAGAAGAAAGCTGTTCGGTAGTGAGACAATGGGGATCAATGAATTGGGCACTCCCCTCATTGAAGTTACTGATGATCAAAAGAGGAAGAGGAGATCAAAATCTGAAAGCCTCAACAGGAAGCAAGGGAGTCCTACTTATAAGAAACCGGTGCTATACGTTTTTTATTTGATTTCTGGCAAATGGGATTATTTTTGAACATAGAAAATGCCTCATTTTGGCAATGTCTACCATGTAAGGAGCCAGTCACAGAAAATATTCAAATAAAGCCGAAACCGGTTTGGCTCAATGGATAGAGCATTGGCTTGGGGACTGAAGGGACCCGGGTTTGATTCTGGTCAAGGGCATGTATCTTGGTTGCGGGCTTATTCCCAGTAGGGGGTGTGCAAGAGGCAACTGATCGATGACTCTCTCTCATCAATGTTTCTGACTCTCTATCTCTCTCCCTTCCTCTCTGTACAAAATCAATAAAATATATTTAAAACAACAACAACAACAAAAAATAAATATTGGATGATATTAGTTGTGGTGTATATTGAAAAGAGGTTTCCAGATATAAACAATGAGTTTATACCATCCCTGAAGTCTTTTCTTACTCTAAGATCTCTTCTAAATGTGAATGTTGATTCATCCACTATCCACATTTTCTTTTTCTCTCAATTTCAGTATTTGGCAAAATTAACTGGATCTTCAATGTCTCCCTTGAATGTCTCCCCTACTGTCTTATTCTAATTTAAATCTCCTCTTTCCTAAAGATGATGCTTCTTCTAGAGACTCAATAAGTCTGGATTTCAAAGTATGGGTATGTTTTCTCTGTACTATCATTCCTATTCCAGGTACTGATATTTTATTCCTCTATAAAACACATCCCTTGTTGCTGTCATCTAAGATCCACCCCCTCCATTTGTTCTTTGGAACTATTAGTTCTTGAGTTTGTTCTTTGGTGTCACTTCCTTTGGTTCTTTGATCATGTTAGCTCTTGGATCATTGCACCTATCTCCATTACTACTTCTGTGGTATTAGATCCCAAGTCCAGTACCGTGCTTGACCATTTTTTTCAATTGTCATGCTTCCCACCCTAATGCTATAACTCACTTCTATGATCATATCCAGCTTTGTGGTTACTAGTCACTACTTCTGTCTGCAAACATCAATTTTGAATATGTCTTATTGCAGTTTTCTATCTTTTCAACCCACTCTCTCTGTTTGATCCCAACAATAGTTTGAAGCTATTGAAACCCTTCCCATTTTTCCTTCTCTCTCACCCCTCAACCAATACCCACACTTCTGTTATGATCAATGTTAAATTTTATTGTTAATCCTTATAAAATCTCTCACTCAACTCCTTTCCTTCTTGTCATATTTGTTTCATCTCTTAGTAAAAGGCAGCAATGGTTAAATTTAATTTTCCACCTATTGCACACCTGCAACTGTTCCCCTGGACCAGCCAGGAGGAAACGCTAAACCACCTGTACTGCCCTAAATTAAAATTCATGAGCACTAACATTCCTAGTCCATTCACTTTTTACTGTACAATAGGACTATTTTAATACTTTGTCATTTTATCTCAAAATTATTCTCTTCTTCCACCCTCATCTTATAACTATTCTTCCTATTTTAGTAAAAAGTATAAAGCAATAAAAAGATAAATCTCTTCTACCATCTGCCCTTTTCCATCTATCATCCTGCATTTTTGTGCTTGACTCTTCTAACTTCTATTCTGTTACCAAAATAGACTGCACTTCAAGTAAATACAGTCTTTCCACAGTGCACTGGATTCCACTTCCTTTTCTTTCTCAAGGACATTATTCTAGCAATTTTCTTTTTTTTCTTTAATTATCAAATATTTCTCATTAATTGGATCATACCCATTAACATCAAAATAACATACAGTTATGTTGCTTATCTCATAAACATAAAATATTTTGACCCACTTCGCTTTTCAGCTATCACCAGATTTTTCTTCTAACTATAAAGTAAAATTTCTGGAAATAGCTACCTAGGCTTCATTATTGGAATATTTTTCTTCACATTTTCTCTCAAGCACACAATCAGCAAATTTTTAACACAACTTCACCAAAACTGATGATTTTGTTGCACTATTAACATATATGTTCCAAAGTCCGATTGTTAATTCTTAGTCTTCACCCTTTTTTGATCTATCAGAAGCAATTGACACTATTGATAATTATCTATAAGTTACAATATTTTCTTCAGTTGGTCTCTTTCCTAATAACACACAGGTCTAGTTTTCTTTATACTTTGCTGGTTATTATTCCTCAACCTATGTTTTTTTAAAAACATATATATATATATATATCTAAGAAGCAGCTAAAGAGTAAGGTGCCCTAAAATTTGGTCTTTGAACCATATCTCTATATTGATTCCTAATCAATTTCACCCAGTTTCAAAGACCTAAATCCTCTATCAATTTTGATATCTTTTAAAAGTTTTTATCTCCAGCTTATAACTCATTCTAAACTTCAGATTTATTTATTCAACTGCTCAACCTAGGCAAATAAACTTTCAAACACTAAGCCCTTAAATCTTCTCTTAAATCTGCCCCTCCTCTATGTTCACCAACATAAACAAATACTTCCACTTGCCTACTTAAAAACACAACACACACACACACACACACACACACACACACACACACCCCAATGTTTTCCTCAACAATCATCAGCAATCTTATCACACTTCTTCCAAAATATGAATTGTTAGTTATTGGGCATAAAGTTTTTGCTTTTTACAAAAGGAAAAATTGTCTATAGAAATTTTATGCTAGTAACTCTTTAGGAGCTAATGGGAGATCTGGCCACATTGTTTTATTTTAAGTTTTCTATCTTTTCTCTTATTTTCCTCTTCCCTCACTTGCCATCCAGTGAGAAGGACCTGCCACCTGGTCTTGTAAATGTATCTGAGAGATAGGAGCAGAGCCATTGTCTCCAGTGGAACGGAAATGGTATACCTGTACTTGTGGGGGAACTGTAAACTCCAATTTCAGCCCTGCCACACCTTGCTGTGTGTGTACATATAATACTTTGTCCTCCAAATGTATAAATAAATATTTGGGTTCTATCTAAAGTTTATATATCTAAGTGTCTAAGTATTTAAGTATCTATCTGTCATCTATCTATCATCTATCTATCTATCTATTTATCTATCATCTATCTATCATCATCTAATCTACAGCAATTTTTCTTTTATCTAGTTCAAACTATCACCATATCTTGCCTAGATTTTGGCAATACATTTTACCTATTTTCCAGCTTCTTCTTTTCTCTTTCTTGTTCCTTTAAGTCTATTTTAAATGAGAAGCCTGAATGACCTGGGGGCAATTTAGGTAAGATAACAATACTCCTTTACAGAAAAGTCCTCAACTGGTCACCAGTTTCCCTCTCAAAGTGAATGTTAGAATCTTCAGTTTGATCTATAAAACCATTCATGTTCTTTTCCTGGAATGTTCTCCCCACACACTTCCACATTTTCTTCAAAACTTTATTTTAAAATAGATTTTCAGTGAAACATGCTAGCCTACCCTAACCAGAATTTTTATCACATCCCCTTCATGTAATATACCCTTTTCTTTCTTTTATTTCTTTCTTAGCACTTACCACTTTAATATTAGGCATGTTTTATATGTTTCTTATCTTCATGAAGGCAGTGATTTTTGACTGTTTTGTTTATTAATGGGTCACAGCCAATAAACTTAGAAAATGCTTAATAAATATTTGTACAATAAATTAATTAATAATGCCACTTGTTTCATTTTATAATCAATTTTTAGTATAACATTTAGTTTGCATTAATTAAACTCCTACAAGGAATTTTCCAATAATGTTACTGCCTTAAGGGAGATACCTGGTATCTAGAAATAATTTAATAAATTGTGACTTATAATTAGGGTAGTCACTATCATTTATAGTTATTCATCTTTAATTTATTATTTTCTTATTACTCTCCTTAAGATGAATAAGAATGATTTTTAATTTAGTTATGCTCTCTGTGGAGAAAGAAAATAAAGCCTGTGTTATTATTGAGAACAAAATATTTTGGAAAACAAACAAACAAAAAACCCTATAAATGGTATAAACATAAGTACAAAGCAAACACCTGTATGTTGTACTATTTTTCAGACTATGGCAGTAAAACTACAAATAAATATCTTATCTCTGGTTAAAGAGTACATTTATAAGTTCAAATATATATTCTTATTCCACTTGCAATTAAAATTATATTTTCATATATGAAACTTTCTAAAGTTATGCTTTAAGTTTATATTTTTAATTCTGCTATGATAATTATATATTTTCAAAATTTACAATGTATTTATAATGTAATATTCCTTTTGGAATATCCAGAGCTAAAATACTTTTCTAAGGAAACCAGGAATCACCATTTTTATCCCCAAATCCAAAATATTTCTGAGTCACAATAATTACAAAGATATTTGGAGCAAAATGTTTATTTTTATTTTAGGTAAGAGCCCTTTATTATTTTAATCCCTTTCAAATTCTTTCAGAAAAATTTGAAAACTATGTTATTTTATGAGGACATTAAAGTTCATTATATTTCAGATTATTATAAGAACATGTGGAAATTTTAATCTATTTTTCCTTTGAGAAAATAAATACTACTTTCTTGGTACTCAAAAGCTATAAAATAATCATAACTATGAGTATAGGGTTCATTATGTATTTTAATGTTGTTTTTTTATTTCTATGGTAGATTTTTTATAATAGAAATAATTTCCTATTTCTTCTAAATTTTCAGTTTTACAGAGGCATACTTAAAAATAAAATTATAATACAATTAAAATGTACAATTTGGTGATTTTATATGCAAATACATTATGAGATGGCTCTAAAACAAACATTAATTAACACATCCATTATCTAACTTAAGGGAGATACCTGGTGTCTAGAAATAATTTAATAAATGAGACTTATCATTAGGGTAGTCACTATCATTTATAGTTATTCATCTTTCATTTGTTATTTTCTTATTACTCTCCTTAAGATGAATAAGACAATTCATCTTAAGATAATTTCCCCATTGCCTTTTAGAAAGAGTGGGAGGGAGGGAAAAAGGGAGAGAGAGAAAGACGGAGGGAAAGAAAGAGAGAGAAATAGAAACATCGATGTAAGAGAGATACATAGATAGGTTGCCTTCCACATGAGTTCCGGCCAGGTGGGCATCGAACATGCAACCCAGGTATGTGGACTTGCCTGGGAATCAAACCCGAGATCCTTTGGCGCCTGGTCTGCTCTAACCACTGAGAAACATGGACCACATATAAGCTTTCATTAACCAGGAAGAAAGTCCATTTATTATAATAGTATTAAATTGAAAGAAACAAAAAATATAAAAAACTTTTACATTTTGAAATTTTAATTCTTTCCACCTAATTTCCTAGTTTATGTGGGTAAAGTATATTTACAGAGTATATTTGTCTGTAATATGGAATGTCCGTACATGTTTTATTAACATTTCTAAATTTGGCTTCTCAGCATTCAGAAGTTTTCAGAAAATTCTTAAAGGTTTGATGGCCTTCAAAAGAGCAATTTCCTTTTAAAAGGAATATCAATCTGGTTTTATTCTTAACTACATTAATTCAGAACAAGTAATTTTGGCACATCATGCATGGAATATGTAATTTGGATTCACAACATACTTGAGCACAGATAATGGCTTCCAAAATCAAATATGTGATATTTGCTAAATAATATATTTAACATTTTATTTTATTTTAGGTTTTCCTTAATTACTCTACATACAGATAGAATGAAAATATTGTATGACCTTATTTTGTGTTTTTTTAAGTTTTAAAACATATTCCCTTTTTTATGAAAAAAATAACACATTTAATTCAATAATTTGCTTACTTTTTTTTACAAAAGTAACATAAGAAAACAAATGTTAAATAGATTTTTAAAAATTATTTTGCAGTGAGTTTCCCAAGAATGTAACTGTCAAATTTCTATCTTAATCTTAAACAATGTCTCAGAAACATTAACACCTAGAAAAAGCAATGTGTTTTACTTGGTTCCATTTATTATAAAAGATCCAAAGAGTAAGCAATGCTTGAACATTGTGTTATAACATTGGCAAGGGGGAAAATTAAATTCACTTTTAACTCAGAATACATAATGATTACCCAGGTACAGTACCTGAACCCAAGCAAAGAAAGTATCCTTAAAGATTTTAGAAACTTAATTCTCACAATAAGGGCTTTTCTTGTGCACAATGCTTCATTTCTCTTTAATTCCTACATAATTGCTTGGGATTCACATGTCAGTTTAGTGTTTTTCTACCTCTGTGATTCTACTTTTCAGTAGAATGTCTTTTTAGATTACTGACTATAATAGAAAATTAATCATGAACAATAAGATATGACTTAATTTTTATAGTTTTTCATCAAATACATATTTAAAATTTAACCAGTATAAGGTTTTTCCAAAAAGTTCCCTTATATTCCATTTATTTAAAAAAATGATATTTAAATATTTGAATATGTATTTTTTGTAATTTTATCTATTTATTTAGACATGATAACTAATAAAGTGCAATTAATCTATGATTCTCAGTCATTTCATGTACTTACTCTAATTTACTCTTATCTGTGTTGTGTACTTGGGTCTGCTTCTAGGCTTAAGATTACTAAGGATTCACATACCTCAAACTGTACACTTGTTTGTATAAGTTTTCTGAATTGTAAAATCATAATAAATACTGGTTGATTCAATTAACTGAGATCACATGTCTTTTTTTTAAAATATATTTTATTGATTTCTTACAGAGAGGAAGAGAGATGGATAGAGAGTTAGAAACATCAATGAGAGAGAATCATTGATCAGCTGCCTCCTGCACACCCCCCACTGGGGATGTGCCTGCAACCAAGGTACATGCCCTTATTTGACCTTTCAGTCCACAGTGCGATGCTCTATCCATTGAGCCAAACTGGTTTCGGCCATATGTCTTTTTGCAAGCACTATATAGCAGGCTGCATTATTTGCCAGTACATTCTTCCTTTCCTCTGAGTGTCTGAAAAATTTCAATATTTGTTGAGTATACTTCTATAAGTATAGACATGCCCCTGTGACTTGATTTAACCAATGACAATGTGACAGAGTGCCATTTCTGAGTTGACTCTCCAAAGAAATATGGCATGAATGCCATGCCACAAGGAATGGTTTATTTAGCCAGAGTACAAGAATGAAAACACATGGACCAAAATCAGATGTTCTAGTTTGGTTCAGAGATCCCTGGTTGAGATTAGCTAGCCTGTAAACTGCTGAAGGTTAAATAAAATAATTGTTGTTTTATGCTATGGATGTTTGTGGGCAGGAGGTGTTGTTTGTTATGCGGTATTATTCTAGCAGAAAATTAATACTCTCCAACACAGAGAGGCATTAGTACAACTGTAAATATGGAGAGACAGATACCACTTTAGAAGGTATGGTAAAAACAACATTTCTTAAAGTCTTCCATCTTTACTTACTAGAAGCCACAGGTGATAAGTTATTCCAAAAATTATGACTATAAAACATTAAAAATATTTTAAGATTATCTGACTGAAAGATAAAAATGTGTATATATTAAAAATTTATTTGTGTCATTCTTAGATCACTTTCTAGATTCCATTCAGATGCTATGAGTACTATAAAGTTAATATCAGCAATTCTTCACTAAGTAACAGGAAAATAGCCATGCTGTGTAACTTTTTAAATTTTAATATTAGAGATGTGTTATATACAAATCAAACCTATGACTCCATTGCCTAACATAGTACATATTTCAATGATTTAACAATCAATGGTGTGTATGCAGTCTATGTTTAGAGAGTTAATATGTCTCAGGGGAAGATGAGCTTTTACTTGAAGAGATTATTTTACATTTGAAGTTAATGATTGGGAAGCACTGGCACAAAATTAGACAGTCCACCTTTAACATAGTTTTCAGGCTATGATAGATTTCTGGGTCCCTTAAGTTCCTGCTTTTTTAATTAGTTCTATAGTGTAAAATAAGATTCACGAGGATGGAGGCAGAGATAAAATACCAATATGTTTCCTTAATTTTAATTTTACAGATTGTTTAATGAAGTCCAGATATTTTCAAGTTTGTATGATTCATTAGATCTCCAAATCAAATATTCACCCTAGATTCCTATGTATAATTTCTTCCTGGAGAACTACTAGTCAGAAATTTGACAGGCTTAAGATTGAATTCACCTGTATTTTCCCAAGCTAAATTCAGTCCTCTTCTTTTACTCTATAAAGGAGCTGTTTGGTATTAAGTAGTAGGAATGTCAGCATAATGCATGTACAGTTAATATATATGAAAATATATATGAGAGCAGGCTCAAAGGAATCTAAAAAGGTCTGCTGAAGTACACTGTTAACACACACACACACACACACACACACACACACACAAAATAACAACATGGTGTTACCAACATCACATAGCTTAAAGAGGAAGGGGGAGGAAAATATATGAAACATATAGAGCTGAAGCTGTTCTATAGCTACAACTATAAGAGAGTGGACTTTGGAAGATTAATTCAGAAAGGGACAATCCATACCTAAGCAGGAAGCTACCACAGAACTAAATACATCAACTTCTCAATGTTCCATAGCTAAAATTTGGAAGCAGCCTAAGAGCTCAGCAGCAGATGAGTAGATTAAAAAAATAAAAACAAAAAAACCTGTAGTACATCTACACAATGGAATACTACTCTGCTTTTAAAAAAAAAGAAGGAATTCTTACCATTTGCAACAGCATGGATGGAACTGGAGAGCATTATGCTAAATGAAATAAGCCAGTCAGAAAAGATAAATATCCCATGTCTCACTCATTTGTGGAATATAATGAACAACATAAACTGATGAACAAAAACAGATCCAGAGACAGAGAAGCATCGATCAGACCGTCAAACCTCAGAGGGAAGGTAGGGGAGCATGGGGGTAAGGAGGAGAGATCAAACAAAGGACTTGTATGCATGCATAAGCCTAACCAATGGACACAGATACTGTTGGGGGAGGCAATGTGGGGATAAGGACACATATGCAATACCTTAATCAATAAAGAGAAAAAATAAAAATGAATAAATACATGAACTTCATCCTTTCTACCATACCCTTTTTATTTTCTGATGGCTTCAGTTAACCAGATCCAACAGAAAACTGGAGAAAATAAGATATCCATTGATAAATTTATTAAAGTTGGACTTCTGGTGCCAGAGTAGGGTGTGGAGGATGAAAATAAACCTGAAGGGATAAGCAGAGTGCATCTAACACACATATTCAATGTTTAAGGACAGAAATAAGAGAATCTTTCTAAATCTCTCCTTTATCCTTTCTATATTAAAAGGACATTTTGGTTCATCTAAAATACAAATTAAATTCTGCCTTTCTATGGAATAGTGCAGTGGACTAAAACAATAACTGATGGTGAATAACCCGCTAATTCTCAGAATTTCTTAAAAATTAGGTGAAAAATAAAATGTGATTTTTATATTTTATTTATTTTTTATATCTTGTGTAATTCTTATTGATTTCAGAAAGAAAGGGAGAGGGAGAGAGAGATAGAAGCATCAATGATGAGAGAGAATCATTGATCAGCTGCCTCCTGCATGCCCCCTACTAGGGATGGAACCCGCAACCTGAGCATGTGCCCTTGACTGGAATGGAACCTGGGGCCCATTAGTTTGCAAGCCAACGCTCTATCCACTGAGCCAAACTGGCTAGGGCAGTTTTTTACTATTTTGAATAGTTATATTATTCAACCCAGGGCAACCTGAGCATAACAAAAACAGAGTATTATTAATCTGTAAGTATAGATGAAGGTGTGCTTTTACATGAATCTCATTTTACACATGAGATTCTATGTGTAAAATACCCTCCACATGTGACACTAAGAACAAAGTAGCCATGGCAGGGCACCACATCGAGACCTTTCCATAGGAATAGGCACCATTTTATGACAGAGACTAGAGTTCAATAAAAAGTGGAGTTAATCAGTTTCAAGTGTGTCTAAGATTTGAGCGAGGGGGTAAAGTCACTCAGAAGAAGCATAATACCAACCCGTTCTGCTTGCATCAGCCTGCACTTTCCTTAACAACTCCTGGGAAGTGAAGAGAATGTATTTGCAGGTGATTACTGAGTTGGAGAAATAGTAAGGCTGTTCACCCAACCTTCTCTTCCCTAGAGGGCAGTTAGAGCCACGCCCTATGGGGCAGAGAGGAAAGGGTGTACCACCTGTGTTACACCTGTGTAAAATAAAAATGTTTTAAAGAGGCTGTTCACCACCTACTGAAGACACCCCATCTTTTAAAACGGCCCAGAAGGCTTTGAATAACTAAATTATAGGAAGGCATACATATTCTAATTCAAAAAGTAATGTAAATGAAGCAGTTTGCATCTGGAGTATTAAAAAAATTTCTAGTTCTGTATAATCAAAGTATTTGAAAAAATTGAGATATTTGGTAAAAAATAAAGTACCAATTATATGATATTCATGTGCTTCTATAAATGTCATTTAAGCTTTGCATTTCTATGCTTGATTTTAGAGTCCAAACTATACAATATAATAGGTATGAATTTTTACAGTGTGAATGAGTACGAAGGAAGTATGAATAACAAAATACTACAATCATCCTTGGAAATATGGAGAAAAATATGTGAATTCCAAAATATCTGCCTAAATGCTTAATTATAGAATGGACTTTTTTTTTTTTCTATCCAGTGCTTAATGATTGTTTGCAATACATTTTTTTTTCAAATAATGATGAATAAATGGGTGGGTTCCACATGCATGGATGAATTAATGAATAAATTATTAATAAATCTGGCTTCATGAAAGTTCACTAAATCACTAAAATACAATATAAACTGTCTCCGGTAATGTGTCTGAATCAAGATAAGCTATGACTGAATACCCCCAGTTAAATCAATCAGAATACCTTTCAGTTGCAGAAACACACATTTGACTTCTTTTGAACACAACAAAGATGTGAAGTATCTTTTACTTCTTTTTAATGAGCAGAATCGTAGATTAGTCTGTCTATTCCTGGGCAAGAGAGCATGCTGTTCTTTGGATTGGCTTTCCTGCTAGCCTCCTACACAGACTATTACTGGGGGTTGTTTTCCTAGCTCACTTCACTCTGCTCATTTTGTAGTGGGAAGGGTCAATGCAGTAAAATTATCCCAGAGCTAGCCAACATTCTCTTGCTTTCTTACACTTGCCTGTGCACTGGCAGTGTTAGTTTCCACCAGCGTGCCTTCTAACTCACATTCCACAAAGCAACCAATGAACCTTTTTAAAGCACTACCTTACCATGTCTACTCTTTGCTTCAAACTCTTTAGTGGCCTAGAACAGTGACTCAGGAGAGAGCCCAGTGTCTCAGTATACTACACAAGGCTGTCAATAATTTGTTATCTGTGTCTTTTGGGGAACTGCAATTAAAATATTAGGATGAGAAAAATGTCCATTGTACTAGACAGCCCTGAAAGGAAATCTTTTCTCATACCCACTAGATCTTGGTAATATTGCTCCTCATTTGACATTAAAACCGATAACAAAAACAAAAAAACAAAACTTCTCCAGAGATCTTTAAATGCCCATGGGAGGATTGGAGATCTCTTTTCTCACTGAAATACTTCAATCAGAGTCAATTGGTCACAGTTCACTTAATAAACAATATTTTCTCACAGTTATGTTCACATGATCTTCATTTTTCAAAGAAAACCATCTCCATGTTTCTCACTAATTATAGGGCCAACAAATATCACTTTAGATATTTTTGTGCCACTTCAAAATATGAATTACTTCTCCTTCCTAAATTTTATCAAGACACCTTATACAAAAAAAAAAAAAAGCACATAGCCTAATTATTTGTCTTACTTGCTGTATTCAAAGCTAAGGTAAAAAGTAAAAAAAATATTGATCTATTTATTTTAGAATGATGTGTCTGCTCCCAATCTATGATGTATTTACCAGGTATTGGCATATGCTGTGTACTTAATGAGGGTGGCACTAACCTTAAAACTAGATGACCTGATTTTGAATCTGTATGTCATTATCATTGTGGGATCATGGGAAAAAGGCTATCCATTCACAGCATCCACTGATACTCTTTAAACTGCAAGACTTCAGTAAGAATTAAGTGAGATAATGTCATAAAATGAGTTTAAATGCTGATTTTCATCTATAATCATTTTAAATTCCAACTGTAATTTTCTAAATGTTAGTAGAAATGTTATTGAGCCATAAGGTTCATTTTCCTAATTGGATTAAAAAGTTTCTGGACTATGGAGCTTGTTAGAGAATTTAAATGGCTGTCCAACTAGCCATACAGTATATTAAAAACAATTAGTCAGTTCAACTATTTAATCAGCCTATATTTGTGTTCAGGTTAATTCACATAAAAGGAGCAACTCATGATGTTACCAGTTTCACCATGATTTTACAGGTACCAAATTGACCACTATTTCTCCTTAAAATGAATGTTTTCCAAGTCCTCTAAATTTTTTGTTTTAAAATTGGGCAAAATATGCTAAACTAGAAGAAATGGAACAGCTCTCCTATATAATACAAGGCTAATATGCAAATAGACTGAACAGCATAACAACTGAAAACCAAACAACCAGTTGCTTTGACCTGCACTGACCTTCAAGGGGTGTGTGCAGAACATGATGGGCATTGACCGTGGTGGGATGGTGGAGCAGGTGAGTAGGGGTGCCAGTCATTGTGATTGGGGTGATTCTCTGGTGCTTTCTGAAAATGTTTTGCTCCCATGCACTGTAGTACAGCCTGGTGCTCACACCTGCTGCTGGCATTGGCCCTGCTCTCACCCACTGCCAGTGTCCAGTGCCAGTCCCAATCGATCACTCTGTGCCATCAGCGGGTGCAAGTGGGGTCAGCACCATCAACACTTGGGAGTGGTGGTTAGAACAGGGCTGCCAGCAGACAGGGGACCAGGGGCCCCACCCCTGCATCTACCGCAGCCTCAAGGCCCACAGTTTCTTTCAAAGTGCATGAATTCATGCACTAGCCCCCAGTGTGTTAATAAAAATTTTATGGCAATATATTTATTTTTCTCCCTCAGAGAAAATTTTGCTACAATTTTCTCTTAATTAATGTAATTGATAACATTAATAGAGATATCTGGCATTTTAATCATAAAGCTGTGTCATTTGCTGTCTAAAGTAAAATTAAAAACCATCAGCAATCTTTTACTTTCAGTGGTAGCTGTAAAGTAAATTAAAATAGAGCTGGAAATAAATGGCTGATATGTTCAATTTAAAAGATCACAGTCCTGGGTCACTCACAGGAAGAAAGAAGGCAACAAAACATTGTAATAAATGACTAAGGAAAACTGCTATCCACACAAGTGGGAGATTCTGAAATCTTTAATAATAAGCTCTGCAGCATATAAGTTAACTATTATGATTAAGGCCAATTTTAAAATATGATTAGCATTACGTTTTGTGCAGATTTAAGAACAATCAGGACCCAAGCCCTGTTTTACTCACTACTATTTCATTAATCAATTTAACAATTGGCATTTGGTTAACTATATAGAAAATTACTTTGACCATGTGTTCTTGTAGCTTATAAGAGAGTGTTAAACTTTATTCTATTAATATGCTAAGCAGTAATACTAAGTGAATGATTGGCAGATACACTCATCTAGACATTGTATTCAGCTCATTTTCAGATAATATAGGCAGTTAGAAATGTACAAACAATTCTAACTGTGGAATTTCTTTAGACATGGCTTATGGCCTATAGGTAATATCAGTAATTTATTATGATAGAAACTGAAAGGATGACAAAGAGCTAGGAATTTAACATTCAATTTCCATTTTATTTATGGTATATTTTTCAATGAAGGCCGAGTCATTGGAGATTTTGGTTCATGTTTCTAACATGCTCATCTCTTTAAGCATAATTGGCTTTAACATTTGGGAATTATTTGAGTGAAAATACTTGATGAGGCTATGACCGAATGAAAGTATGAAGAAATAAGTATACAAAGCAGAAAGAGGAAGCCTGAGAATAGAACTAGAGGGAATGTCTATTTTTGGAAGTCAAAATAGAAGAAGGAATCATTAAGGTCAGAATGATATTATATAATTTCATGTAAACAGAAGAAGAATATCAAAGGAAATAACAATCAACCACTGAGTATCTATAGAAACTTCTAGGAGTGTGAGATGTGAATTTTAATGTGTTACTGGGGTCAGAATATTTTTTAAACATTTATGAAATTGTATCTTCCAGAATAATCAAGAAATTAAGAAGATTATATCTTTCAGTGATATCAGTAGACAATTTAGCCACAAAGGTATAAGTTGTTCAGATTGGTTTATTAATAATTAAAATTATTGATTATTTAATTTTCTTCAACTTTTTCTTCTTTGATTAAATTAATTTATTTTTTTAACTAACCAATAATTATTGTTTTATTTTCTTTCTTCCAATTCATTCTGGTACTCATGCAATCTGGTTTATACATAAAAAACAAACATGTCCAATTCTTCTCTCAATTTAGATGACCTAGCAAGTAAAAGCAGCTTCAAACATATTAAGAGTAATTTTAAGAGCAGTCAGATATCCTGTAATGGCAGCTTTTCTCAATATTTAGATATTCTCTCCTTATCCTCTATGTTCCTAAATAATACATTGGCTCTTTATTAATTCTTAATGTTACATAGAAATAACTTAAGGCGATATATCATACAACTTCTTGAGTATTTTAACAAATTATTGATCTTTTATCATGTTAATTTTATTTTTTATTGTATTACTTAACATAAAATATATAGAAACTTTCAATTTGGTGATTCATAGGGCAACCCTCAACTACTGAGCCACACCAGCCAGACTAGAGTGGTTTTAAGCATCTGAAAGCAGAATAGTTTTCAATTCCAAATGCCTTATTTTTATTTTCTGGGTGTTTATTTATGTCATTCTTTAGGATAACTATTATTTTTCCTGAGCTTCTTAACAGAAATACAGATTATAAATTATGATGTCTTGGGAGATTGAATGCACATTTCTTAGTTTATTGATGATTTTGGGAAAAATATGTCATGTCAATGAGTAAATTAAAGCAGAGGAAAGGGGGGGGGGGGTGACACCAGAGCCCTCATTAATGATATTACTGCACTTGAGAACTATTTTCACCTTTTGTCAAGTAAGGACATAATGAGAAGACAGCCATCTGTGAACCAGAAAATGGATCCTCACCAGACACCAAATATTCTAGTGTCTTCATCTCGGACTTTCCAGCCTCCAGAACTGTGAGATATAAATGTCTTTGATTTATAAGCCACTCAGTCTTGGTATTCTGTTATAGTACTGTAAATGGATTAAGAAACAATTGTTGCTGAGAGTGGGGAACAACTGGAGCTATCATATATTGTTGGTAAAGGTGTAAAATGGCACAGCAGCTTTGAACTAATTTAACCATTTTTAATAACTAAAATAAAAACCTACTGTATCATCCAGTCATTTTACTTCTAAAAAGTTATTTCAGAGAAATAAAAGTCTATTTACATATAAAACTTGCATATAAATGTTTAACCGAGCTTTATTTTGAATATTGCCAGGCAGGAAATGACCATCAATTAGAGAATGGATAAAAAGTTACAGTATTTTGTTAAAATGCAATTATGACTGAACAAAACGTTGAAATGGATTCTTGTTATATTCAATAACATAGATGGATCTCAAAAATAATTATACGGAACTTAAAAATATAAATTAGATGCATAAAGATTGCATAATGTAATTTATAATAGATAAAACTCTAGAAAAGACAAACCCATTTTTAGACAGCAGATCAGTTATTGCCAGGGTACACGAGCTGGGAGGAGCAGCTTATAGAGGGGCATAAGGAAACCACTGGGGTGAAATACTAGTTCATTATTTTGACTGTGATGTTAATTTTATGTGCATATGCATATGTCAAAACCTATCAAATTATAGACTTTAAAAATGTAGTTTATTTTATGTCAATTATACTTCAATAAAAGTTTTTAAAAATGAATACACAATCAGAATGGCAATTTTGTAAAGTACATTAAAAAATATCTCATGGATTGGAGCCTAAAAATAAAGTATTTTCTCCTTTAAGCAATCTACTTACAAAGCCAAATTATTATACAATCATGTGTAACTTACTGATAAGGAAACATTCTGAGAAATATGTCATTAGGATATTTTTGTCATTGTGCGAACATCACAGAGAGTATTTACACAATTCTAAATGGTATAGACTACTACACACTTAGGCTATATGGTACAGCCTGTATAATATGTTGTTACTACTAGAGGTCTGGTGCATGAATTTGTGTGTGGATAAGTCCTTTGGCCTGACTGGTGATCAGAGCCAAATGGGGCCAGCATGCCAGGGGGAGGGACTGCAGGAGGTTGGCTGTGGGGGCACAATGACCACCAGGGGGCAGCTCCTGCATTGAGCCTTTGCCCCCTGGTAGTCAGTGCATCATCATAGTGAATGGTTGACTGGTCAAGCAGTCCACCAGTTGTAATGGTCACTTAGACTTTTATATATATAGATACTGTATGTTACTATACTGAATATTGCAGGCAACTGTAACACAATGGTATTTGTGTATCTAAACACATCTAAATTACAGTAAAATTGGTATAAAAATAAAAATGGTACACCTGTTTGGGGTACTTACCATGAATGGAGGTTGTAGGTCTGAAAGTTGCTCTGTGTGAGCAGTGAATGAATGTTGAGTGAACATGAAAGCATAGGACATTATACTACTTTGAACTTCATAAACACTATTCCACAAGCCTGCCTCAATTCAATAGGCTCAGAGATAGAACATGGAAGTTGTTAATGCTGCTCCATGAACAGGGATATGGATTGGATTGATTGAAAATGTTGAGAGTAACTGGCTAGGTAAAGCATACATCACCATAATAGTGACTTCCAGGAGTGAGTAAAAGGTGGCCTAAGAATCAGTAGGAATAAAAAATCAAGATGGAGAGATAAAGGCACATGGGAGATTATCATGGCAAAGTGGTTTGGGCTATTGCCTATTGGAGCAGTGATCAGATGAAGGAACTCTGTGACATTCATACAAAAAGAGGACATTTAACATGGTGAGAGTGTAGAACTGAGGACTCAATATTTTGACTTTGGAAATTTATTTTTGGTTTCATTGAACTATGTCACTATGGGATCTCTCTGTCATTAATTTGATGGAAGAAATAAAACTTACCTATGCTTTACATCATTACAACCTGAAAACATTCCTAATGTATAAGAACAGGCTCCCTTCATAGTACCACAGAAAGCTGTTATTAAAGTATTAAAGTGACATTGTCACTTAGTATTTGTTAAGATACTCCTCTAGACTTGTTTCTTTATACAGGATTAGGTCTTCAACAAGGACTTTACAACGATGTCATATGGATTTTGAAGACCATCAGACTAGATCTGGGAGGGCAGGACTAGAGCACCCTCTGACAGTGCAGTGCTGGGGAACAGAATCCTCTGTGCTGAAAAGGATCAATGTCTAGGAGATTGGGATATAATCAGTGCAATCAAAATTCAGGTGTTGTCAGAGATAATCTATTGCCAAGCCTCACAAATATTGCTCTCATCAGCGAAAATAACAACAAAACAACAGAAATGACTCCTGAACCACAACATATCCTTTCATTTCTTACAGGAAATTCAGTTCCATTGCAATCTTATGGGACCACCATCATACTTGTGGTCCTTTGTTGACTGAAAAGACATTGTGCAGAGCATGACTGTATTCATTGGTGGGTGAGAACTGCAAACAAGAAGAGATGGACAATATTTTTCACTATTTAATAGAATTAAGTCATATGTACCTGATGTATCCATTTAGATTTTAGGGTAGACTTTCATAAAGAGTATTTAAAAATTAGTGCTTTTTTGCAGAAACTCCCTTTCACCTAGACCATCTTACTATAATGAGAAAGATTCTTGATATCAAGGATTTTTGGAACTATTATTTTTGCCCCAATGCTTATAACATATATTTTAATATTTTATGAATTACTTTTAAGATTTTTCATGGTAATAACTAATATTTAAAGATAGATTTATTCTTTTATAAGTTTTTTCTAATTTTTATCTAATCTCAAAATATATGTATTTTTTTCAGGCTGCCATAACTTATCTTAGATTGGGTGTGTTATTATTAAAATTATTTTTCATAGTTCTGAAAGCTAGTTAGTCCATGATGAAGGTGCCAGCTGATTAGGACCCTGGTAAGAACTCTCTTCTTGGCTTGCGGAATGCCATCATACATCCATGCTCAAATGGCCTATCTTCAACATGTGTACCCAGAGACAAAACAAAGCCAAGCTCTCCGGTGTCTGTTCTTTTAAGGGCAGCATCATAACGGTGATGTCCTTAGAAGACCTCATCTAAACAGAATTATCCCTTAATGCCCCATCTCTAAATAACATCATATTAGTGTTTTGAGCGTTAACATATAAATTTTGGAAAGGACATAATCTACACTAATAAATGAGAAATACGTAAATTAACCATTACTCTGCTACACCTACCAGCCATTCAGGAGGAAATATGCAAATTAGAAGGACAAAGAGGGCAGCCACCCAGCTGCTCCAGGTGTGGAGTGGATGGGTGGGGCAGGATGCCTGCTATGAGAGGGAGGGCAGGGGGCAAAGGGATCTACAGGAACAGCAATCTGGCCACAGTGAAGACAAAGACTGCAAACTCTGGAGTCTGCAGCAAAGACAAAGATGGCAGACTCCAGCTAGAGTTTGCAACAAAGATGGTAGACTCCAGCTGGAGCCTGCAGCAAAGGTGAAAAAGGCAGACTCTTGCTGGAGTCTACAGCAAAGGCAGCAGACTCCAGCTGGAGCAAAGGCCTGGGTCCCAGGTACTAGAGGAAAACTGGTGCTGGAAGCCAAGGGAAGGAAGGCCTCTTGCACAAATCTCTTCATGCAATGGGCCTCTAGTCTATATATAAAAGTCTAATATGCTAAGTGTCCCTCCTCTATCTGACTGGTCGCTATGATATGCACTGACCACCATGGGGCAGATGCTCCACTCAGAAGCTGCTGAGCAGCAGTGACTTGGCAGCAGTGGTTCTCAGGTGACACACCCCAAAACCAGAGAAGAGGGAGACAATTCCTTTCGGGGCCTTGTCATTCCACCTTTGACCATGGGTTATGTTGTTGCTGAGGCATTGTTGGCCAGTATCTGGTTTACTGCACACTTGCGTTTGCATTCCACATCCTATATGACAACAATTCAGGGACCCCTTGGGGGATGTTGGAGAGCTGGTTTCAGCCCAATCCCCACAGGCCAGGCCAAGGGACCCCACCTGCCGGAGGGACCCAACTCACTCCATGGATGCCGGGGAGAAACCATGGGAGGTTGGCTCCAAAGCATGTCTGGCCCTTCTTACCCAGTTCTGCTCTGCTGCCCAACTTCTAATTAACTTTATTTCAATGTGCATGAATCTGTGCACAGGGCCACTAGTTAAGTTCATAAAAAATATAAAAGCACAATCACTTATTGACTTTGGAATTCTATATTCCTTCAAATATTATCATATATATTATTCATTTGATTTTAAAAGCCACTATATTAAGAAACTAAATAAGTAGGATATCATTATTTTTCATGGGAAGAAAGTTAGTAAACTAAAACTGAAAAAGCTAAATGACTTGCAGTCTCAAACACTGTCATTATAGAAACAAGTACTATTTATTCTACTTTATCGTATGATTCTTATTTTGTACACCAAACTATTTCAAAATATATTGAAATCCATAAAAGCATTAAACAGGGTGGGGCAAAAGTTGGATTATAATTGTGAATACACAAAATAGTTTATTCTTATATTATCATTTATTAATCATTGCATTATTTACCTGTATTGCAACTAAACCTTCTTTTGCTCATACCTGTATAATGGTATGAAATACAGAATATAGGGACAGCTATCATAAAAACTCCATTATTCCTGCATTGGTACTGACTTATCCTCAAAATATCAAAAGGTTAATACTCTAAGAACTAAGTAATAAATAGGATTCCAGTGAACCAATGTGTTAGCTTCACTTCAATTTTAGAAGGATGTATTCATAATATATATTTAAAATATATTATGAATACAACTTTGCAAAATCTAATTAAATTATTTTGTTTCTTACTATAGTGGCTTTTAAAATTGATGTTGTTGGTTTACCTAAAAGTTATTATCAGAATTTTTCTCAAAAACACTGTATGAAGTATATACAAAATAGCTTAAAATGGACCTTGCACTCTACTAATATATATACTTTTTCCATCTAAGGTGGAAAATGATGTAAAGCAGAGACTGACACTAAATTTAAATATGAACATTATTTTTAAATAAATATTTGCAATGAGATCTAGTAGATCAAAGTGAAAAAGTGGGTGTAATTTAAGTGGTGTGAGTGTGTGTGAGAGTGTGAGTGGAAGTTTGTGTGTGAATGTGTGTAGTATGAGTGTGTGTGTGTGTGTGTGTGTGTGTGTCCATGCGCACGTGTGTGTCTGTGTGACTGAGGGCATCTGAGTTTGATCTATTCCTTCCCCTTCTCCCTGAGGCGGGCTATTGGAACCCTTTGCTTCTTTATGCTAGAATGATTTCAAAATGACACTTTTAAATGATACCTGACTAAGATATAATGTTTTTAATATATGTGTTATTGATCTTCTTATAATAGCTATTTTTGTTTAAAGATGTAAGGGATAGTCATAAATGGAACTATATACCTGCTACAAAAGAGGCAGCTCCCTATAATATACTACAGCCCAAGATTCTTGCTTCCCACTGACTTTAACCTCGAGGCACTAAAAATACCTATTCTGTCTAACAGTAAGTAGTGATTCAGTTTTCCAATTCATCTAAAACTGTAGCCTCACCTCAGTTTTAACAGCTGAAATTCTTATGTCCTCTATGGGTCATTTCCAGTCATTTTTAAAACCTCTTAAATTCAGTTACTATGAAATCAATGGATATCACACACAGTCTCCCCAGGGTGAGCTAAAAAGTAAGTCAGAAAATGCCTTGCTCTAACAGCTTCTTTTCAAAATTGTCCAAAGAACATTTTATAGTGAGGACAGTTTATGAGACACTTTACATTTTTCTTATAGTAGGTGGTAGAGCTCTTGATTGAGATCTTACATCATGAGCTTCCACTGAAATTCAACAAACTGCATTTCAATTAACCAAGGTTCTGTTGGTCTTTACATCAGTGTCACAAAATAAATTGCTAGAAAACTTTGCAATCATATGCCACTAAAGGTTTTGCTAGATCAAGTTGGCAGCTTTTCATAGAAATACATACTTCAATAAATATGAATCAAAGGAATTTTAATAAGCCACAAAACCTTAGAAAATAAAGCTAGCATACTTCTTAAATTTCTAAGTGCTTTTTTAAAAAAATAACTTTTACTTAGCACAATTCTTAGGTACATGGTTTACTTTTTTATTTTATTTTATTTATTTATTTTTAATATATATTTTTTATTAATTTCAGAGAGGAAGGGAGAGAGAGATATAGATAGAAACATTAGTGATGAGAGAGAATCAATGATCAGCTGCCTCTGAGTCCATCTACTGGGGATTAAGCCCAAAACCCTAGCATGTGATTTGACTAGGAATTGAACCATAACCTCCTGGTTTATAGGTCAGTGCTCGATCACTGAGCCATGCCCACCAGGCTGTTTAGTTTTTTATTAACTCATAAAATTGTTGGACAACTTTGTGAGGTAAGCACAATTCATTAACCTTCTTTCCCCTTTATAGATAAGGAAACTGAGGCACAAAGAGAGATTATATTTGTATGTAAATACATGCTTAATTTTAGGCTATATGTTCACATCATAACAAAAATGCCCTTATTAAAATATCACTATTTCTGTGTAAAATATTTCCCATTGTATAACAAAACATATATATTATGAAAATAAGTTAAATAATAATGAATAGTACATTTCAAAAATTCATTCAAAATCAAGTTTCAAATAGCACTGTGGTTTCGAAGATTTCTGCATGTAATCATATCACATACCATTAACATTTTCAAATTCAAATGAATGCAATTATCAAGTACAAAAGATTTTTTAAAAAATTATGAATCATTTAAATTTATAAATGGTAGATGTTTTCTTAAACAAATTGCTAAGTCTAAGGATTGCATCATAAACTTCCTCAAGAGCTCACTTCCTTTGCCCTGCCTGTATGTTTCTCATACCACAGTCCAAATTTTCCTGAACACTGTACTGGTGATAGATTTAAAATGACATATAAAAACATATTTACATTTATTGGCTTGTTGGTTGGAAGGTGAGCCTCTTTTCAAAATAGCAAAGGGCAAATGTACAGGAAGTAATTCAAGTAATACATTCTATGAGAATCAGAGCAGTTTGGGGATTTCATCTATATTCATGATGGAATAACAAGAACTCTTTTTGGCTTTGGCCTGAAACAACCAAAAGAAAAGAAAAATGTACATATAATACATGATACATAGTTTTCATGACACTGGATCAAGCAAGGAAGGACACTGGTCTCTGAGAAATAAGAAGTAGAAAGCTGAGTTGCACACTGAAAACAAGAAACAAATTCTGAGCCCCACCCTGCCCTAGCTTACCTAGATTATGTCCATGCCATAGCAAAGAAAAGGGGATCCTGATAGAGCACCAAAGATTCTCTGAATTGAGAACATTTTGCTAATGTGCAAATTGTCCCCTACACCAGGAGTTCAACTAGCAAGCAGGCTGGCCAACAGCACAAGTCCCCTCCCCCTGGCCAGGCTGGCAGGATCCTACACATGCACGAATTCATGCACCAGGCCTACACACACACACACACACACACACACACACACACACACACACTGAGTGGCCAGATTATTATGTGTTCAGAGATCATAATAATCTGGTCACTCAGTGTATATCAATTAATGTAGTATGCTATAGGGTTCAGTATCATCCGTGTTTCAGGCATCCACTGGGAAGACAAGGGGATACTACTGTGTGTGTAATTTATTATATTTAATTGTATCCCAATATAAAAAATTCTAATTTGGGCATAACATTTTAGGAAAGTTGGGTTTTAGGATTGGAGTTTATTATAGACATCATGTTTGTGTCCCTCAAAGTTCTTATTTTGAAAACCTAACCCCTAATAAATTTGGTATTAGAAGGTGGGGTTTTGGGGGACAATTGGGTTATCAGGATGAAGTTCCATGATGGAGTTGGCATTCTTATAAGAAGAGGAATAGAGCCAGTCCAATGTTCCTCTCCTCCACGTGGGGATACCATCACAAGTCCACGTATAAACCAGGAAGAGGGCTTTGGCCCAAATGAGACCATGTTGGCAACCTTAATCTTAGGCCTTCAGTCTATAGAACTGTGAGAAGTGAATGCTTGTTGTTTAATCCTCTCAGTTTATGGTAATTTGTTATAGCATTATGAACTGTTAAGGCAATCCTCATTGTATGATAGTATTTAATAAAAGGAAATAAGATGAAAGGCTATGCTTGACTTGATGAATGATACAAGTAGAGTGGTCATATATTGTCTTCAGATGTCTATAACTCATTACTCTGACTTAATGATTAGTTAATTTTGGTCGATGAGGAGAAAGTATGGAGGTAGTTTGGGGTTAAATATTGTTGTGGGACAATTTTAATTATCTATAAAGACATTACACTTGCTTTCTATTGTTGTATAACAATTACCATAAATCTAGTTGTCAAAAACAATGCAAATGTATTATTTCACTGTTGCCATGGATCAAAGTGGTTTCCATGGGCATGAGTGGATTAGTTTCCTATTATTGCTCTAATTACCACACACTTAGTTGCTTGAAACAACAATTTTTATTGTTGTATTTCTGGTTGTTAGAAATCTGAAATCAAATTTACTAAACTAAAACTGAGGTATCAGATGTTGGCACCCATCATTCCTTCTGGATGCTCTCAGGGAAGATATTGTATGTAGTTCTTTTCCAGCTCCAAGTGGCCACCTACATTCCTTGGCTTGTGGCTCCTTCTTCCACCTTCCGAGTGTATCACTCCAAATCTCTGCTTCCACTTTCACATTGCCTTCTATTCTCCTGATTTGCTTGTCTTTCTCTTTTGTGATTGCATCTAGTGACTACCCAGATAATTCAGGCTAACCTGGCCTCTTAAGATCCTTAACTGAATCATATCTGCAAATTCTCTGCCATTTAAGTTGATATTCATAGGTTCTAAAGATTATGATGTGGATATTTGGGGGAAATTGTTATTCAGTCTACTACAATGGATTAGCTAAGTCCTGTGCTAGGGCCTCAGAATACTGCAGTCATGGAGATTCTCTTCCAACTTCATTCAAGTGGTTAGCAAAATTGAGATTGCAGAATTACTTACCAGCTGCCAACTACTAGAGTCTCTATCTGCCAGAGGACTTCCTCAGTATCTAGTCACATACTGTGCATCTGTATTATGCAGCTCACTTTTTAAAACCAGCAAGAGAAAATTTCTGTTATTATAATGGTCAGTGTTTTACATCTGTGTTAGTCAGCATTTTTCCCAAATAAGGTAGGTAAAACCTGTTGAGTATTTTTATGATACATTTTAAGACAAAGCAGAAGCCTTTCATACAATACTTTTAATACTAAAATATATTTTATCCCTTTTTGAAGGCTTCACCAAGCACTTGTTAACAAATAAACACTGGACATATTTCCAAAATAGAAAAAGGTCGCCACAAAGCAGTAGTGGATTCAAAGCAGACAAATGAAAAAAGTCACATTAATGATGCTGAGTGCTCTTTTCTGCCATTTTCAAATGAAAAGCAAACAAAACAAAACAAAAAAATTCTAGTCTGCAGGTATTAAACATAAATAAGATACTGAGTTACAACATGTATTTCTGCTTCCTGTGGAATATATGCTTCTTCAAGACACTTTATTACAAAATGTAAGTATTGAATTTTCTGATATTTTGAGAAGAAGGGAACAAAGAATAACAAAATAAGCATATCAAGGGCTTGGTTATTGTTCTAAAGAGTATAATGAAGTACATCCTCTTGTTCATGTTTGATTTTACTGAAACCACAAAGATAAATTATAAAGAGAAAAATATTAAATGTGATTCAAAACATAGATCTGTATTTAAACGACAAGGAAGAAACAAGACAAAGATAAGATCTATCTCTCTGGCTTTTAAACAGAATTATTAATCTATTCTACTATTCTTAATTAACTTGTGCCTTTACAAGTTTTTATTGGAAGCTAGAGATGGTAATAACTCGATAGTCTGCTCCTTTCAGAATTGTATTTTTTTATTTTACCACCACCATTTCTAAATTTATAGTGATTAAATATAGAGCTTATTTGACATCCAATTAATATGTTCTAGTGGAGTTTATTAATATTTTGTACCTTTATTACATGCCAAAGTAAATTACAAACTAAAGGGCAGAAATCGTTTCATAGTTTTTACTAGTGTCCGTATCTTATTTCAATAATAATAAAAATAATTTATACGAATTCTGTAGAATTTCAATAATGTAATTTACATTATTTGGCACAGTTTTAAGCATTTTGTAATCTAAGCATAAATTGTAATTGATAAAGGGACAGGCATGACAACTTGTACTCAATAAAATGTGTGTATGAAGTGTGTGTGTTGTATATGGTTAATCTGTAAGATGCCAGATCCATAGGAGTTGCTGTGTAACTGGTAACTATAATCACACTGAGGACTTATTTAAGATTTATATACTTAGAACACAGTCAAGAGTAATGGCATTATTGTTGTTATACTATTAGACAGTGTGTGACTTACAGTTTGGTGTTAACATTTATGATCTAATGAGATCTATTTAGCCTCATTCAAGAAAAAAAAGGAAATTTTGCATAGAATTCTCATTGGTCTTCCATAAGCAAATAAGAAAAAAAGCAAAGTTTCATTATATACGTTTTATGGTCATAACAATAGTGTGGACAGTGAGCAACAACTGCATTAATGCACCTGTTACATCAACTTTCTATCAATATAACATTTCTGAGAAATTATGTATGATTTACAATAATTATAATAATACATTTAATTTCTCAATATTAGTATAATTCTGGAAAAGAGTACCTATTACATACCCATAACTAATTAATGTTATTTTATAATTTTGTTGACTATTCAACTTTTTAAAGAAATAGACAATGTAAAGACATAGGGAGAAGACAAATATCTGCAAGCCAAGGAGAGGTTCCTAGAACAAATCCCTTCTTTCCAGCACTCAGAAAAACCAACCCCACTGACACCTTCATCTTAGACTTCTATCCTCTAAAACTGTGAGATAATAAACGTGTTATTTAAGTCGTAACAGTCTGCAGTGACTTGTTATAACAGAATAGCAAACTAATTCAGAATTAAAATTGAGAAGTGGGTTGTTGCTATCCTGTATAATAAAGAGGGAATATGAACATTGACCATCATTCCATCACAAAGATGGCTGCACCCACAGCTGAGGCCAAGTTCCCATAAGAAGCCTTAATAAGCAACCTGAGGCTATGCCCTCCCCTGGCCCTGTGGGGCTTGACAGGGGACCTCAGCTGCGCTGTCCCTCTCCCCAATCTGGTGGGGCTTGATGGGGGACCTCGAGGTGCACTTCCTGTCCTGGTACTGGGCTAGGGGACCTCAGGCTGCTCCCCGCACCCCAGCGCCAGGCCGGGGGACATCAAGTTGTATCCCACCAGGTGGAGCTTGATAGGAGACTTCAGGCCAAGCTCCCCACCCAGGCACCAGGCCAGGAGATCTCAAACCACACACCCCACCCGGTGGGGCTTGACTGGGGACCTTGGGCCATGACCCCTCCCCAACACCAGGTCAGGGGACCTGAGACTGTGGCCCCCTGCATGGCTGAGCTTGACAGGGGACCTCAGACCATGCCCCCCCCCCCCCACCACCCATCAGGGCCTGACAGGGGACCTCAAGGTGCACCCCCGGTGCAGGGTAAGGAGAACTGCTTGGGCTGGGCCCCTGCCCAGCGGGGCTTGATGAGGGATCTGAGGCTATGCCCCCCTCCAGTGCTGGGCTGGGAAGCCTGAGGCTGTGCCCGCCCCCTGCCTCATGGGAGCTTGACAGGAAATCTCAGGCCACATCCCCCACCTGGCAGGGCTTGATGGAAGACCTCAAGCCACACCCTGAGCCCTGGACTGGAGGACCTCATGCCACGCTCCCTATCCTGGTACCAGGCCAGGGGACCTGAGGCTAGGCCTCCTGCCAGGCAGAGCTTGACAAGGGTGGGACTGGCTGGGTCTGGATCTACCCCAATTGGGGGGTGGGTGCTGGCTGTGTCTGGGCCTCACACAATCTTCAGGTGCATGTGGGTATGCAGGGACTTAACTCTGGTCCTGTGGTGAGCCTGAGACTCTGACAGGAGAAAGGTTTAGATATACATTTTACTAATTTTCTTTCATCTCTGACACTTCTATATAGAGAAAGGGCAAATAGCAATATTAAATTATTTCTTCTAATCAATCCCCCTTTAATGTGCACAAATTTCATGCACTGGGTTATTAGTATTAAATGTTTAAAAATATCGACATCGCTTGAAATTGGGTAATGAATAGAGGCTGGAAGAGAATTTAGACATGTGCTAGAAAAATTTAGATTGCCTTGAAAAGAATGCTGGTGGAAATATGGATATTAAAGGCAATTTTGGTAAGAGAGCTTTCTATTTCACAGCTGAATAGTATTCCATTGTATAAATGCACCACATATTTTTTATCCACTCATCTGCTAATGGGCACATGGACTGCTTTCAGATCTTGGCTATTGTAAATAATGCTGCTATGAATGTAGCAATGCATTATTCTTTCTGATTGTTTTTAGGGGGATTCTTATGGATCAGGAGTTTATTATTCTAAGTGAAATAAGCCAGTCAGAGAAAGACAAATATTATATGATTTCACTTATACGTGGAATCTAATGACCAAAAGAAAAACAAATGCATGAATACATGAAACAGACTGACAGCTGTCAGAGGGTAGAGGTGAGGTTGGATGAAATAAGGTGAAGGGATTAGACAAAGAACATATTTATATAACCCACAGACACAGACACAGTAAGATGATGGCCAGAAGAAAGAGGGGAAAGTTGGGTGGAAGAGGATAAAGTGGATAAAGTGGGGGGAGAGGGGGTGCTGTAATAGTATTAACAATAAAAGAAGAGTTAGAAAACAGGCAATTTTGGTGATGCTTCAGGGAGAAAAGATTAGAGCTTTGGATAAAACTATTATCTAAGATTACATATATCATTATGAAAATGATATTATAGAAAAATTAATGTTAAAGTATCAGACAAAAATGAGGGCCACATTATTGGAAGCTGGAGAATAGGTGATTCTTGTTAAAAGGTGGCAGAGAAATTGGCTGAAATGTATTCTATTGTTTTCTAGAAAGTTGAACTTGTAATCAATGAACTTGTGTATTAGCAGAGGAAATTCTTTGAATGATGTTGAAGGGGTAGCCTGGTTTCTATTAGCTGCTTAAAATAAAATGTGAGAGGACTTCAAGCATGTTTTCATATGTCTCTTGGCCTTCTATATGTCCTCTTTAAAAAATGTCTATTTAGGTCCTTTGCCCATTTTTTTAATTGAATTGCTTATTTTCCTTTTGTTAAGTTGTATGAATTCCCTATAATTTTAGAGATTAAATACTCATCAGAGATAACATTGGCAAATATGTTCTCCCATGCAGTGGGCTTTCTTGTTGTTTTGTTCTTGGTTTCTTTTACTGTGTAGAGGCTTTTTATTTTTATGTAGTCCCATTTGTTTATTTTCTCCTTAGTTTCCATTGATCTTACTCATTTGTGGAATATAATGAACAACATAAACTGATGAACAAAAATAGAGCTAAAGATACAGAAGCATAAAATTGTTGTCCAACCTATGAGTGAAAGTGGAGGGGTGGGAAGAGATATCAGAGATAAACCAAAGAACTTGTATATGAGCATAACCAATAGGCACAGAGAGAAGGGTGTGGGGGGTGAGGGCATGTGCTGGGGGATGGGAGCAGCTGGATAGAGGTCAATGGGGGGAAAAGGAGACTCATATAATACTTTAAACAATAAATATTTTTTTAATGTGAGAGGAGATAGATAAGCTGAAGAAGAAACAAACAAAAATGAACCAGGATTTGAAGATTTTGGAAGTATTTGCCAATTCATATTGTAAAAAATAAGAAAGCATATTCTGGAGAGAATATAAAGTGTATGCCTCAGTAACCATTTGCTAAAAATAGTGCACATGAGATTTATGGATGCATTCAACCATTTCAGCAGAAACCAGGGGGGAAAATGAAATGTCAGACAGAAAATGTTAGGAACCATATGATTTCATGTATATGTGAGATATAACTGAAAGCAACAAATGAACAAACAAACAAAAAGCATAGACAACAGTATGGTGGTTATAGAGGGAAGGGGGTGGGAGGGTAGTAAAAGATAGAGGGGGTCAAATATATGGTGACAGAGATTTGACTTTGGGTGGTGAGTATACAATCTAATATAAATATGTTGTTTTAAAGGATTGTACACTTGAAACCAATATAATTTTATTAAACAATATCACTCCAAGAAATTTAATAAGAACACAAAGGTTTATGGTGACATAACAAAAAATAAAATCAATTAAGTTACCAGAAAAAAATTGTGTCATGATTTTTACACCTTTCAGCATTTGCCTTGAATAAAAAAGCACAATGCAAACAGAAAAACATGTGTTTTGTTTTTTTTTTTTAGAAAAGATCTGCAGAAGATTATATTGTTTAATGGCTTGGACCTTTATGAATTGCATAGGAGGCTAAGAGGTTGAGAATTATATACCAGACAAAACACTGCCAATTTAGATTAAGTCATGTAGAGACAGGACAAAATCAAGAGAGGATGCCTAAACTTCTGAAATTATACAGGACTAGAGGCCTGGTGCACAAAATTCGTGCATGGGGCTTTGCGGGGGGTGGGGGGAGAGGGGGGGGGTGTCTTTCAGCCCAGCCTGCACCCTCTCCAATCCAGGACTGCTGGCTCCCAGCTGCTCACCTGCCTGCCTTCTTGATTGCCCCTAACCTCTTTTGCCTGAAAACCTGATCGCCCCCTATCCACTCCCATGCCAGCCTGGTTGATGCCTAACTACTCCCCTGCCAGCCAGTTTGCTCCCAATTTCCTTCCTCTGCCAGCCTAGTCACCTCCAACTGCCCTCCCTTGCAGGCCTGGTGCTTCCCAAATGCCCTCCCCTGCTTAATGATTAAAAATAGGGTCAGATCTATAATGAGGGTTCCTGAGCGTTTTATTATGTGATAAGGTAACACCCCACAGACAACCAATACTGGGAGATAAGAGAGAATTATTCACTCACACACACACACACACACACACACACACAAAAAGAGAGTCAATATAATAGATTGTCTATATGTCGAGTAAACTTATACAGAAATAATTGTTTAGTGGTTAATTTTTATAAATATGTCAAAGCCTTATCTTTTAATAATCTATACATTTTATTATGAAAGGCAACAGACCTTTAGTAAATGGATGCTTCTATTTAGTGAAAATAAGTCATGAAATGCATTGCAAATGACTCTAAAAGTCTTTGCATGTCTACAAATTCTCCTCCTATGGATTAGAAAACTATTCTGTCACCTCTCTGTTTTTTTAAGGAGGAAATATTAGAATAAACTTACCATTCTACTGAACATAGTATAAAATTCTATAGCTAAACATAAAGCTATGTAGATAAAGGTAAGTATGTTCATTTATTTTATTCATGTATATAAATAATACAAATAAAAATATAAGTATTATATATGCAATTGCTATTACATATAGCAATATATAATGCTATAATAAAATTAAATACAAATGTATTCATAAATTAATATAATTATTTATCAACTTAACACAAAATTTTTATTGAGTGTCTACTACAAAATCATATGTTTAAAGGTATTATCCCAGTTCCTTATGATGTGAAAGCCTCATTGGGACGTCAGACATATAAACAAATAAATAAACTGAAATAGGAAAGGTTCTATTTCAGAGGTCTATAAAAGTAGTATAGGAAGGTAAATCTAACCTTTTTGAAGAAGTTTAGAAAACATCTCATAGAGTCACTAATATTTAATGTGTAGATAATAAACTTTGAAAGGAAAATGGTAGGCTGATGTCTGAGTTACACAATCACAATATGTTTTTATCCTTTGCTAGATCATGTAATTTATCACTTATTCTTATTTTCCAACTTCATAAAGTTTTGAGTATATTTAAAAATCTATGTATAAGTGCAATTACCTGAGATTTATCAAGCGTGAGTTCCTCTACCCTCATTATATTGCACAATAGATTGTTGTATATAAAACAATTCAAGGAACAATCCATAAGAATTTGACTGAATACATCATTATCTATGACTCTTAAAAATTTAGAACGTTGCACTAAAAAAATAATTGTGTGTAAATAAACACTTGAGTTAAGGTGAAAGTGTGGATATAAGACAGATTTTGGAGATTTCTCAGGGCAGAAATAGAGACTTTTTGAAAATCAGTTTTGGATCAATTACATTTAAGTGGATATTTACAAAAATTATATTAATTAAATATTACTAAAAGTTATGGTTGTATAAGTGTACCCATAATAAATTATTTTATTTTGAGACTAAATTTAGATAAGTATTTTCAGGTATGAGGTCCTTTATTCACTTTGTGCAGGTTATATGTAAGATGTTATCTAACCACTCAAGTGGATTATAGCTTAACAGGGAAAGTAAACTTGTTCAAAATAACTAAATGCCTTTTCTAAATAGCATTTAAATTGGTATCTTTATCAGAGCCTAATATCAGCTTGTAGAAAATTAAAAGTACTAAAGAATAATATTCGCTTGTGAACTGGTAACCATGTATATTTATAAGCTTCAGTTTTACTATCTATACAATATAAATATTATTTTTAATAATTGTTTTAAGAACTAATTAGCTAAAATATGTGGAACTTGCTTAGTATAGTATTTTACATATTAGATTATTTCTTTTCTATTCCTCTTATGTGCCTAAATCAAGTTACACATTTTAAAATGATAATAATTAATAGGCATCCAAGAATATCAATTATGAAAAGATTCCATTTATTTTGACTGTCCATTATCTACATAACACGAAATTATATTTAAAACAATTTCTTCTTAACTAAAATTCATAGCTAACTAAAATTTTACCTATGACCTGTTTAGGCCTTTATAAATAATTTAAGAGGACTAACTTGCCTACTTCAGAAAGATTAGTTTATGGCAAATTGCCAAGTCACATGCTCTATAATGTTTAGTGATGTGTCCCAGCCATTCTTATTAAATCCAAATATAAGCTTTATAATGCTGGAAAATTTGATTTAGTATGTTTACCATGGTTATAAAAACGATCTTTCTGGTACATTCCAATAATTAAACAGCTTGTGAATTCTGTCACTGCTTTGTTGCAGTATTGATGATTTTTTGCTAAAAGAATATCTAATTTATTCACAGATAATTTATCAGAATTAGGCTGGATTACCTCTTTCACAACTTGCTTTGGCATAAAAGCACATGTATGTGGGCAAATGATTTTTGACAAAGGAGCCAAAAACACCCAATGGAGAAAGGAAAGCTTCTTCAGTAAATGATGCTGGGAAAATTGGAAAGCCACATGCAAAAGAATGTAACCAGATTACAGTTTGTCCCATGTAAAAAAAGAAAAAAGTAATTAAAAATGGATCAAAAACCTAAATATAAGACCTGAAATAATAAATTACATTAAAAAATAATATGTATTAAATGTATAGACCTTGGTCATAGAGAACATTTTATGAATTTGACTCCAAAGTCAAGGGAAGTAAAGGCAAAAATGAATGAATAGTACTGTATCAAAATAAAAAGCTTCTACACAGCAAAAGAACTGACAATAAAACAAAAATGAAATGAACCAATGGGAGATTATATTTGTAGACAATCACTACGACAAGGGCTTAATATCTAAAATATATAAGTAATTCATACAATTCAATGCCAAACAGATAATCCAATTAAAAATAAGTCAAAAGATATGAACAGACACTTCTCCCAAAAAGACATACAAATTGCCAATAGATTTATGAAAAGATCCTCAAATTCACTAGTGATTAGGGGAATGCAAATTAAAACTACAATGAGAACCCACCTTGATAGAATGGCTATTAATAACAAGACAAGCAATAACAAATGTTGGAGAGGTTGTGAAGAAAAAGGAATCCTCATTCACTGCTGGTGGGAATGTAGACTGGTACATCCACTATGGAAAATAGTATGGTGGTTCCTCAAAATATTAAGAATAGAGCTAACATATAACCCACTTCTGATATATACCTGAAGAACCTGAAAACATTTATTTGCAAATATATATGCACCCCTATGTTCGTTGCAGCATTAGTCATAGTGGCCGAGACACGGAGAGAACCAAAGTGTCCTGTGATAGAGGACTGAATATAAGAAAAGGTAAAATACTGCCATTAGCAACATGGATGGACCTTAAAAATATTATGCTAAGCAAAATAAGTCAGTCAATGAAAGTTAAGAATCATATGATTTCACTCATATGTGGTATGCAAAACTAAAACTCATAGACACAGACGATATGATAGTTACCAGAAGGAAATGGGTAGAGTGGTAGTAAGGGGTAAAGAGGCCAAATATATGGTAACAGAAGATTATTTGACTTTGAGTAGTGGGCACACAATGCAATATACAGATCATGTGAATGTACACTTAAAACCTATGTGATCTTATTAACCAATGTCACCCCAATATATTTAATGTTTAAAAAAGTATTTTGGCCTGGTCAGTGTTTGGCTTAAGTCACTGATGAATAAGTAAGAGATAATGAATTAGAGACAGCCAGAGCCTGTGAATCTTGAGGGGAAAGTTCCAAGTTGTCTTTGGCACAGGTTTCCTCATATTAAAGGGTGTTAGTTTTGGAAAGCTAGGTATCTGGGATGGAGAAACTTCAGAAGTAAAATATATAGTAAAGGAAGCTATGCCTTTCAGTCTAGGAGGAAATACAAAAATTTGAGTTGACTCCATACTGCTGATCTCTTACAGAGATTTAAAAACATGTATATTTTCAAATGTGTTCTGCATATTTGAATAGGAAGACTACCTTAAGTCCTAAAAGAACCACTGATAAAATTAGGAAAACAGTTGCATGTGCAATGTTAGTCTCCTATATATTTTTTAAATTAATTCTCTACATGGAACTCTAAATTCTGAATAATACTTATCACGTAACCTCTATAGCAATTATTTCTTTATACCCAACTGACATGGCTCAGTGAGTGAGCATTGATCTATGAGCCAGGAGTTCATGGTACAATTTCTGGTCAAGGAACATGTTCAGATTGTAGGCTGTAGCCCCAGTGAAGGGCATGTGGAGGCAGCCAATGCTTCTCTCTCATAACTGATGTTTTTTATCTTTCCCTCTCCCTTCTTCTCTGAAATCAATAAAACTATATTTAAATAAAATTATCTACATATATTTTTTCTTATTTTTTTTTCCTTCTAAAGGATGGAGGTAAGATGAGTATAGTCTGTGGATCCAGATGAACTCAGATTCAAATCCCAGCTCTGTAGCTTAATAATCAAAACCCCCTTCTCCCTCAAATGACCTTTCTATCATATTAAATTGAGGATAATACCATTTTCAGAACAGAGTTGAAGGAAAATAAAATTGTATGTAAAACATCAATAGCAAATGTTTTAATTGTCACAGAGTACTTCTAATTTTCCATCTTCACTAACTCAAGTGGTGTGTGCGTGTGTGTGTGTGTGTGTGTGTGTGTGTTGAGAGAGAGGTGGGGGTAGA
This sequence comes from Pipistrellus kuhlii, assembly GCF_014108245.1. Taxonomy (NCBI): domain Eukaryota; kingdom Metazoa; phylum Chordata; class Mammalia; order Chiroptera; family Vespertilionidae; genus Pipistrellus; species Pipistrellus kuhlii. The sequence continues at coordinate 72,454,672 of NW_023425529.1, forward strand.
GAGAGACTGAGATAGTTAATAAAAGAATATAAGGACAGAGAAAAAAATTCAGTTACATGTATTTTACAAAAGACACTAAAGAATGAAGGTACTTTGCTCCTTGAGGAATTTCTCTTTTTTGAAATTGACTTGAAGAATGGAAGCTGATGGAAGAGAGACTTGAAAGAATTTAAGAAAATAGCTTGTTCTATTCTAGTACTAAAAATGTAGGCATTAAAATAAAGCCAAACATCTATAAATACATTATTTAACAAACTTGGCAGACCTACAATTATCCCCAGGGTCAATTTGATAACCACATTCTTAAGAAAAGAAGTGCTTGCTATATTCAAAATTAGCAAAGATGACCTATTTTTATATATATGCCACTAACATATTCACTGCTGCTAAGCTATTGTAGTTAGTGACAAATAACAAGAAAAAGGGCATAGACTTGTGTAATTTGAATTAACCCTGTGTTTAAATTACATATTTACCAATGTTGAGGACAGGATCTCTAGAAGGTGTCTTTCCTACCTAACATGTAATTTTATCTTTATGTTTTCAAAACCTTTTAAATTATTCTGCACGTTATGAAACTATAATAATATGACTTAGAGGTAGATATACTAATAATTCTAGTTTTTCTAACAAGAATCCCTAAATTGATTTTAATAAAATAAAAACAAATGTTTAAATAACCAACTCAATATAAAACAAGCCATAACCAATACTAACAAAATTAAACAAATAATAAGTAATAAGACAATTATGCCTGAATATATATATATATATATATATATATATATATATATATATATATATATATATATATATATTCTATATATACATATATGTGTGTATAATTTTTAAGTGTTACTTTTTGTATGAAGGGGAAAATAAAGAAAAATATATGTTTTAAGAGAACACACATCAAGTGAGCAGCATAGCTATCATACATTCAAGGTAGTTTTATGCTTAATTCTAAAACTGAGGCTTTCCCCACTACATTATTCTGCTTTCTAATCCTAATATATAAAAACCCTGGGTCGTAATGTCTGATAGAAACCAAGGCTTGACCAACCATAAGTCAATCCTACAGTCAGTACTGGGCTGCCATGGCAACCCAGCATTGACTGTTTCAGCTACAGGGACAGTGGCCCCAAATTGACTGCTGAGGAGGCTGCAAATCAGGGCCAAAGAGAAGCAGAGACTGATTATTGACTTTGTGGCAATGTTGGATCAGGACTTGCCTCTCTCTTTCTTTCCCAGTCTGGCCAGTGGCCACACCTCCATTTCTCTCCAAGCGTACACCAGGGCTGCTGATCAGCCCCACCTTTCTGATCAAGTCCTGTTGATAGGCCCAAAGGTACTGATTGGCATAAAAACCAACTAATCAGAACCAAAACTAGGTGAACTATGAGGAGCCAATGGCATAGAAACTGACCAATCAGAGCCAAATTGGCTGGCAGAAGAAGGAAGTTGGGGGTAAGATCAGGCCTGCAGGAGAGGGCAGTTAGGAGTGAGATCACACAGAGCACATGGAACCCAAAGTATTTATTCATCCATTCATTATTCTTAAAAATATATCTTTTAATTGTGCTCAGCACAGAGAACACACAACTGGTAAGCAAAAGAGATACTGTGCACAATTTCTTGAAGTTCACAGTCTAGGAAGAAAAACAAATGTTCATGTACTTTCAAATACCAGTGAAATTGCAACCATGGCAGAGGCAAAAAATTTCATTGAAGGAATGAATGAATGTCACAGTGGGTAAAAGAGACTGAAAGAAGGCTAGTCTAGCTGCAGTAGAGAGTGGTTGCAAGAGGAAGTAGAGACAGGAACTTGCTAATTTTAACCCTAGGGAAAAGTTCAGTGTCTGTGCCCATATGTTAAAGTGTTAGAGAATTTATTTTTTAAAAAGATAATTCATTCAACATTGTTAAAGGAATGGAAATGATTATAGGGAGCCTTGGATGGATATGAGAAAACAGTTATTAAATGCTTGTAATTAGACATATCTGGCCATTTCCTCAATGCATGATATAAAATTAGAAGAATGGATGTTTATTAACTGGTAAAATATTTGTTCTTAATACCCTTCTTATTTACATGGATTATAGCATTAGCTGCCAGGAATAATTTTATAAATACAGTAGCTAAATGATAGAGCTATTTCATGTACTATTTACCATTCAAATATGATAAACTAAGCTATCATGAATATCTGTCTTTATTCGCTGGAAAAATAAAATTAATATATTGATTTCAAGATAATGAATAACAATAGTCCCTTGCTCTGATACTAAAATAGTCACTGCACCAGCACTGGCTGTAGAGCCTTGGTCATTATGGACTCTGGCTCTTTATATATACGATAAACTCACCTTAGAATTATTCTCCTCAAATCGAAACTTCTGGCTTACTAAGAAATGAGCTTTTCAAAAAGATCTTCTCTCTCATGTCCCACATCTGGGCACATGTTTCTGTCTTAGCCTTCACTATCCTGGCTTCTAACAATATAACATTTTCCTAGGAGTTTATAAATATATATAGGTTTCTTTCTGAAAACCTTCTTTATCCCCTAATATCCATCAAATATCATTCATCAATGATAATATATAATTTTTAATAACATACCTCTATCAGGGTAAGATCCCATATTGAAATTGCCTCCCTACTTTCTTGCCTCTCTTGAACTTGGGAAACAGCCTGCAGGTTATTCATCTTTGCATTCCTAAGTGTTAGTTTGAAGTGATATTTAAATTTTGGCTTAAAAAGCAAATAAATTATAATTTCAAGAAAGGCTTTGAAACGCATGGGTATGATGTGAACAAGCTGATTTCTAAGCTATTCCAGACAACGTATGTTTTAAAATGTGGGAAATCATGTATAATAGCTGAGAGAAAGCAGCCCTGCTATGCTGAAATGTAGGCTTAATTAAAGAAAATGGATAAGAAATGAGTGAAAATAATGAATGAATGACTACTTTGTTGAATTAGTCAACTGAGTAAGTAGATGTAGAAATACAGGCTGCAAGGGGATTCCAGAAAGTTGTATGATTAAAATAAATTTTCAATCAATAAGCAAGAGGAAGATAAAATTATGAGAAGGGTATTAATATGTTTTGTAAAGGCTAGTGTGGAAAAAAATGTATGAGCATGGAGACTAATAGGAAATAATTGAGAAATAATAATAGAACATGAACTGATAGCATAGGACTGGAAAATGATAAAAGACAAAAATATGAGATATTGTAAAGAAGGTCTTGCCAGAATGTGGCAATTGTTTCTTCAAACACTGACCACATATTAATTCAATATTACATTTGTTCAAGTCACAACATTACTTTGCTTTTTTATATAAATATGAATCCTGCCTTTAAGGAATTTATGTTTAAGAAAGGATGGGGGAATAACTCTGAAGAAAGAATTATGCTAAAACTTGATGGAAAAAATTCAATAGATCATGTGGGTCATTCAAGGAAGAGGAAACTCCTGTAGCAGCTACTGAAGTTAGAAATGTGAGGAATATGTTTATAAGAAATTCTGCAGTTTGACTAGAGAATAGGTCATGGACAGATGAATTAAATAAGAGGAGACTTAAAAGAAATAAATTAGGGTTTTACAGAAGAGAGATTTGCATATCCATGTAAAGAGTTTAGGTTAGGTACTAGAGTGAGGATCTCTTCTTTTTGTTCATCTTATATCTCTTAACTGCTTTTATTGACCTTAGTTCTTGTTTATTTATTTTGTATAAAAACATCCAGAATTATCTTTTGAAAATACTGATTTTTCACTAAGGACAGTCCAGATCCTCTCTGTCAGGAATTTGAATCTCAGGCATTGCCACAAGGAGAGACCATGGGAGGAGCTGACACACACCAATTGCAATGTCACAGACAGATGCCTCTCTTATTCCTGCAAATGTCCCTGTATCCTGTACTTTGCAAGATGTGGTTGTTTTGCTTTTCCTTTGATCTATGGATTACCATGAATTCTTTCAATGAATTTCTTTTGTTTCTCTTAAGTAAGCTACACTGGATTTCTGGTGCTTAAAACTGAAGTACCTTTATTCAGAAACCAACAGAATTACATTAGGTGACATTTCACATGGATGGTAAAAGTCAGAATACAGTATTTTGTTTCACACATTCGGTTTTCAAATAAAACTCCAAAGATCTTTCCAGTGAAAGAGTTATTGTAGTACAGATGTTATTAGAAGACATCATTTATATAAAATGCTGTACTTCTTTTTGAAGGAAATCATAAATCAATGTACAAAATAACTGAGTTATAAAGGATTCTTGAAAAACATAGTTTTCCAGGCTTTTGTAGTGAGTCCACTACAAACTCAACTATTTATATTGAGAAAACAGAATTAGATGATCCTTAGAGATCTTGAAGAAGATATTTTCAATTCCTTGAAAATGTGACTGTCAAGAAATGAATGTGTCAAAAAAACTAAAATTTAAGAGTGAACTACAAGTAGGACAGACTCAGGATAAAAGCATCATAAAGCAAGAAATTAATTTTTATCATTTAAATTAATTTTCATGATTTATATGTCAGGTATTCCAACCTCTTGCTGATGTTAAATAATAGCAAATTTTGCTACAATAACAGCTGAAAAGTATATAGAATAAGTGGCAGGGTCTCTCCTAAACACTATGTAGATTATCTCACTTAGGACAGTCTATGGAATTCTTAGGGCTCTTTCACCACACAGAAAACCCACTGCACATTTGCTTAAGCAAATATGCTCTTTAGTGACTTAAATACATACAATGTTCTGGAAGAGAACCTTCTTAAAATGCAGTTTAATGGGCTTCATGCTATAAAAAAGATTTGTAGTTTTAGCTTTTTTGAATCTTTTCTCTTTCATGAGTTGTCAGTCTTTAACATCCTGGTGATCACAGAATGGCTACATAAGTCCTACTGGACACTCTACCATCTTGAAATTCTGAGGAATGAGAAATTTCTTATCCTTCAACATACTAAGTTTTGGCTTGATTTTCACTGAATAGTACTCATTTCTGACAGTATTAGAATGATATGTGTTGATTAAATTGCTCCAGTTGTAACAAAAAAATTGTATGCATAGTAATAAGAAGTATTCTAGTCATAGTAATAGCAGTGAGCACTTGTAGTAGATACTTACAGAATTTTTAAAATTTGCAATAAATAAACTTTCATATCCTCAAAAGAAATAATAACACATAATGTACTATTACTGTCCACATTATGTTAATAAGAAAGTTGAATTGCAAGAGAAGTTAATTTACTTGACAATGTTCATACAGATGTTAAATGGAAGTACTGGGGTTTGGCCAGAAGTTGTTTGGCTCTGAGGTGTACAAAAAACCTTTATACTACACTGCCATTTATTCTTTGAGCAGAAAATAGGAACTCTGCCTGCAAACCACATGTGCAGAAAGTGTTTATAACAGAAAATAGGAGGTGCTATTTTGCAGAAGATAAGGAAACTGAGGCACAAAGAAATTAGCCAGATACTCTGAAGTAATTAACCAGGGAAGGATTGAGCCAGAATTCAAACTAGGTCTGGCTGATGGAAGAACAATAAAATGTGAATTCATGTCATGAATGTTATCATAGACAGACATAATAACCAGAATTACATTTGGAGTGTATTTCCTTGATGAATTTTCATTTCTCCCATTAATCAAGGTCCCAGGTAGTCTAAGACCTAACATAGTCTCTCACCAGGGTGAAGAGGGAGAGCCAGTGCTGCCTGGAGCAAAACAGCTGTTGAGTAGATTTAAGTTTAGATAGGTTGTTTTACGTTGGTTTTGTTTCTTTTTTAAATATATACTAAGGAAATACACAACTTTTTTTAAAAAAAATGTGGAGTTTTATGTTCCTTTAGCTTGCATTCACATACCAAGATTTATAGACTAAACGTACATTTTTGTCTTATAATTTTGAAAGGATAGTTCTGACACTAGTAATAGTGACAGAAAGAAAGAAGTTGCGTATGATGTGGGGAAGCCTATTCCAAAGGAAAAAAGATAATGGTAAGCCCAATATTTTGTCAATTCAAAGACCCTACTACAGACTTATTCAATTGCTGGTAATGGGGCAGGACACCCACAGTTTTTAAGCAGTTATGGGGTATTTTTTAATGATCAGTCAGTGTTAAGAAACATTGCTCTAGGGGGGGAAAGATAACTAATTGCCCCAGCTTGTAAGCAATAGCATCCTTGGGCTATAGGGAAGTTGCGTCCCTCTGCCCCATGCTACAATATTAGTAATAATTTGGAAAATGTATTTTATGTTGTTTGATAGAAAGTTTTTAAAAGATTGTTTTATTGAGTCTCCACAATATGAAATAATGTAAAGCAAAAGAGTCATGCTAGTAACTAAATTTAAAATATTGTATTTTTTATTAGGTCCTTCCTTAACACGTGCATGTATCCACATTAAGAGCAAACATGAAGAGCCATAGGAAAGATCACTTAGTACAAAATATGAAACATGTTTCTCTCTTATGTAGCTTTGTTTTGCTATCTCATTTAAGATGTTCTCCTTGAAATTATAAAAGCTGAATCTACACAATGAACAATACTTTAAAAGAATACTGACAGAATAATAGTTTACAGAACAGGTTTGGGATGACAAAAATTTTTAGGCAAAACCTCTGCAATATTCACATGGGAAATGCATTTCAAAGAATATTCTTTCAATACTGAGGTTTGCAAACACTATTTATATCTAAAGTTTTTTTTATTATTATTGTTTAAAGTCATTTTCAAAATGAGAACCTGGGGAAATCAGAGTGTCAGTATATTTCCTGATTTGCTTATTGAATTTTGTTATACTTCATTTACTTTTGGTGTATGGTTTAACATTACATTGGAAGTAAATATGTCCCATAAGGGTTCAATTTCACAGTTTGTTTTTTCTCTTAGATTACTATATTTAAATTATCAGCATGATGCTTTTCATTCTCCTCATATGGAGGAGAGTCAATAAATGAATATTTTTGAAAGACTATACCACACATAACAGACATTCCCCAAACAGTTATTTATATTATATTCAAATTTTGATTCAAGTAACTTCATCATGCAATAATTATATGCAGATCATTACTATTCTTTCTGTGACATACAAAGAGGGAGAATGAAAACAGTCAATACCAAAAGCCAGAGTAGAAAGAGAAAGTGAACCATTTACTTACTCAGTGAACATGTGTGGTGATATCTTTTCCTGTTCAATGTGTTTTTCTTTGTTTTACATAAGCATATATGTAACATATTACATGGCCCACCTCACTACTATATCTGTCCTCGGGAGGAAGGTTCAGGTGTTTCATTTTTTGGCGGGAAAGGGTGCATATGTTGGCCACCAGAGGGACTATAGGGGGAGGTGGTAAGCTCAGCACAGACAATTAGGACTTATTTTCTCTTGATAAGGAAGCCTTCCTGACCCTAGGCTCTCATTCTTATACTAGAGGCCTGGTACATGAAATTCATTTTTGTAAAATTTATTACACTTGAATTTTTTCCTATTAGATTTTTGTCCTTTTTCTTATCACCTTATAGAGGTTTTGTTATATTCTCTACACCAATTCCTTGTTAATTATATGGGTTGCAAATATCATTTCCTAGACTGTGGATAACATTTTTTTCCTTATATAGTCTGTATCTAATTGAAATTTTTATTAAGATAGTTGCAGTTTTACACTAAATTATAAGAGAAAATACAGAGAAGTCTACATATATATATATATATATATATATATATATATATACTTTACCCAATATCTTACAATGGTAATATTTTGTACAACTGTAGTATAAGACAACCAAGATATTGACATTGATATAATCCACAGGTCTTATTTAGTATTTTGTAATTTTACATATACTTTTGTGTTTGTATTTAAAGCTTCATATAATTTTCTCACATGTGTAAATTTTTGTATCCATTACCACTGTCAAAATATTGAGCAATGACATCACAAGAAAACCTTTCCTATTGTCTTATATAATAACACTAGAGGCCTTGTACACAAAATTCATGCACTGGGGGGGGTGGGGGTTCCTCAGCCCAAACTATGTCCAGGACTCCTTGAGGGATGTCCAGGATCCTTCTCTCCTTACCCCCTGCCTGCTTGCTGCTCCTTATCTCTAGGCTCCAGCTCCTTAGCCAAGGCTGGAGAAACTCCATCCACCACCACTGTGAGCCTGCCTTCTGGCTGGTCAGCCACCAGGGACCAGCTCCTGCATTGAGCATCTGCCCCCTAGTGGTCAATGCCCATTATAGCAACTGGTCATTCTGGTTGTTCCACTGTAATAGTTGCTTAGGCTTTTATTATACAGAATAGAGGCCTTCTGCACAAAATTTGTGTACTGGGGGTAGGGATGGGAAGAAGTCCCTCAGCCTGGCCTGCACACTCTCCAAACAGGATGTCCTTGGGGGATGTCTGGGGGATAGAGCCTAAACCATCAGTTGGACATCCCTCTTACAATCTGGAACTGCTGGCTCCTAACCACTCGCCTGCCTGCCTGTCTGATTGCCACCTAATTGTTCCCCTGCCAGCCTGATTAATGCCTAACTGCTCCCCTGCCAACCTGATCACCTCCAACTGCCCTCTCCTGCCTGCCATCTTGTGATGGCCATCTTGTGGCAGCCATCTTGTGGTGACCATCTTGTGACGGCCACCTTGTGATGATGTGAGGGCGTTTTGCGAGGGTTCAAGGACCACCTAGGCTTTTATTAATATAGATACCCATTTACCTCCTGCCATTCTTCAATCACCTTATCACTCCATTCCACTTCCAAATCTAGTAACTGGCAAGTACTAATATCTTCTCCATTTCTCAAATTTTGTAATTTCAAAACCTTTAAATACAACCCTACAGATCACTGTCTTTTAGAGTTGGATTTTTTTGTAGAGTATAGTTCCTTAGAGAGTCATGCAGGTTGTTTCATGTATGGATAGTTCATTCCCTTTTATTCAAAGTGGTATTCTATGATGCATACATTCCATAGTTTGTAACTACTCAGCTGTCAGATGCTTTGAAGGTATATTATCCAAACTGAGACTGAATGAAATTTGCACAGAAGATAAATGTGCCACTGAAAATATACTTTTTAGAGAAAATTGCACAAGGCAAAAAAAAAAAAAAAAAAAAAAAAAAAAAAAAAAAAAAACATTTCTACCATGAATTACATTCAAAATCCTGAAAGAAGAGAAATAGAATTCCTAAGGCTAATAACCATAATCATCAAAACCATAGAAAATATGTTTTATGAATAGACAAAGTTATAAAATAGCAAATCAAAACAAGCAACTGTTTATTATATGGAAATAAAAAGGCTGATTTAAAAAGTTAATAAGCAGGTAAAGCCACAGTTTAGCATAGCTTGAAAAGATAATTAGTGAACTAAATAATTGTGAAAAAGCATAATGGGATGGAAAATGAGAAGTCCTAACAAAATATGTTTAAGAGATGATGGTATGAGGCCATTGGAATGTAGGTGATGATTATGGATATGTAAGAATTGCTCAAATTCAAGAAACACAATGTATCTGCATAAAATAAATATACATTTGGATGTGTGTAGGAAAAAAACAAAACTCTGACAAATAAAAAAAAAAAATTCTTAAAACTTCTGAAGAGAAAAACAAAATACTATATCCAAAAGAAAAGCAACAAGTGGATTTCCAGAAGTTATAGCAATTGCTAGAACAAAAACTCGAATCAGGTGAAATAATTATCTTAAGGAGTTCAATTAAGCTCAGACACAATCTAAAAGTTAAAACCTAAGTGATCATTGAAGGAAAAGGCAAAATATGACAGAAAAAAAAATACTAGCAAAACACATACTGATAAAAGACTTGAAATTAGAATATATGGTTAACATTTACAGTATAATAATAATAATAATAATAATAATAATAATATAAATTCAAATATCACTCTTAAAAATAGAGAAAATATTTAAACAGGTACTTCTCTAAAATAATTATATAAATGAGCAATGATGATATAAATAAATGCTTATGGAGGAAATGCAAATTAACGCCACAATTGGAATCAAATACAAACCTACTAGAATACTCAAAGTTAAAACGTCACACATTGTTGAGCAAATGAAAAAAGGTACAAATGCTTTGGAAAACAGCAAACTAAGGTTGAAATAATTATTTCCTTTTTTAATAGATGAGGGAAATAGATAATTTGTATTTCAGCCTCACAAAACAGTGAGATAGGGGATTTACACCAAAAAAAAACCCCTCAAATATTTATTATCTCGGTATATTAGTCTATCACTACTACCAGGAACTCCTATTAATAAAAAAAGGAAATAAAAAATACAGCTAAAACAACTTGTCTAGGTCCTTGGAACTGGATAAGTGGTGCAGACATAATATGAACTGCAGTTTTTCTCTAAACTGAGGTGTAGTAAACATTGCTATAATCAATCAAATTTTTAATAGTTTTTAGGCTTCAAAGAACCCAAATACATGAAAACCACTACACTACAAATTATACATAATTTCTTCTTTCTCTTAAACTCATAATATTAGATTTCCCCAAAATTTCCAATGGAAAATACTAGTGTCCTGGGCTATCAATAGATGGTATTGTGATCAAATATATTTGGGGAAAATCCAAGATAGATAAACAGCATAAAATATATATATATATATATATATATATATATATATATATCTTGATTTCAGAGAGTGAGGGAGAGGGAGAGAGAGAGAGAGAAACATCAATGATGAGAGAGAATCATTGATTGGCTGCCTCCTACATGCACCACACTGGGAATGGAACTTGAAACCTGGGCATATGCCCTGATCGGGAATTGAACCCTGACATCCTGGATCATAGGTCAACACTCAACCACTGAACTATGCTGGAAGGGCAAAATATATTTCTTTATTACAAATTTTGAAAACTTTTCTTGTACCAATTAATGTACTTTTTTAAACAACGTATAGTAGGTAGCAATAATAATTTGTATTTTACCATAAAAAAGTACATTTTGTGTGAACCACCTTGCAGGGCTGCTCAGAGCTAACTTAGAATACTATACCTCATGTATTTTGCTGTAAAATTTAACCATAATAAAAATCAATAAAAATCTCACTCTTAAAGCTTGGAATTTAATAAGTTATTTATAAGTAAATTATTTTTTAGTTCTATAATATGGAGAATAATGTTTAATAGCAATGAGTGTTTAACAAACATAATAATCAAGTAAAATTTTCTTTGAAGATTTATTTAAAACACACACTCATGCACAGGTACAAAGCACTGTTTGAGATCCTCTTTTTGTTGTGAAGATTAGAATATACTGAGATAATTTGGAATGTGCTATAGAGTCACCTGAGGAAATATTTTTTCTTTGCCTTCTCATATTTTGCTCACCTATTAGAAAAGAAATTAGTAGAAAGTATTTTTAAATACGTTTTTATTGGTTTTTTAGAGAGAGAGTAAGGGATAATAATAGAGCGTGCCACCTGCACACCACCTACTGGAGATCAATCTAGCAACCCAGGCATTTGCCTTGAGTGGGAATCAAACCAGGGGCCTTTTGGTTCCTGTTTTGGCACTCAACACTGACCAAGTCAATTAGAAGAAAATATAAAGAGACTAAATCAGAGCTTCTTCTAACGAAATTTTAAGAGTACATCAAAATCATAGGTAGAAACTGAATTCTTCAAGGTCTGACTCTAGTTTAATATAAAAAAAATACATCACTTCTTTGTCCTACTGTATAGTAGTGGCAAGATTATCATCTAATTTTGTTCATTTTTTTATACCACAACCCCAAATCTAGCAGAATAGGAACAAATTTATTTTATACATAAATCAAAGAACTAGACAACCATCTCTTTACAACTTGTTTCCTATTCGTAAAATGAGGATTATACAGTTGGTGTAAAACTAATAAGAAGATTAAGAATTATGTTGATATTTCTTAGTGTAAAAGGAATATCCTATTTCAACTTTAACTAAATTATATGTAAGTTTTAAATTACATGTCTTAATTGATAAAACTTGTAATGCTTTTAAGTATAGCTACATTTTAACTTTATATTTGCCTTAAATGTTCTTTGATAAAATTTATCACAAAGTGAATTGCAAGGCATTGGTTTTTATCCTCACCAAAGGATAAGTTTATTGATTTTTATAGGCAGAGAAAGAGTGTGAGAAACAGAGAGAAGAAAGAGAGAGGAATAGAGAGAAAGAGATAGAGAGAGAGAGAAAGAGAGAGAGAGAGAGAGAGAGAGAGAGAGAGAGAGAGAGAGAGAGAGAGAGATTTCAGAAGCATTGATTGGTTGCCTCTCATAGTAGCCCAAACCTGGGATCCAAAACTTACATATGTGCTCTGACCAGGGATTGAACCTGCAACCTTATGGTGCATAGGATTATGCTTTAACCAACTGAGCACTTGGCCAGGGTAAATTTCAGGACATTTTAATATTAGTTATTTTAACACTAATGGAGTGATTTCTAAAGTAGTATTAAACTATAAGATACTATGATCTATTAACTATTAACTTTTTAATGATATGGAAAATAAAAAATTATGTGGAAGATTAAAATAGATATGAATGATATTCATATTTTTAAAATGAATTAAGTAAATTTTTAAATATGAGAAAGTAAAATTACGCATTTACTCATAGTCAAAATATTAGAATTTGATTTTTTAATTATTTAAATATCTAATGTAATAGCTCATTTTGGCAAGGTTAATTCCTATTCCTATTTTAAGTTGGCAATAAAATTCTGTGTGTACAGAATTTTTACACATAAATTAAGAGATATTAAAATATTTGTAGAAAGGTTTTTTCCATTGAATTTACCTGCAATAATTAGCAATGATTTAAAAAGTCTTTAAAGTACTACTTCTAGCTACCAGAAATGAGTTAGACAATACTATCAGTGTATTTTCTAAGAGATAAGCTATTCTTACACATTTCAAATAGCTCTTTTGGATTTGAGAAAATGAATAAAATCTAAACCATGAAAATATAAAAGAGAAGTAAAAAGCAATCATAGATAGGCATTTTATTATTATTCAATTTCATATAAACAGCAGCTCACATTTGTCCTGTGATCTGCTTTTCCCCAACCATATCCTAGAAATTATTGTTTTTTAATTAATATAAGCTTATATTATCACTTTTAATGATGGCTTATTACTTAAATTCCATTATGCTAATGAACATTTTGGTTGATTCCAAAATATTTTGTTTAAAGATAGCAATGAAACTACTTGGACATGTATTTTTTTTTCATATGTGTGTATCTCCTTAGGATAAATTTTAGAAGTAGAGTTGATATTTCAAAGAAAGGTCACCTGAACTCAGCCATCATTTACATAAGGAAACTTCCCTGATTAACTCCATCACAGGCTGATTTATTTGTTCCTATCCCATGATCCTATTGTGCCAATGTTCTTATTTATATGTCTGCACTCCTATGTGAAGTATCTGACTCCTCATAGACTTCCAGAAGGACAGGACTGTGCCCTATTATAAGTCTTCCAAAACTTAGTATTTAATAACTGTGTTTATTTGAATCATTTTTTTTTTATATTCTTTTAGCAACAATTTTTGTGGAATCATTACAGATATGCTTGGATCTTGGAATAGCTGTGAGATAGTGCAAGGCTCTAATGATTCTCCAGGATATACCAGAGATGAAGCTACCCTATCCCAGGGAGATTTTAACTGCTCTATGTCCGGACATGAAATAAGTAAGTACATAAGTAGTTACTATGAATATTAGTAGATCATTACAGGCATAATTTCTCTTTTTAATTTCTAAAATGGAATTCTAACCTACTTACAGAAACATAGATGCCATTGAATGTCTTCTGATACACTCATAAGACCTTTTGATTCCTTGATTAACTTTCTTAAATCTTGTATAACGGGGCCAGTTAGGTTCTGTGGACTGAATTGTTCCCGCAAGCATCTATATGTTGAAGCTGAGTGTGATATCATTGGAAGATGGGGCTTCAGAGAACATTCAGTTTAGCTGAGTCATGAGGGTGGTGTCCTTATCGTGTGATTTGTCCCTTTATAAAAATAAATTGTTGACTTTCTCCCCCATGTAAGTCTGCACTAAGAAGGCAGCCATCTGCAAGACAGTAAAAAAGCTTTCACCAGAACTAAACCATGCTGTCATCCTGATCTTAGACTTCCAGCTCCAAACTGAGAGAATTAAGTTTTTTTTTGTTTAAGTCTCTTGGTTTATGGTATTTTGTTATGAAATCCCATGCTTACTAAGGAAAACAGAGGAGTAAGATAAACCTTTTTTCCCAGCTTGTGTGGTTCAGTGGTTGCACATTGATCTATGAATCAGGAAGTTATATTTTGATTCCCAGTCATGCATATGCCTCAGTTTCAAGAAGGCAGCCAATCAACAATTCTCTCTCATTATTGATGTTTCTGTCTCTCTCTCCTTTTCCTGTCTGAAATTAAATATATATATATATATATATATATATATATATATATATATATATATATTTTTTTTTTTTTAAAGACAAACCTTTTCACTGGTCTAAGTAGTTAAACTGATACAATGTGTTTAGATGCCTGTTTAATAATTACAAAGAAGAGTAGGAATGCAGGATATGGAATTTCTATTTCAGGAGAAGGTAGATAATATTTTATTTTTTGTCATTTTAATTTAAATTTTAATTCCATAAATGTATATAGAGAACTAATGTATGCCAGATACTATAGAAGTTATAAATAAATATTGGTAAAACATACTTCTAAAATATATTTAAATATAGTTAGCTAATTTCCTTCATTTACCTTTATAAAAATGTTTATTGTTTAGCATGCATAAATTCCTCTGCAAAATATACTTCCCAGCCAATTAGACCTAGTAATTTAATAGGAAGTTAGACTAAATTACAAAAACAACCCATAATTATAAATTGTAAAAGGGTTGATGAAGAAAATGCACTGTGACAGATTGGTTGTAATATAATTTGAGAAATTAAAGGACTTATGATGAAGGAAGATAAGATAAATAGTATTTAAATTTATGATGAAGGAAGATAAGATAAATAGTATTTAAAAAAATTAAATGACAGCCTGAGCTGGTTTGGCTCAGTGGATAGGGCGCTGGCCTGTAGACCAAAAGCCCTACGTTCAATTCTGATCAAGGACACAAACCCGGGGTTGTGAACTCCGGCCCCAGTAGGGGGCATGCAGGAGTCAGCCAATCAATGATTCTCATCATTGATGTTTCTATCTCTCCCTTTGTCTCTGAAATCAATAAAAATATATTTTAAAAAATTAAATGACATATTTAACAAAGGAAAGGCACAAAAATGTGATCCTAATTTTTTTCTTTTTTTAATTGAATTCATTGGTGTGACATTGGTTAATAAAATTATATAGATTTCAGATATACATTTTACAACACATCATCTGCTTTTCATATTGTGTGTTTACTACCCCATTTCATTACCATTTATTCTCCTATGGAACTGCCTTGTGACCTAGCAATTCCACTTCTTGGAAGATACCCAAGAAACCCTAAACACTGACTTGAAAGAATATATGTACCCCTATGTTCATTGCAGCATTACCTACAATGACCAACATTTTGAAGTAGCCCAAGTGTATATCAGTAGATGAGTGGTGAAACAGCTATGGTACATTCACACAATGGAATACACTCAACCACAAGAAAAGAAGGACATTTTATCCTTTGTGACAACATGGATGAGCCTGAAGAGATTATGCTAAACAAAATAAGCCAAAGAAAGATAAGAACTTTTTTATTTTACTTATATATGGAATCCAGTGAACAGAATAAATTAACAAACAAGTGGAAACAGACTCATGAATACAGAGAACATACTGACAACTGTCATAGGGGAGTTGGTAGGGTGCTGGATGAGAAGGATGAAGCAAAGAGGGGGGAAAAAAGATTCATGGTGATTCAGGGGGAAGGGGGATGGGAGAATGAAGAAAAAGTGTGATGCTATTTTAAAGGAGGAAAATATTAAACTTAGTGAAGTTTCATGTTATAAAGAAACACTATAAATTTTATGGAAACTGACATACTTGACAAGAATCATTTTAGTAAGATGGATAAAAAAGCATTCTAAAATATGATGAGTACCCATAGACAAAATGACTTAATTGGGGAAATGTGGGATAAATTTAAAAGACAACATGCAGTTGAAATGCCATTATTGTGGAGGAATAATGAAATCTTAGGTCCAGAGAAGTATGATAAGAACACGATATACTGTTACAGTTTTGCAATACCATGCTATAAATAAATGAATGAAAGCAATACTGCTCCCTACCACCCCCCAAATGTGACAGAGATGAATCTGGAATGATTTATAGAGAGATAGCAGTGACTTCCATTTTGAAAGATAGTAGGATCTTTACAGAGATGTGATAAAACAAAACAAAATAATCAGACCCAGAAAAAGAAAGCACTATTCTAAGTGAATCCAAAAAGGAAATGCTAAAAAGAGAAGGCTGTTTAAATTGATAAGTTGTATGTACATAGACAGAGATAGACATATATCAACTGTTTAAAAGCCACAATACTGAATTAAATAATTTTATATCGGCCACATATAGTATCTAACTTATCTGTCCCTAATTTCTTTGTCTGTAAAACAACCCCATAGAATTTAACCAACAGTTTAAAAGTTAATAAGTTAATACCATTATGCTAGATGAAATAACTCAGACAGGGAAAGGCAAATTTAAAAAACATAGAAAATGAACAAATAATATAGAAACAGACTCATAGAGGAGAACAGATTGGTGTTTACCAGATGGGAGGAGGTAGAAGGATGGGTGAAAAAGGTGAAGGGATTAAGTACAAATTGGGACATGGTTAAAAGGAAGGGAAATAAAGAAAGACTCAGAAAAACAAAACAAAAAAAGATAAATAAGCCACTATAAAATTACTGCATCAGAATAGGTAAATAAACATTTTCTATGAATTATAAAGATTAACAGATATCTATGAAGTATATACAGAAATCAGAATGCTAACATCTTGAGGAAGAAATGGAAGGAGGTGTAATGTTATCATACAAAGCTTAGAAAAGTTGTAGAATGAAATGCTCAACCTATCAAAAGAGATATACAAGAGAAAAAATGGCCAAAATAAATTTTAAAATCTTAAAAAGGGAGTTAAAAAGAATTATGAAAGCATGATAGAAATAAATGACAAAGAGAAAATAGAAGGAAAATAGAAAATAGGCAAAAGAAGCGTAAATTATTTGAAGGCTAAACAAAGACTGTAAAGAAAACAGTAGAAGCCGAAACCGGTTTGGCTCAGTAGATAGAGCCTCAGCCTGTGGACTGAAAGGTCCTGGGTTCGATTCCGGTCCAGGGCACGGCACGTACCTTCGTTGCAGGCACATCCCCAGTGGGGGGTGTGCAAGAGGCAGCTGGTCGATGTTTCTCTCTCATCAACGTTTCTAACCCTCTATCCCTCTCAATTCCTCTCTGTGTAAAATCAATAAAATATATTTTAAAAAAGAAAAAAAAACAGTAAACATAAAACACAGATAAACATCCAATATTTGTCTAAGTGGATTTCCATTAAACAAAATTGATATAATGAAATAAAGCTAATATTTTATAATGAAAAACAGGGATTAAGCATTTTTATTGAAAAGAGGTGTCATATCCCAGGAAAAAATTATCCCAAATTGTCAACTCTGGTGTACTATAGTAAATTTACTCATCCTATATAGTAAAGAAGTAATATGCAAATTGATTATCACTCCAGCATACAGGATGGTCTCCCCATGTGGTCAAAGATGGCCCTCCCCATGTGGACAAAAGATAACCACCACAAGATGGCCAGCAGGGGACTGCAGTTGTGGGCAGTCAAGCCAGCAGGGGAGGGAAGTTGGGAGGGACAAGACCTGCAAGGGAGGGCAGTTGGGGCAATCAGGCCTTGCAGGAGAGGGCAGTTAGGGGTGACCAGGCTGGCACAGGAGGGCAGTTGGGGGTGACCAGGCCAGCAGGGGAGGGCAGTTGGGGACAATAGAGTGGGCAGAGGAGCAATTAGGTGTTGATCAGGCTGGCATGCAGAAGTGGTTAGGGGCAATCAGGCAGGCAGGCAGGCAAGCAGTTGGGAGCCAATAGTTCTGGATTGTGAGAGGGATGTAAGACTGCTCATTTAAGCCCAATCCCACAGAGATTCCCCTGAGGGGTCCCAGATTGGAGAAGGTGAAAGCTGGTTTGAGGGACACACACTCCCCCTACCCTGCCATGTGCAAATTTCATGCACTAGGCCGCTAGTTGTTAACAGAAAATTCTGTGAAACTATACTTGGTTAGGCCAGTGATTTTCAACATTTTTCATCTCATGATATGCATAAAGTAATCACTAAAATACTTTGTCATACCAAAGTATATATTTTTTGCCCATTAGACAAAAAAAAATGGTATAATTGTGATTCCTTCACACTGGATGGCTATTGTTGTGTTGGCTGTTGTCATTTTTTATTTGACAATATAAGGGGAAAAAGGTCAATGCCTTTGACTAAATAATCAGGTAATGTACGTTTTAAAGATTCTTACAGCATACTGGTTGAAAATCACTAATATTTGCAATCAGGCAGGAAAACAAATTATTACCAGCCAAACAAAAAACTATTAGAAAAATTTTGGGGGAGAGGGAGATTGTATAAGCATTTTATACATTTACCTGTATACTACCCTGTTTCCCCGAAAATAAGACAGTGTCTTATATTAATTTTTTCTCCCAAAGTTGCGCTAGGTCTTATTTTCAGAGAATGTCTTATTTTCGGGGAAACATGGTAGTATATGAGATTAAAATAAATGTGAAGCTTTGGATAAATAAATGGAAGGTATGTGGTATATGTTTTAATGAAGAAATTATATAAACACCAAAGTTGGAGGGAAAAGAGTTCAAAAAGCAGGAAGTATGTGCATTTTCACCTTTCTAATAATAGCTAACATTAAAAAAAGATAGAAAGTATAAACACTTCTCAAATCAATACATTTTTTAAACAGATAGTTTTTCACAATGGATATCAAAGTACACTAACTCTACTGTATATAAGAGATAAACCTAAAGCAAAGTGATTGATATTGATTTTAAGTGTGCAGAGCTATAGTTAATTCAAATACAAAGAAGCAAAGTTCCCTATATTAATAACAAATGGTTGAATTCTGATCAAATTAACAACAGCAAATCAGGACTCTTTATAACCTTAAACAATACAAATAACAATGCAAAAAATAGATATAAACATCTACCTGTCAAGTAGGTATAAGCGAGTCTATGGGAAACACAAGGAGTAAAAGAAGCGCATTAGTAGAGGATATCTAATTTCATCTCTGAACACAACATATCAAGGAACAGAATACTTAAAGAAATATAAAGTACTAGGAAATGATAGAGTAGGGTTTGATACTCATCATCACTAACTCCATAGACAGACCTCTTTACGGTTATAACAGATGTCTATTAGCTGAGGCAGGTGAATACATCCTATCTAATAAAAGAGAAATATGCAAATTAACATCACTAGGCTACACCCACAAATTAACATCACTAGGCCACCAACCAATCAGGAGAGAGTAAGCAAATTAACCCAAACAAGATGGCTGCAGCCATGGAGCAAGCAGGAAGCTTGGGTTTCCCCAGCGATGGAGGAAACCACGCTTTCCAATTGCTCTGGCCTCCTTGGCTACAAAGTTTCTGTTGTCAAAGATAAATGAATCCCAACAAAAATGTCTGCAGCCACAAAGCAAGTGGGAGGCTTGGCTCAGCTCAAGGCTGCAAAGACTCAATTATAGAAGATAAATAAAGCTCAGATCCCAGGGCCTCTGCTTGGGTCACCGGGGCTGTGTGGCCAGCCTGCAAACCACCACAGGCCCCACCCCCCAAGGGAACGCTCACCCTGATCCAGGACACCCTTCAGTGCAAAGTAGCTCGCCCTCACCCATGCACCAGGTCTCTATCCTATCTAATGAAAGAGTAATATGCAAATTGACCATCATTCCAACACACAATATGGCTGCCCCTATGTGGACAAAAATCCTGCTCCCATGTGAACACAAGATGGCCACTACAAGATGGCCTGCAGGGGAGGAGAGTTGGGAGGGACTAGGCCTGCAAGGGAGGACATTTGGAGGTGACCAGGCCAGCAGAGGAGGAAAGTTGGGGGTGACCGGGCCTCCAGAAAAGAGCAATAGGTGGGGAGGGGAACCAGGCCTGCACAGGAGGGAAGTTAGGGGTGATTAGGCTTGCTGGGAAGGGCAGTTAGGAGCAAAACAGGCTGGCAGGGGAGCAGTTAGGTATAAATCAGGCTGGCAGGGGGTGATCAGGCTGGCAGGCAGAAGTGGTTAGGGGCAATCAGGAAGGCAGGCAGGAGAACAGTTGGGAACCAGCAGACCTTGATTGTGAGAGGGGTGTCTGACTGCCCATTTAAGCCTAATCCTACTGGAATGGATGCAATCAAGAAACCCCAAAAATCTACTGTAGCTATGAATCCCATTTTGCATCCATGAAAATTTATTTATATTGGAGAGGGTGCAGTCTGGGCTGAGGGACACACACACACCGCCTGTGCATGAATGTCATGCACCAGGCTTCTAGTATTTATATATTTGTAGAGGAGATGGAAATCTCTCTTCTTATTAAAACATAAAACAAGTGAAATGAGGGCTGTTGATGGCTTAAGAAAATGAAGTATTGGAATAATTTTCTGAGAGAGCAATAGACTGTAGTATGAAGGGTTAGTATGATTAAAAAAAAAAAAAAAGTACTAGGAGCCTACTTCAGGTCCATTGAAATGACCCAATGGTACTGTTTAGTCCCGAGAATCCCAGAGCAGACAGTGAGTGCAGCTAAGGACTCAAAAAATCTACTCAGTTAATCACTATACTAGAGGCCTGATGCATGAAGATTCGTGCATGAATAGGCCTTCTCTCCCTGGCTGCCGTCACCAGCTTCCTTCCGGCACCCAGGATCTGAGCTGCTTCGCTCCAGCTGCTGCCAGGCATGGGGGAATGGGGCTGCTTTGTTCTGGCTGTCAATACCACCCATCAGGACCCAGGCTGCTTCGCTCCTGCTGCCACCACCACCCACCAGGACCTGGGCTGCTATGCTTCAGCTGCTGTCAGGCGTCTGGGACACAGGCCGCTTTGCTCCAGCCTCTGCAGCCACCCACTGGGGGCATGCTCGGAGCCGCACCTCAGCCATTTGGAGCAGCCTCCATGCCAGCTGTGTCCGCTGGGGCTGGGAGTGGCATGCAGTCCCCTCCAGTCCTTCTAAACACACAGCTTCTCCTGAGCCAGTCATCATGGGAGGCTAATTTGCATATTACCTGTTTATGTAGATAGATCTGTCTCCCTACTCTGTAACTACAGGTGTCTCATCCCTCCTTCCCTGAGCTTCATTATACCTTACTTCCTTTCTTTGTCCCATTTCACATAGCCAAGTAATGGCTGCCAAATTCCTACTGTACCCCACTTCCCCTTTTAATTTAAGACTAATTAGAGTTTTTATATCTGTTCTCTAGATTCGAGGGAAAGAGAATCTAATTGTTGTAGTGGAGGTCATGAAACAATAGTGGTGCCATACTAATATGATGGGATGCAGGGCAGGATCAGGTTTAAAAAAAAATTAGCTGCAATCAAGGAACCCCCAAAATCTACTGCAGCTATGAATCCCATTTTGCATCAATGAAATTTTATTTACTCAAGTTCAGTGAAAAATTATATTCAAAATTTTCTTAATATGTCCATGCCTTTAATGATGCCATCACAATCTTTTTATTTAAATAATATCTGATTAGGAAAAGCTAAAAAAAAATGTATTTTACCCCAAACCAATTTATTGCATTTATTATGCATGGATATGTAAAATCATTATAAAAAGATTCTCACAGAAACAGTGTGCGTGAATGGTGGGAACATGGTGGAATGGTATAGTTCATGTGAGAAAATGTATGTGTCTCCTTAGGCTGATGTAATATAAGCACTTCCAGACTGCTTCTGGGAATCAGCCACTGAGTCTGAAACAAGGGGGTGGGGGGTTTTGTGTCGAATTTATAGTAAAATTTTAACTTTTTAGTTTTATAATTTTAGCTGATGTTTATTTTTTCTAAAATATTAAGACTAATAAAATTACTATTTCAGTTCAAAAAGAAGAAAATCCTAAACTAAATTAATTCTTTAGCCATCTCTGTTACTAATTCATGATATTTCTAAGACAGTGAAAGAATATGGTACTTAATAATTCTACTGATTTTTTTTTTTTAGAGAGACAGAGGAAGGAAGAGAGACAGAGAGAATCATCATCATTTGGCTGCCTCTTGCACACCTCCTACTGGGGATTGAGTGGGCAACCTGGGCATATATACTCCCTAATCAGTAATTGAACCGTGACCTCTTAGTTCATGGGTTGATGCTCAACCACTGAGCCACACAGGCTGGGCTTAGAAAAGCATTTAAAGTTATAGAATATGGTGAAATTGAATAATATTTATGGAATTAAAACAAAACTATTTCACTGTAATAAATTTTTAAAAATTATATTTATTTTCTGTTTATTGGAAAAATGTTTCCATATGAAACCCCTTCCCAAAATAATTTCTATTGAACCAAGTAAAAATTAGACAATGTTAGCAACAGAAAGAGACTAGGTTGGTTTTATGGCATCTGTGAAAATAATAATGAAAGACAACATTCAATTAGATCCAAAGATCCCTGTTTCTGATCCATGATGTTCATGAATAAAAAAATTCTAAAATGGGAAAATATTTGTATTCTCTTAAAAATGCAATCACTGTTTTTCTTGTATAATTTTGAATACATGCTTTGTAGTCTTTTTGTTTTTGTTTTGTTTTTCTTATCAAACAAAAGTTTCTACTGGATATTGAACTTAACTACTAGGTCAGAATCAAAGGAAATAAGTCATACCTATAGTAAATTAGATGAAGGTGAAGATGTAGCAATAGATTAAACCACCCAGACTGAGCAAATATAGGTCAAAAGTAGAAAATAAGGAAAACAATAATAGAATATAAATGAATTTATACTTAAGAGAAAAACAAAAAGGAGTGGAAAGATGTGCATTTCTCATACTTATAATAGAAAGATAGCATTGCAGTAAATCATGTTTGATTTTCTAATACACTGCTTGTGGCAGAAAAAATCCATTTGCAGTCAACTAAATTTTGCTTCATATACAAGTTACCTATTTTAAAATAAAAAATATGAATGAAGTCAGAGTCTCCTGTCAATTAATCATAAATAAATAGCAAAAGATCGTGAAGTATAAACCTTGTAAAAAGGTTTGCAAGCTACCTGGTATATCCATAAATTTAGAAAAGAATAGGAACCATAGAAATAAACAGGCTAACAGGCATCCTCAGTCTTCTACTATATGATTTAAAATTGCTACCTATATTGTTTTCATTAGGTTAGCAAGTTCTGAAGATTAAAACTCCCACATAGTAATTTTATAGTAGTAGCATAGAAAATTTCTAGATGTAGAAAAAATGCATGTTTGGTAGAAAATCTTTTACTAAAGAAGAACTTCAATAAAGCTAATTATCTGTAGATTTTATATTTATACTAGAGGCCCAGTGCACAAAATTTGTGCACTGGTGGGTGGGGTCTCTCAGCCTGGCCTGTGCCCTCTATCATTCAGAAACCTGCATTGGGCATCTGCCCCCTGGTGGTCAGTGTGCATCATAATGACTGGTCATTCCACTGTAAGAGTCCATTTAGGCTTTTATTATATGGATAATAGTGTATTCAATCAGAAAATATCAAATCTTTTACAAGCACTTTAAAAAAAAAATCTTAATCAGGAATCCAACAATCAAAATAATAGTGGATTTAATTAGTCTGTATAGTTTTCATTAATATTTCTATTTTTAGATATGGTTTACATGTAAAGCAAGTAAATAAGCTTACTTATATTTAAACCAAGTAACCTAAGCTTATCAGGCTAGAATATGTGATTATCCATCACCTTAACACTTCCATGTACAAACTCTCCTTTGCTTTAGTTACTACCTTTACTTCATTTTTGTTTTAAAACACCGCAGCCGCCAAAGTGTTTTCATCCACACAGACTCCAGTCCCTCACCACAAAAAAATGACAGCTTTCTTTAGGCATTTTCAAGATGCATCTTGCATAGTCTATGACATTTCTTTCTTTCTTTCTTTTTTTTTTTTACCCTCACCTGAGGTTATTTTTACATTGATTTTTAGAGAGTGTGGAAGAGAGAGGGAAAGACAGAGAGAAACATCAGTGTGAGAGGGACACTTCAATTGGTTGCCTCCTGCATGAGCCCTGACCTGGGCCCCAGCCAGGGAAGAGCCTGAAACCTAGGTACATGGCCTTGATCAGAATCGAACCCATGCGGTCAGCAGACCAGAGCTCTATCCACTGAGCCAAACTGGCTAGGGCAGGATATGACATTTCTTAGTCCCTCCAGCAGCGGACATTCATTTTTTTCCTCTAGGAGTGAGGTTGAAAAACCCTAGATCACCTTCTTGGATTCTTATTACCCAAGTTACCAAGAACACTGAGAGTGGCCTATGGAGAGCTTAGCCAATGAGCAGTCAGAAAAGGTGTTTCCTCTGCAGCTCACAAGTAGAGGTGGGACTGCTGCCCTGCTGCTGTGGAAGCTGGCAGGTCCTGTTCTCTGCGGACCTGCTTGCCACCGTGGCGGCTGGCAGGCACTGTGTTCTCCAGGCCCGCACCATCTGTGGCTTGCCTCACTGCACATGCAGTCCACTCCTGCCTACCTGCGCAAGCAGCCTCCTCCTGAGCTGTTGTGATGTTACAACATCCCAGCTAATTTGCATATATATATATATATATATACATATATATATATATATATATATATATATATATATGTTAGTTATAAGTATCAGCAAGATACTACATACAAAGTATTTGTATGTAGTAATTTAAAACAAGCATTTAGTTATATAGTCTATATATTGTTCCAAAGCTCTAAAAATCAACTTCATAAATAACTACTAGACTTTACCATCCTTTAAACATTTTTACCATTTTAAAATATTTTGAATGTCTGGTAACTACTTCAAATAAATCAACAGTTTAATATGTAATAATCAAAACTTTCTATCAAATTTTAAAAGTTTAGTGTATGTTCATCTAAGCTGTGAAACTTTAATTTAGCCACAGAAACAGTATATTTCATCTTCTTTTCTCATTTTATTGTAGAAAAATCAAGTTCATTTATAACTTAGAAATTATTTCAGTGACCTACAGCACAAAACTAAGGACTGCAATAATTGTTTTGACATTAATGATGTTTTCCAGGCATAAGTGTTTGGTCCTTTTGTTTGTTTTATAATTGCTGTTGTTTCTCCAAGAAAAGAAAAAAAAAAGAGTTTTCTTGTCTGAATTCTGACTTGTCTCTTACTTTACAGAGCCTGAAAAGACTTTAAGGTAAATTTCTACACTATCCTCACAATAACTTGACTATTTTATTTGCTTCTCTTACTCAAAGGCAGAAACACTAGATAAAATTAAAGGAAATGACAAAGCATGTTTAAATATATATCCTTGATTCTTTTTACTGCAATGATATAGTGAAAAAATACATAGCTATACGTTACAAGTGATTCTTTAATAGGCAATAAAAATGGTTTACTACTGAATTTTGCTTAAGTCTAGTGTATAATGCATGTACACAGACATAGGTCTATGTTTATATCTATGCTGTTCTGCTGTTTGGTGGCCAGACCTGACTGTCCTTGGTAGAACCTGGGTCTGAGCCTCAGTGTCTCTCCTTGTTTATTCCTCAATATCTCTGTACCTGCTTGTCTGTACTTATTTGTCTGTGTGTTCTTCCATAGCTCTCTGTGGTATGTTTCTGGCTGTCAGTATGCCTTTCCCTGTACATTGGACTGACACCCCTGTCCCATTGTCAGTTCCTATCTGTCAACCTGACTCCACATGTGCTTGTCTCTCAACCTTCCCTGATTGCATATACTAGTATATAAGGCGGTATGTATTGGTTTGTAGGCATGCCTTTGTCCAGCCATGATTCTATCTGTCTGTGTGCACATATGTGCAGATTGAGATTTTTCTTTTAGTGTGGATTTAGTCTATACTCTACCCTCATAGTCTATGTGGATGCTGACCAAAAGTTTGAAGATAGAAAGAATGAGGGTACAAAATAAAAACAAGACTTTGAACTATGTCAAATATAACTGTTCTCAGAGTCAAAGGAGAATATATAATAACTCATACACTTTAGAGAAACTTTTGATGGGCATATTTCAGTTCCCAACATTATTTGAAAGATCCAGCCTACTTATATCCTATTGGCAACCTAGAAATAATTACCTTTGCAATGCTTATCTCCACTCTTTAATGTAAATTCTACCAAATCTCATAGAGATTTTTCTATTCTTAGAATATTCCCAATTTTGACCCCATAATGATAATTCAGAGGAGAAAAATATCCCTGACAGAACATTTTCTAAAGCTTGAATTACTTCATGAGGAGTAACACTAAGTAAAAAAAAAAAAAAAAAAAAAAAAAAAAGAGTGGACGAGGTCCAAGATAACCCAGCGTGGGATTTAATGCTCTAATTCCTATATATTTCAAGGTTTAATATTCAAACCTATTCACATACTTCTTAAAGATAAGTGAAAACTCTCTTTTAGAGAGACTGTTCCTATAGAAATAGCCACAACAAGGCACATTACAATAACTTCCCAAACAATAATAGTACTTTCTTAAGGTTCTAGGTATACACAAACATATATTTTCCTTATAAGATATCATAATTAAGAGCTGGGACTATTAGGACTGCTTATTTACATTGATCAGTTTTGGCAGATGATTGACAACCTTTCACTTCATGATTATTATAATACTTACATATGGACATCTGACAACATCACAAGGATTTAATTGTGCAAATGAGGTGACAAAAGAATAATTTATGAAGTAGGTAAACTGTTCTTACATCACATGGGAATGCTGGCCTATATTTCTTTTCAAAGATGTTATACTAAATTCAAATCTGTCTAGAAAATATGATTCAGCTTTACAAAAATACTGAAGGCATATCAGATGTATTGATAAAATTAAACAGGACAACCCAGGAATTCACACAACACACAACATATGCTCTTTAGAATTAAAGCAGAATTGCCACCTGGCAAAGTTTTCATTGAAACAGGTCCTTCTACAAACACATTCAAATCTTGTTGATACTGTTAAAACAACTAGAAATGATAACATATTTGTACTCAGTTGCCAATTTGGTTATTTATTATTTCCCCTATATAAGATGAATTATTAAATTAAGCCTTAACTTATTTACATGCAAAATTAAATATGAGATTCCTGTGAGTTTCAAAATTATACCAGTTTGTTCTTTAGGTTTTTTAGGGTAATTCTAACTTCTTTATCCAAACTCAAGTACTATATGATATTTTGAAGAAACAAGAAGTTCTAAAAAGTTAAATTGCATCCTCTATAAGAAAAGATAAGCAGAAGTTACATAATTAACTGAAAAACTATCATACATTCCCATAAAAATGTGGGATTAAATAAGCATTATGTCATTTTCCCTCTCTTCCACCTGATTTGCTATTAGTATGTATTTTTTTTTTTTACCATTTTACCAGCTGTTCATACAGTGGACTTAAAGTTCCACTATGATTTGAGAGCAATAACATAATGGTTAAATGCCAGACTCTGAGCCAAAGATTCCATATCTAACCTTGGGTAGTCACCTAAGCTACTTATGCTTAATAAGCATGGGTTATTGCTTCCTCTCTATACCTAGACTTTCCTATCAATAAAATAATTATAATAGCTGCTACCTTACAAAATTGTTGAGAGGATTAATGTAAGAAAATAAATATTAAGGGTTTAGTATAGTTTTCAGCCCACCCACTGTACTCAAAAAATACAATCTACTATTATTACTATATTTTATTTCAGATGCCATATTAATATTAGAACTTTAAAGTGTTCAGTAAGGGTAAATATAAAATAATGGATATCCACATCAGATTGAGCTATTTGGAAGGATTTTTCTCAGAAGAAAAGGGTTAAGCTATAGTTTTAAGCTAAAAACTACTAGTGTCATTTGCATTGTAGACTATCTTAATCAAGAAGATGGAAGTTTAGGACTTTTTAAAAATATATATACTTTTACTGATTTCAAAGAGGAAGAGAAAAGAAGAGAGAGAGATAGAAATGTCAATTATGAGTGAGAAATATTGACTGGCTGTCTCCTGCACACCCCTACAGTGGGGATCCAGCCAGCAACCCAGGCATATGTCCTTGACCGAATTGAACCCAGGAATCTTTAATGTGCAGGCTTATGTTCTATCTGCTGAAAAAAAACAGTTAGGCCTCGGCCTATCTTTTGCCTAAACTATGGTGGAAGGCTTGCAAGATCTTTTATGTTCTCGAAAAAGAATTGTTAAATTATACTCATGGTTAGATATGACCCCTAAGAACATTTGTTTTTTGTTGTTTTTGTGGGTTTTAGTTGTTGTTGTATGTTTGCTTGTTTTTGTTTTACATATTTAAAAGGTGTATAAGGAGGAGAGAAGAAGGAGAAAGAATATGAGACAAAGACATTCACAGAAAGTTACAACCTCTTTTCTAGAAGCCTGTGGAGGTTATAGCTGACAAGTGAACCAGCATTTTCTTTGTGTCTCCTTTACTATTTGTTTGTTAGCACACACAAATTGAGACATAAAGGAGAGAAGCACTAAGGTTAGAGATATCTCCTTTCCTATTAAGAATTTACTGAAGGAAAAATACCCCAATCTATCGGTGGTGTTTTTTAAGGTTTTTCAAGCTTTTTTAAGGTTTGGCCAAAAGAAGTAGGGGTTAATAAATGAATCTGTAGGAAGTCACAGGCAAAAGAAAAATGTAGGTGAGCACAAATCTGGGACTCCCAAAAGGAGATCTGATAACCAAACAGAATAACAGAAAATCCAATATCAGGGCTAGGTCAGGAGATGGCAATGTCATGATAGAAAACTGAGTTACAATTAGAACATAAATTCCAATCCCCATTAAGAAATGGGTCAAAATTCAAAGCTGGAAATGGAAAAAGCAATAGAATAAGAACTCCAAGGATATTTTAGAAATGAAGTCAAATGCCTTAATCTTTCTTATTGGTGAGTATGTAGTTTAGATAGGACCAACACTGACAAGAGACACTGAGTTAAAAATGAAAAGAAAAGAAAGAAGGGAGGGAGGGAGGGAGGGAGGGAAGGAATGACAAAAACGGCTTTTCAGCAGATACTTCATTATGTGTCCACATTTTGGTTGAATTAGAATGTGCTAAATATTATGTACTAAATACTTTCCTAACACACTTTCAAAATAATTATTTGATGGTGCCTTTTTATAAAGAGTGCTTTCATACATCTACTTCCAAGTTCTAATACAAAGATAAATAAAACAGAATTGTTATGGTTTACCTCCCCACATAACTCAGAATATCAATGTATTTTTTTCTGTATATGCTTAACTATATGAGATGTAGCTGAGAAATTCAGACTTAGTATTTCTCAGCAGTCATGCAACCTAAAGACAGCAGCTTCTAGCTTGGATTTGCATACTATTTCTCTAAAGATTCAAACTCACAGTTAAGGTCAACATCTGGCTGGATTTAACATTCACATTTGACAGATTCACTTTCATTACAAAATGTTTAGAATTTTTTTACAAGGCAAAAGCTGTCTTTTATTTTAATAAATGTTTACATATATTCCCTTTTTCCTTTAGGGGTGGATTTATATGCCTGAACTATGATGCGCAATTGAAATTGGAGGACATCTCACTAGACAAGCCACTGTAGCAAAATAAAATGCAAATGAAAGGGGCAAAGGGCACAGTATAATGAGCAAGAGGATTTATGGTCTCATCTCCTATTTCCATATCTTTTGAGAGAGGGAAAAGTGAGGAAATGAGATATAGTTCTATCTGCTTTCCTTGGTAAGTTCCATGGGTAACTTAGCTATTAGAAAGCCATGGAGAATATGCCAACTAACTTCTCAACCTAATCTAAATTTCCAATTTTATTAGTGCATAGGTAATGATTTAGTATTTCTATAGATTATCTTAGTGCCAAACAATAAATACATTATTCATATTACTAAAGCTGTCAAACAAGTAAATAAGCATATGATAATACACATGTTCACACACACATCATCATTAAAGAAATGTAGGAGCAAGGTAGTTTCAATAGAAACATTCTGTATATGAAACTATGTTACAATGCATGAAAATAGGCACTGTTTAATGAGCATATTTTGTGCACAAACTACGTGTTTGTTACTTTTGTGCATGATCTCTACTACTCACAAAAATTTAAAATACAGGTACCATTATCACCATTATACATCAGATGGGATAGAGATATACAGATCAGTTAATGTACACAAACTTTCTTAGCAGATTTAAACCTGGTTTGTCTTTTCCTAATCCAATGTTTACTATTACACGTTGACATATAGAACACAGTTAGGGAACAATTTGAAAAACCACTGGATGATCAGTCTGGGAAGCTCAGTAAAGTTAAATGCAAATCATTGGCTAAATATAGGACATTTCATACCTCATGTGCACATAAATAGCCACTAAAGAGGCTGCCTTAATTGCCTTCCTCTGTGGGCACCAATTAGAAGTCCTGAAATATTAATAGACTGGCTAATTTAATAAAAATACTATTACATGTTTTCTCCCTGCATATTGCTTTGAAGCACCAAACATATCATGGGCACTCAATAAATATTAAATATTTAACAGCAACTAATAAAATGAAATTATTGTAATATATTTTACAATGAACTCAACACAAGAAGTAAAACAAGTTTTAGTACTAGACCTGGAAGTTGAGCAGAGTTAGAAATCTGGATAAGTGAATTAACCCTATAGGGAGGCAGAGTGATTGTGGTCGAAAGGTTTAACAGGGGGTCAGAGTAACACATTTTTTATTGCAATTTGGCAACTGACACTGTCCCTCCCACTTTAGATATTTGTTCCATGTCTCCAATATTCAAAATTCTCATTAAAATATATATTAGCAAGCAGCTGTCATATAGTCTCCATGTCCAAATATAAAGTTCCTGTATTTCATTATCTATTGGTATCATCTTATTTTGAAAGAATATAAAATATGCTCCCTGAGGTTACCATCTTTTTTCTCCCACTTTTGCATAGTCTGAGATTTTCAAAAGAGCTAATTATAATAATAATAATAATAGATGGATGTTGGCATGCAGAAGTCATTGAATTGTCAAACTCTGAGACACTCGGGAGTGCATGCAGTCGCCAAGAGCATACTTCTGTAGGTTTAAATTAGAGCTGCAAGTTACTGGGGAGAAACCAGGCTGCGAGCAAGCACACGGCTTCTTTTCTTAAGTGGTGAAGGAAAATGTTTCATAAAGGACAGAAAAGCTTGCCAAATGGATGAATCCATAGGGAAACCTAAATTTAAGCTTTTGTTCCTCAATTCATGTAAGATTCATGAAAAAAGAAGTGCTTCTAAGTACTTTTAGAAAACTCTATTATCCTTCCTTTTTTTTTTTTTTTTTTTTTTTTTTTTTTTTTTTTTACAATCCCTCTGAGGATACGAGAGAATGCACTTAAAGTTACTATTTGGGCGTCTTGATCTTCTTCTTCCTCCCCTGTATTCTGCTAATGGTCTCTCAAATGCTCCCAAGAAAGAACACATTTAACAAGTGCTCACCTAGAGCTCAGCTACCATTTCCACTCCCAATCCTGTGATTAACCCACTGATGGTTCTACAAACTCTATGTTCCAGTCGAAACACGACAGCAGTCACACCGTTCTCCAGGTCAAACATACCTCTTATTCTACCCATTCTAGTCACCATTTTTACATGGAAAATATATCAACACCATGGTTAGTTTCCCTGAACCCATTTATACAATAAAACACTTAACAGCCTCGAGCACCCTAATTCATTTAAAAATATTTCTTTAGTTTTCATACACTCATGCTGATTACAATATGTTTGTTTTCTGTGCTACACTCACTCACTGTGACACAGATCACTCCTCTGCACACACACATTTAACTTGCAGAGAGCAGGCACAGAATCCACCCCTTGTTGTAGTATATCCTAGGTACAATAAGTTAACTTTCGCTTTAGGCTAAGGCTTTCTCAATTTTTATTAGTTTAGATAATATTCAGAAGTTTGTCACATTTTACTTTGCTAAACAGTTTTTGGGTTTTTTTTTTTGTACTACTATGGATATTCTGAGGTACTTGCTTCACAGAACAAAGTTGAATAATAAACTATCATAATATGTATATTTAACTAAATCTTTAATGTTAATAAGATTCTTCTGAACTCAAAAATAAAAATCTATAAAGCCAATAAAGTACAGTGCCATAATATTCTCAACAAGACTCCTACTGGAGTTTCATTAAATTAAATACATTTATCATTCATACATGTATATATATATATATAATTACTATCAGTGACACTAAAATTAATAACAGCCTTTGAAACACAGTTTGTATTTGAAAATATCTGGAGAAAATATCATGGTTAATAAAAAGATTTTAAAAAAAGATATAGAATAAAGTGAGTTTCAGAAGTATGCATTTCTCTTCTCTATACATTGCAGCTACAAAAGAAAACCCTCAAGAGAATTAATACAAACTTATGATAATGCAGCCTGCAGCACGGTTTTGTTTTGGTTTTGTCTGATTTTGCTGACAAGGCAATTGAAACTCTACCCTACTAATCTTTAGAAAAGGGATCAAATTATTCACCTATAAACATGCAGCAATAAAATGCCATTCTTTAGGCAATACGGAGGACTTAACATCTTTCTCTGTTTTACTGGTTTGGATCCCCAGCTCATTAGATCATTACCTGATAAATAGGAGAGGGTAATGAATTGAGAAAATAACTACGTACCTTCAGAGAAAACCTGCCCGATAACAGTAATCCATTAGAAAACTGGCAATATCCTCTGATCTATTGCCCGCAAAGCTATGACTTGAAGAGTTTCATTCCCTGGGCTCAGTTCACCAGAAGAAAATCAGCACAATTTAAATATTTCTTGGAATGTGACAGCTCTCTAGATCCCCGGCTGCATTCTGTTCCCCAGGGATGGCAATCTGGTGTTCCTGTGTGCACAGAGCAGTGAAGATGAATTGAAAATGCTTGAGATAAATTAGGAATGGCTAAGTTAAAATTGTCTCTGCTCCAGACTCTCTCATCTGCAGTCTGTAAGCCTGTTTTTCTGTGAAAAAGCTAGATGGCAGACTGCCTCAGTAAGTTCTTCCTAAGCGACAGAGAGCATTTTCAATGAAGAAAAATTCTCCCATTATCTAAGCTAATGTGACGGCTGCTAAATCTAGTTTTTAAAGTGGCTAGTGGCATGAAATTTATTTTCCCTATTGGTTTCTTTCAAACCACAGTCTAGAATCCATACTATCATTATATATATATATATATATATATATATATATATATTATCTGGGAGAAACAATTCAAGTTTTCAGCTAACATATTAAATCATAACCTTTCTTGCAGTTTTAACAACTGTTTACATATAGAAAACTTCCACTTTAGGTCTTAAAGCCATTTTATTGCACTTTCCAATATTTAGAAAAAAATTTTTATTGCAGTACCAATATTGTAACAATATTTTATTAACAATCACTTGTTGTAATGAAGTTCCAAATGGAGGTGCACCATTTTTAAATGTCAATTAAAATTCAGAAGTTATATATAAAAATAAATAGGGGGAATGTGGAATCCTAATATATGACCAAAGAAGTAAATATTGATTCTGAATATCCTCTTAAGAAAATATGATGTTCCAAATAAAATCAAGCTTCATAAATTATTCCCTTTCTAAATGACAATATGCCATTTTTTGAATTCTGTTTATTTCAATTGAGTGATACACTGTGATATGAGTTCTTATCCCTAAATTGGAAAATTCTTTTAGAATGCACTCTGCTTGGTTACTGGCAACACAAAACATAGAAGGGTTATCAAAAATTTCACTTGCATTTCTTTTTTAAAATTTGTCTTTATCGTTGAAAACATTACAGGTGTCCCCTTTCCTTCCCCGCTATTAACCTCTTCCACCTCACACCTGCCCCCTCAGCCCTACCTCACTTGGATTTTCTACATAAAACAATTTTTACATTATACAGGAAGGATACTTAAAAGCATCATAATTGAGGGGGAGGAAAATATATATACTGGCTACAAAAATAAAACAAGCTTTTCCTTGCATAACTTTCCACATGACATTCTGCTCTATGTCTGATGGTTTGATGTGCAAACTGTTGTTACCATGACAAAACTGGCCTGCACACGTTGTGAGGGAAGCAAAGACAACAGACTCACCTGGGAACCATGAGAAAAAGTAAATCAAATTTTCTGTTTTTCCTCCATCCACCCTGTAGCTGGAGCTGATCACTTTACCGGGAGAGATGATGGGAGAAGAAAAAGGAGAGACAAAAATGAAACATCACAGCAACTGCCTCCAGCCCATCTCCCTCTTTGGGAAGTGGAAACACTGTAGGTATCGATGGAGAAGAAACACAATGGAATCAGAGAAAAGTAACTTCAGCATCCCAGTTGGGAACTATAGTTTGCCTGGTACTTTTCAAAGACCTAGCACAATTTCAAAGACCTGGAGAGGAAGAGGAAGAAAGGAAAAGGGGGGAGGGAAGAGACTACTTATTGTTCTCAATTGCCATATTTAAAATACCTATGATGTTAAGTGCTGAAGATACATACAGCAAATGTAAAGGGATAAAAGTTAACATATATAATAGCTGACAGTTGATTGAATATCCAACTGCATTGCACAAATCTGCACAGAGCATCCCAGTTAATTCAACAGGTACTTTCAGTAGTGAAAAGATACATACTTTCTTTAAAAATCCCAGATGTTTTAGAAACTGCCAATTTTACTAACACTAGTCTGCAATGATAAATTCAGGGGCCTATGCAATTACATATGAGTGATACCTAAACTATTCTTGTAATATTTAGGAACTGTTTCTTGTAGGATGTAACATATAAGAAAAAGACAAGTAAGCCTTGGTTAAATGGATAATGAATATTTCCAGGCAGTAAGAAAAAGCCCCAAGGGAAATATGCATATTACATTGAGATAAGGAAAAGTAGTTCAGTGTGGCTGGAGTAAAGAATGAGGTATCGAGGGCATGGAAAGAGATGGTGTAAAGAAATAGTTAGTTGTGCTACATAAAGGAATTTGAACTTTACCGTTACCTAAATGGAGAATCATCTAAAATTTGCATTTTAGAAAGATCACTCTTCATGTCATGCTGGTCAGGTAAAACCTATCACCACATACCCTGTTAGCGAAGCAGACACTTAGTAGTCATACTATTTAGGAATTGTCCCTTTACTTGTAATAGCCACCTTATCTATTGATTCTACCTTATTTAAATATGTTTTGTTATTTCTAGCTTTCATGGCCTTATTTCCAGCCTCATCATCTCTTGCCAATATCATGGAAAGAATCTTTTATTTAAGCTCCCTGTTTCAAGTAATTTCCCCCATCAATACCTATTACACAGCTGCCAGTTCTCTTTCTAAGTATGCATAATCCTATCACCCTCCTGCTTGGAAAAAAATTACTTACTCATCATTACCTGAGAATAATGTATGGAATCTTTAAAATGATCTGTAATTGTTGTTTTTGTTTGTTTTTTTTAAACTCGGGAGCTTCGGGGTGAAATCTGAAACTATTCCCTACACACAAAGAGCAAAGAGAAACTAAAGAAAGGGGCAGGCCACTCCCTATTGTAGGTGGCAGTGTTAATAAGCAAGGGAACTTACACACTAGGATTGTCTCTGGAGCACCTCCTGCCAGAAACTGAAAAGTTTAGATAGAAGCATTTATGGGGTGCAGTCTTGTGCACTGTCTCAGCATATCATTCTCACTGGCCTGTCCTTGAAAATTACTGGCTGAGGGAATGGAGGGCAGAACATACATTCCAAGGACCAAGGAGGATGTGAAGAGCCTCTGATTGCCTGGGTCCAGTGCTCAGTTCAACTGTTATGTCCTCTCTGACCTCCTCCAACAGCAAGATGTGACGGCATAGCCTTCTCAACTGACACTACCCTGACCAGACTGCACTGTCAGGAAAACAAGAGGAATCAATCACATTATTGGATTTGAGTTCTAAAACCTCTGCACTTCCAAACCTTCTTCCACCTATAGTCTTTCACCAGAACTATGTGACTAGATCATTCCTTTATATCATGAGATATTCCTTTCAAATATTGTTTTCTCTTTGAAACCATCCTGATTCCCTCACATAGAGCCAGTTTTGTCCCTGCACTAATATTCATCTCTTATGTGATGTTTCATGACCAAGTCAATGAAGTCAATTCTCAAGTAAGATATATATTACCTTTTGGAATATCCCCTTCCCTCCCTTCCTTTGCATTCTTCTCTTAGGTCCTCATGTTAAGTTTTATTCTCTCCCTTAATAATTTAGCTTTTTATTTTTCCATATATCTGCATATCAATGTCTTTGAGTTTATTGTGGATATTGTATGGCTTAGTTCTCCTCTTGTCATATGTGTGGTGTGTGTGTGTGTGTGTGTGTGTGTGTTTCTAATAGCTTCATTTATACCCTTCCATTTTCCTCTTTTACTTTATATATCTCTATTTCTTTATATATCTATTTTTTTCTTTTCATCATTTATTTTTCTGTTTTTTTAATTTATTTATCCTTTTTCTTTTTGTTCTTCAGTTTTGCTCTAACCTTCTGCTTTCTAGTCCCTTGCTATCTTAAAAAGAAAAAAAAATAAACTTAAAACTTTGTTATTAACTTTTCATGTTCTCTTCAATTAACATGATGAAAATGTGTGGGAAAGAATTGTATTTGATTTGCATTGCATAGTTCCAATATAGGTCTACACAGACATTGTTTTTTTAATATTTTTTGTTCAATTCGTGTGTTTTTTTTGTAGACTTTATTTTCTCTGACTTATAATTTTAATTTAAATATTAAAGAAGTTAATGTACAACAAAATTAATCTTATTTAAAGTGTATTTTAATAGCAATAATAAAAAAGGATTTTTATTTTTTGGCCACCATATTTTTTTAATAATTCATTTTCTTTGAGTTTGATTTTATAATAGCTCTAGCAGTTCAAAATCATGTCTTATTTTATAACAAAATAAACTCAACATTTAAGCTGTTTTTATTTTAATAACTTATTTATTTTAAAAAGTTATTATTAAGGTGACTAACCTTATGAAACTCAGAGTTCTTATGACTTTGATTAAGTTCTAGAAATCGTTTCTCTCTATGTGTGTGTATGTATAGACCTTGCCTTTCCCCTCCATAATCAGCAATCCCCAAGGCAGGAAAAGACAGTAACATAGACCTAATGGTCACAGGGCCCCATTCTCTGGCAGGCTAATGACAACATCTAGACCTAAGTTATGTTTCAGTTCTTGAGCCAAAAGGTGAAATGGCTCCCTGGCTACTTTCTCATGAAACCAAACAGAAGGACAATGGAAATAATTTTAGAGTTGTCCTCAAGACCTAAAGAAAAGACTCATCATCCTTTTCTCACCTTCCTCCCAATTAGCTCCCTTCAAGACCCACAATGCCTTGTGATTTTGTCCCATATAATCTGTAACCTACAACCTTCTATCAAGGAATCTGAGTTTTTGACCATTGGCTTTCTCTTCCCCCAGATGCTGCAGTTTATAATAAAATAGTAAATATTATTCCTCTGCAATTTTCTCCATCTATTATTTGGCTCTGCTAGAGCTGGTGGACAAAATTACCATTCTGTGTCACTTGCAGCATGAGAGATGGTTGCAACAAAATAAAATTAAGAAATAATAAAATATAGACAGCATCCTGCTTATAAACAAGAGGAGTAAGTGTAGTAGATTGAAAGTATTTATTAGAGGTTCAATAAAAAGTAGTTTATACAGCACATCTTTCTAAGCTGATAGTGCTGTGTAATGAGAAATGAGTTACATTTAAAATATATAATAAATATTTATATTAAAAATAAACTTAACCAATGAGATAAAAGACCTGTTCACTGAAATTACAAATATTACTGAAGAAGTTAACACAACTTAATGGGAAGACATCTCATGAACATGGATTAAAATACTTAATATTGCTAAAATGTCAACCTACTCAAAACAATCTGTAGATCCAATATAATCCCTATAAAAAAAAAAGGTGTTTTTGCAGAACAAGAAAAGTCCATCCTAAAACTCAAATTGAGACTCAAAAGATCTAAAATAAGCAAAATAATCTTGAATATAAAAATCAAAATTTGAAGCCTCATTTTTTCTAATTTTAAAACTAAATACAGAGCCACAGTTATTAAAGAGTGTGCTACTGGCATAAAGACAGATAAATATATAGAATAATAGAATAACAGAGAGATTACAGAAATAAACCTTTACATGTATGGTCAAATGATTTTTGTTAAGGACACTAAGATCATTAAATAGAAAAAGAACAGTATTTTCAACCAATAGTGTTGGCACAAGTAGATGCTCTCATGCAAAGAATGAAACTGAATACTTATACCATATATAAAAATTAAATCAAAATGGATCAAAGATACGATGTAAGAGCTACAATGGTAAAACTTTTAGAAGGAAACAAATAAAAGCTTTATGACATTGGATTAGGCAATAATTTCTTGGATATGATACCAAAAGCATCTGCAATAAAATAAAATATACATAATTGGACTACACCAAAATTTAACACCTCTGTGCATCAAATGACAAAATTAACAGAATAAAAAGTCAACTCACAAAATGATAAAAAAAAAAAATCAAATCATCTATCTATACTAATAAAAAGGTAATATGCTAATTAGACTGAATAGACTGGACTTCTTCCATACGTCCTTCTGGGAATCCTTCTAGAAAAAGCCACAGTGGCAAGGGTGGTTTTAGGTGATCAGGCTGGCAGGTGAGAGTGGTTAGGGAGGATCAGGCCAGCAGGGGAGCAGTTAGGGGCATCAGACAGGCAGGCAGAGGTGGTTAGGGGTGATCAGGCAGGCAGACAGATCAGGCAGGCAGGTAGGTGAGCAGTTAAGGGCCAGCAGTCCTGGATTGTGAGAGGGGTTGCCCTGCAGGTTCCGGCCTAAAACAGTCAGACATCCCCTGAGGGGTCCTGAATTTGAGGCGTTTCAGACTAGGTTGAGGAAACCTCCTTGCCCCCCCCCCCCCCCCCCCCCCGGGCCATGCATGAATTTTGTGTATCAGGTCTCTAGGGACAACTCAGAATGAAGGGAGGCCCTGGCCAGCAGCTAGCAGCCAGGGAAGGGAGGCCCCAGCCAGAAGTTGGACCTGGTTGGCAGCCGAAGGCCCTGATCTGCCCTGATTGCCAGCCAGGCCTAGGGACCATATCCATTAATTAATTTCATGCACTGGGCCTCTAGTATATCTGATAAGTAGGTAAGAACTCCTACAACTCAGCAACCGAAAAGAAAACAATCCAATTTAAAAAGAAAACAATCCAATTAAAAAACAATTTGGAAAAACTTTTCTCTAGAGAAGATGTTCTCTATTCTTAATTATTAGAGAAATGCAAAGCAAAATCACAATGAGATAGCATCTCATTAGATTTGTTACCTCTGGGAAAAAGAAAATATAAAGTGTTGGCAAGGATGCAACTCTGAGTCTTGGTTCTTATTGTTGATTTTAATAAGGGTGAGGACCTGATTGCAGATAGGCCAATCATGTCCTTATCTGGGATTTTAACAATACAGTTTATGCCTTCTCTGGTGGTGAGCATGAGAGGAATGAGGTCAGGAAGCCCTGCACTAAGATCCTCCCTCCCACCAGATCATCCCAACTCTGTGGAAGGGCTGATCTATAGCAGGAATAAATCAAGATAACAAGTGCAAAGGGAAACTGAAATAAAGGATGGGAAAAGAGAATGAATGTATTTATAAGATGACTTCAGTAGAAGATGTTTCAAAAATCATTGCAAAAAATATGACAATATATTCAGAAATAAGTCAAATGTGTCTTGATATTAATATTAATATTACAAATAAAATATTTTTGAAAGAAATTTTATATAGTTATTTCCTAAAAGTAACTATTTTTTTTGTTTTGTTTTTTTTAATAAATCTTTATTGTTCAGATTATTACAAATGTGATCCTCTTCCCCCCCTCAGTTGCTCCCCTTCACCAGGTTCCCACCCCACCCTCTGTCCTTTCCCCATCCCCCATTGTCCTCATCCATAGGTGCACAGTTTTTATTCAGTCTCTTCCCTCACCCCCACTCCCCTTTTCCCTGAGAATCGTCAGTCCACTCCCCTTCCATACCTCTGATTCTATTATATTCACCAGTTAATATTGTTCATCAGATTTTTAAATTCCCTTGGTTTTTAGATTCATTTGTTGATAGCTACGTATTTGTTGATCATAATTTTTATCTTTATCTTCTTCCTCTTCCTAAATAACCTCCTTCAGCAATTCATATAATTCTGGTTTGGTGGTGATGAACTCTTTTAGCTTTTTTTTATTTGTAAAGCTCTTTATCTGTCCTTTGATTCTGAGTGATAGCTTTGCTGGATAGATTATTTTTGGCTGTAGGTTCTTGTTATTCATCACCTTGAATATTTCTTGCCATTCCCATCTGGCCTGCATGGTTTCTGTTGAGAAATCAGCTGACAATCTTATGGGTGCTCCTTTATAAGTCACTACCTGCTTTTCTCTTGCTGCTTTTAATATTCTCTCTTTGTCTTTTGCTCTTGGAATTTTAATTATGATATGTCTTGGTATGGTCCTCCTTGGATTCCTTTTGTTTGGGGTTCTGCGGGCTGCCTGGACTTGTAAGTCTATTTCTTTCCCCAGGTGGGGGAAGTTTTCTGTCACTATTTCTTCTAGTACTCTTTTGGTATCTTGCTCTCTCTCTTCTGGAATCCCCATAATTCTGATGTTGGTTCGCTTGAAATTGTCCCAGAGGCTTCTTACACTATCTTCAACTTTCTGGATTCTTTTATCTTCTCCCTTCTGCAGAGGAGTGTCCTCTGGCTCTTTGTGTTCTAAATCTTTGTCTTGATTCTTGCGATCTTCCAGTCTGTTTTTAGGACTCTATATAATATTTTTTATTTCAGACAATGTTTTCTTCATTTCTTGTTGATCCCTTATTATTTCTAGTTGCTCCCTTTTCATATCCTCATAGGTCTCATTTATTTTATCGGCCTTTTTTAGGATATTGTTGAATAACCTTATAACTGTAGTTTTGAACTCAATGTCCAATCTTTTCTTTTCCTCTATCTCCTTCCTTTGTGTCCTTCTTCTTGTCTGCATTTTAGTTGTTTCCCTGATTTGATGGAATAGCTTTGTTTGCTAGGTGTTCTGGTAGAGCCCAGTAGCACAGCCTTCTCAGTTACCTGCAGTGGACAGTCTTGGTGTAGCCCTTTGTGGGCTGTGTGTGCAGTCTTGTTGTTAAGCCTTGCTTATTGTTGGTATCACTGGGAAGCGTTGATCTCCAAGCCAATTGGCTGTGAGGATCAGCAGTGTCTCAGCTAGGAGGGATTCTGTACTCTGCTTGAATAGGGCGTGATCTCTGGGTGGCGCAGACAATCTTTGGTTCCCTGTCAGTCTCGCCTTAGAAAAGTCCTGTTCGTGGAGAGTTTTGGAAGATTGGTTGCAGGCTCACGCGCACCTCTTTGGTAAAGGCGCAGACAAGCTTTGGATTCCTGCAAGTCCCTCCTTAGAGAAAGCCAGCCTCTGGGAGAGCTTCTGTGCTCAGCCACAGGTAGGGCGGAGTCTCGGGTTGGTGCAGACAAACTTTGTTTTCCCTTCGGCTCCTCCCCAAGTCCCGCAGTAATGGCCTCTGGCTTCACACACCTCCAAGAGATCTCTGCCTACTGCCTGACAGTCTGGCCTCTCCCTGTCTGGGGCCGTTTATCAGAGCAATAGGGTGATTCTGTTTTCCTCTCAGACAAGAAAGCCAGCCGTGTTAGCTGTTTGCCCTCTCCGCGCCAGGAGTAAGACAGTAGCGAACTCAGCCCGGCCTGCCCTCTCTGCGTGCAGGGAGTAAGCCAGCAGCAATCTCGGTCCAGCCCTTCCTCTCCGCACCGGGATTAAGCCAGCGCCTTTTCGTGCATACAGTTCTCCGTACCTTCACAGTTCCTGAGGTTCAGCGTGCCTTCTCTCTCCTTCCCAGATGGCAGAGCCTCCTCTCAGCCAGCCATCTGGCGCTTCAGGGCAATGCCTCCCCTGTTTTTCAGTTCTAAATTCAAATTTGTTGTGGTAGGCTGCATTCGGGTGTCTACCCTATGCCGCCATCTTGGTTTCTCCTATTTTTGTTTATTTATAAATTAAAAATAATTTTACCAAGTTAGAAAATAGTTACTTTTTTTGTTTTTGGTTGGTTTTACTCAAAGTAAAATAGTCTTGATAATTATATTAAAAAAATGCAACATTTTCTGTGATACATTTAAAACTTGGACTACATCGTAAATTGAACTAAAAAGCACAAATACAAATACTTTATGTATTTAAAAAATTGAAATATAAATACATCAAATACTGTAAAGTTTTTTTAAACACCTTTAACTTGGAAGAAAAATTCATAAAAATCAGCAAACTATATTTTGCTCTTCCAAATAAATGTTTCTTACTTATTCCTTATATTAATATCCTAAACATAAGAGCTCCAGCCCAGTTATCTATTACTGATTTCCATAAAAATAAAGTTGTATTTATAAATGGCTTAAGAAAAAAAAATATCGCTAATCCTATTAGAAGTGACATATCTGATTTAATATAATTGATGTTATTATAAATAATAAATTTTACTTGAAAGTTTTATTTTTTAAATATTTAAATTACTTAAAGATAATTAAAGTAAGAAGTTTATAAGCTAGATAAACACAACCTAAGGGATAACTTAAACTCCATTGCTGAAATAATACTCCTCTTGCAAGTACACATAAAAAATAAATACATCCTCAATTACAATAAAAATATATGTAGAATATTATGGCAATAAATTTTCAACCCAAATTTCCAATACAGTTCTGAGTTACCCCCAGATTTCAGAATTGCTATTTGCTATGTATGTAATTATGATATTTAATACATTTCTAGGTACAAATAAAGTAGTTTAAATAGTTTACATATCAATAAGGCTTATACTAAATGTAAACATTTAAGTGAGTTGTGAAAGATATTAAAGTAAATAATCTTTTAAATTCTTAATTCACAATTACAACAAATACCAAGTGGGACAAAAGTAGGTTTACAGTTTTTCATATGGAAAATATATAAATGAATATATTTAAATTTATAAAAGGAATTTTGAGATCATGTACTTGAATCTTCTTTACTTTTTCATTTGTTGCCTTCCCCAAAGTCAGTGATAGCAGATCTAGAAACAATAGTTTTAGTTTAATATTGATTGAAACATACCATACTATACCTTCATGTAGGAAAAAGCCTAAAAATACCAATATCTTTATATATTGTAGTACTGACCAGCTACATGAAAATTTTAATAATTATATTAAATCAATGCGAGGCAATCCAGGTGCTAAACTAATAAAGAAAAATACTAACTATCCCTACAAAGTCTTAAAAGCAATTGAGCAAGAAAGCTAAAATCAATCAAAGGAGAGAGAAAAAATATACACATATAAAACATGATATAACATAAGAGAGTTATAAACAAAGTGCAATTAAGAATTCAAAGCAAGGATTTGGTAGTCAGTAAATCTATTCTGGAGATGCAAATTTTATAAGAAAATAAAATTACTTCAAATAATAGCTGGCTCTACCTTACTTAGAAGAGCAAGGTTAGGCCTATTCTTCAGCACTACTGGAGTGAAGACATATTGTATACCAGGAAATGTCAAATTCAATCTCTTTAAAACACAGCCATGCAAATTGTATGAGTTGCCTGTAAATGTTGGAGATTAAACCCTTATCAGAGATAACATTGGCAAATATGTTCTCAAATATATAAGCAGTGGGCTTTCTTGTTTTGTTGGTGGTTTCTTTTGCTGTGCAGAAGCTTTTTACTTTGAAGTAGTCCCATTGTTTATTTGTTTATTTCTCTTTAGTTTCCATTGCCCTAGGAGCTGTATCAGTAAATAAATTGCTTCGGCATATGTCTGAGATTTTGCTGCCTGTGGGTTCCTCTAAGATGTTTATGGTTTCCCAACTTAAGTTTAAGTCCTTTATTCATTTTGAGTTTATTTTTGTGCATGGTGTAAGTTGGTGGTCTAGTTTCATTATTTTTTTTTTTTGTGCATTTATCTGTCCAATTTTCCCAACACCATTTTATTGAAGAGATTGTCTTGACTCCATTGTATGCTCTTGCCTCCTTTGTCAAATATTAATTGAGCATTGCAGTTTGGGTCTATTTCAGGGTTTTCTATCCTTTTCCTTTGGTCTATATGTCTGTTCTTGTGCCGGTATCAGGCCAACATTTACAGGGAACTCATACAACTTAACAAAAGGAAGATAAACAATCCAATAAAAAAATGGGCAACAGTACTAAATAAATACTTTTAGAAAGAGGACATACAGAAGGCCAAGAGACATAGGAAAAACTCACTAATCATCTGAGAGATGCAAATCAAAATGACAATGAGGTACCATCTCACAATTGTCAGAATGGTTATCACCAACAAATCAATAAATGACAAGTGCTGAAGAGGATGCAGAGAAAAAGGAACCCTCCTCACTGCTGGTGGGAATGCAGACTGGTGCAGCTACTGTTGATAACACTATGGAGTCTCCTCAA
Source organism: Pipistrellus kuhlii (assembly GCF_014108245.1). Lineage (NCBI taxonomy): Eukaryota > Metazoa > Chordata > Mammalia > Chiroptera > Vespertilionidae > Pipistrellus > Pipistrellus kuhlii. Next base: position 72,499,489 of record NW_023425529.1, read on the forward strand.
AACACTAAAAATGGAACTCCCATTTGACCCAGTGATCCCACTTCTAGGAATATATCCCAAATAATAGAAACACCAATCAGAAAGGATATATGCACCCCTATGTTCATAGCATCACAATTTACAATAGCTAACAGCCTAAGTGCCCATCAGCAGATGAGTGGATTAGAAAAATGTGGTACATTTACAAAATGGAATACTATGGTGCCATAAAAAAGGAAGGAAAGCCTACCATTTGCAACAAATGGATGGACCTGGAGAGCATTATGCTCAGCAAAATAAGTGAGTCAGGAAAGAGAAATATCACATGATCTCACTCATTTGTAGAATCTAATGAACAGCATAAACTGATGAGCAAAAAAAGATCCAGAGACAGAGAAGCATTAATCAGGCCATCAAACCTCAGAGGGAAGGCAGGGGAGGGTGGAGTTAAGTGGGAGAGATCAACCAAAGGAAATGTATGCACAGATAAAAGCATAACCAATGGACACAGACACTAGGCAGGTGAGGGAATGAGCAGGGAGGGTGCAAGAGGGGGGGTGGCAATAGGGGGGTAAGGAAACATATGTAATACCTTAATAAAGGAAAGAAATAAAATGGCTATACAAAACACATATGGGATGTGGAAATTTTAAAAATGCTTTTAGTTCTCTAGTGCATTCTAGTTCTCTATCATGTGTAATCAGCATATATACTATACATAATTGCTAAACAAATACAATGCAAAATCTGGCCATTTTAAGGAAATGAAGATGGGATTATCAGACATACAGATTTTACACACTTCTCTTCAAATTAAAGTCTACACAAAGGCATAGTCAATATCAGTCAACAACAACAAGCAATAGCAGAGCATATTCCACATAGGGCATAATAATTGTTAAAATACTCTAAGATACTAATGCTATTTTGTACCATAATCACAAATAAGAATAATGGCAAAATATTCTCAGTAAATAAAACATCATCATTAAAATAAAATTCCTATCTCACATCACCATTTATCAGTTAATATAACCGAAATTTACCATGATTTAAAAAAAAAATACTGTCATATTTAAAGCAAGTGGAATGTGATATATTTGGATGGTATCCCACACATCTGGCTTTTGTACATATGCAAAAAAGTTTTGTACTGCGAGTCTACTGGTGGCCTTCTGGGGCTTAAGTGGGGTGCAGAGCTTAGGCCCTAGGGTATTAAATTAGCCATATTTTAAAAGTTTGAAACTAAGGAGTAATTGCCAATAACCAAATTAATAAAATAATAGATTTACACTAAATAAAAATTCACAAGGACCCAACAGAAAAGCCTGGATTGAGTTGGAAAGAGGAGTTTCCAAGTGGGGAGAAAAAAAAGGCTTGTCTGTAGTAATTTCTTATTTTCCTGCATGCCACCTCCAGTTTGAATGTATGCAAGTTTTAAAGGAGTTAAAAAGGATAAACAGTAACTAATCCCCACTCATTTTACACACTTATTCTGAAGCAGCTGCATAATAATCTTTAAATTCTTGACATTACTTGATTATGCATTTTAATTAGCACAACACTCATGGCTGAATATTAGAGTTTTTTCATCTCAGATCTCATAACACTTTTCAAATCACATCTTTGAATGCCCTAGTTTTAATGACAATCCACTAAGCATAATGTGCAACATTTACATAAAAATATCATTTATTTTTAAAAGCATATTAGGTTTTTTTCATAATTTTTCCAGAATCCTCATTCAAAATTTGATGTGCTGCTCAAAAGGATTTGTTTTTTTATTAAAAGAATCAATGTATTTCACATGTTTTAAAATCCTATATAATAAAAGCCTAATATGCTAAGTGTCCAGTCAACCAGTCAGACTTTTAACCAATCAAAGTGTAATATGTTAATGATATGCTAAGGTCACTCACCCACATGCTATGACATGCACTGACCACCATGGGGCAGACAGTCAACCAGTCACTATGACTTGCACTAACCACCAGGGGGCATATACTCTGACCAGTAGGTTAGCTTGCTGCTAGGGTACAGCTGATCGGGATTAAGAAAGTCCTTTTGCACACATCCTGGAGACCTCCTGTGGTCCCACCCCAGCTAGCCAACCTCCTGCATCTTTCCCAAGCTTCAAGTGTGCACCAGTGGGGTCCCTTAGCATAACCTGCACCCTCTCACAATCTGGAACCCCTTGGGGGGTGTCAGAGAGCCGGTTTTGGCCTGATCCCACAGTGGGAGCACTGCTCAGCCAAAAGCTGGGCTCACAGCTGGTGAGTGCATCAGCAGTGGCTGGAGCACAGATTTTGTGCACTGGGCCTCTAATAAAACATATAAGAATGTTTCAAGCTTGCTTGTACATGATAATAATTTTAAATATATAAAGAAAATCTCAAAGACCACAGATTATGAAACTTCTTTCAGATTTTAAGGTCACATTCCAAAAAAACTATATTTCTAGTAAGCAGATTTTACAGAGAAAGAGCTCCTGTTACATAAACTTTTGTGTCACTTGCATAAAAGAGAGTATCAATAATATATATGCCCATGCAGGAGGTGCATTTTTATGTACATATGAAATATATGTGTGTGTGTGTGTATGTGTGTGTGTGTGTATACACACATATATATGGTATCCCAAAAATGTATACATACATCTTGAATAATTATAAAGGCAATGTTTATTAAAATAAATTTTATTTCAAAGTTGAACTACCAGTTGTTTTTGGAATCTGTGTATATAGATAGATATGTTTATTAATATCCTATATATTAAAAAGCTAATATGCTAATTAGACTGAATAGCAGAATGACCATCTAGATGACTTTTTGAAAGAAGCCTGGGCTGTGAGTGCCTAGGCAGCAGGGGCTGTGAGGGACAAGCCTCTTGCAAGAATTTTGTGCATCAGGCCTCTAGTATAGATAGATAAATAATAGATAGAGGGATAGATAGATAATAGATAGATAGATAGATAGATAGATAGATAGATAGATAGATAGATGATAGATAGATAGATAGATCTTAGATCTGATTATTGAATTAGCCTAAAGTTCATTGCTTATCCCCAGATTATTTTTTTTAATTCTAAAGATAATGTATTTACTTAAGTGAGTGAAAAACATCTCATATACATCAAATTAATACCAAAATTATTTTTATCACTTAAAGAGCAAGGTTAGGAGAGAAACTTTTCAATAGATATAATATTAATTTTTGGTGGTATGTTAACTTATATTTTAAATCATTGAAATTTCATTTCAAATTAATTTTTACTATTGTGTGCTTGTTGTGCATTTTGCCAAGTATGCCTCTATTGCTAAAAAATAAATATTGTTTCTTTTATGACTTGGTCCATTGATTTTTAAGGATATATTCAGGTGCAAGTATTTACATCCCATGTTGTCACACTTTCTAAATTATGAAGTTTTCTTCCTTTGAATTACTTGACGACCATTTTTAAAGTGCCTGCTGTAGGAAGGACCCTCATAAACATTGTGATTATGTTTGTTTTTGTCTTTCGGAGACATTTCTCTCCCTCCTAATTATTTGAAAAGGCTAGATTGTCTTTGCTCTCTTGACCTATACAGACAGAGTTGCTTTTCCTAGCAGAGTTTCTAAAAACTTAGAAAAACATATGAGGTAGAAAGCAGGATGCTACAAAATAGAATTCACAGAGTAGCAGAGATATGTTATGTTAAATAGCTTCTTTAAATAAATTGTACCATCTCTTGAAAATATTCCCTTATTAAATACTAGAGGCCTGTGCATGAAATCCATGCATGGGGGGGTGTCCCTCACCCCAGCCTGCACCCTCTCTAATCTGGGACCCCTCGAGGGATGTCCAACTGCCCCAGTGGGATTGGGCCTAAAGAGGCACTTGGACATCCCTCACACAATCCAGGACTGCTGATTCCCAACTGCTTGCCTACCTACCTGCCTGGTTGCCCCTAACTGCTTCTGCCTGCCAGCCTGATCACCCCTAACCACTCCCCTGCAAGCCTGATCAAAGCCTAACTGCTCCCCTGCCAGCCTGTTTGCCCCTAAATTCCCTTTCCTGGCAGCCTGGTCACCCCTAACTTCACTCCCCTGCCTGCCTAGTTGCCCCTAAATGCCCTCCCCTGCAGGCCTGGTTGCCCCTAACTGCCTTCCCCTATAGGTCTGTCCCTCCCAAATGCCCTTCCCTGCAGGCCTGGTCATTCCTAACTTCCCTCCCTGCTGACCTGATCGCCCACAACTGCCCTCCCCTCCTGGTCATCTTGCGATGGCTATCTTATGGGTTGTAGCGATGGTCATTTTGCATATTATCTCTTTATTATATAGTACTAGAGGCTTGATGCATAAAATCTGTGAAAGAATAGGCCTTCTTTCCCCTGAATGATGGCAACAGCTTCCCTCTGGCACTTGGAACCTGGACTTCCCTCTGGCTGCTGGCAGGTACCTGGGACTCACGCTTCCCTCATAGAGGAAGGTCTGCCCACCACTACTGCCCACTGGTGGGTGGCCTGGGGCGATGCCTGGGCAATCATGGGGCAATGTCTGGGCTCCCAACGAATAGCTGTTCGGCTATTTGATTGATTTGCATATTATGCTTTTATTATATAGAATTCGGAGCTAGGTGCACAAAATTTGTGCAGTGGGGAGAGGTCCTTCAGCCCAACCTACCCCTCTCACATACTGGGAGCCCTCAAGGGATGTCCTACTGATGGAGCTGGCCTAAGCCGCAGTCTGGCCTTCCTTTGCAGAAGGTGACCGGGCTGATCAGGGGAAGGTGCCAGACCCATCACCCTGCTGCTGCAGCCACTGCCAGCCACCACAGCCACCAAGGTATTTTCATCAACATGGACTCCAGTTCCTTCACCATGAAAAAATGACAACTTTCTTTAAACATTTTCAAAATGTGTCTTTCATAGGATAAGACATTTCTTTCTTTTTATTTTTTTATCCTCACGAGGATATGTTTCTGCTGATTGTTTCCCCTTCCCTTCAATCCCAGACTCTGCCCTGCTCAAGCCTAAAGCTTCCACTCTAGGCTTTAGGCTTTGGAAGGGGCTCTCCCATCCCTCCCATCACAGGCTTAGCCCTTTCCCAAGCCTAAAACCTCTGCCTGATGCCTGGCTGGAGTGACCTGGGTGCTGAGGAGGTTCCCGGAACCCAGGTATGTATGCAAATTAACCACCATCTTTGTTGGGTTAATTTGCTTACTCACTGTGATTGACTGTGGGTATAGCAGAGGTACGGTCAATTTTACATGTTTCTCTATTATTAGGTAAGATTGGTTATTGCAATTTGGAAAATGTTCACAACCATAAAGTACTGGAAAATGATACCAAAATCCTAAATTAATATCCCAAGTCTTATTACTGTACTATGCATGCATATCGTAAGCACAATCCAGCTACTGCTGTGTGAGGAATTAGTCACACAGAAGAGTTCCAGGAGAAGTTGAGAGTCTTATTTTCTCTGCTAGGGAAATGGCACACAGCACAGCAGACATTTGGCATATATGTTTTCTAACAATTATCCATGCATCAGTCTTAAGAAATAACACTGAAGGACTGTGTATGTGTATATATTCATTCTCATGCTCAATAATTTTTATAATAAAGTGACATCATCATATCTGGAAAAATTTATGAGCATTTGTGGAATAATTTTATTCATTAAACATAATAATTTGAAAATTGGTTTGCTACTGACCTCACAACTTTCACCCACAAAGTCCAGATTACTTCTTTCATACAAGTCAGCATAACATGATTTTGTGGAAGTTCACATAATCCTTTCCTCAAACAATGGGTAAGTCTGATTTATCCTTTGTCCATTTCTTGTAATGTGTTTGCAATACATATTTCTATTCCCTCACCTATTCATTTTTTTATAGAGCATCTTTAGCTAAACCTAAATCTTTCAGATTATTGCACTCAAGAAAATAAATGTTAGAGGATTTTATACCACTATCTATAACTAACACATGAATAACAATAATCACACATTTCCAAAAATATAATGAATAACGGTATATAATTAAAATTCTAAGAATTCTTAAAATAAAAAGGCATAATTTTATGTGTTAAAGAAATAATGGATTATGGATCTCTTTATTATTAATATGATTACAATATAACTTGTGTTAAAAGTACCTTTGCTCAGATGCTATTAATTAAATATACTTAATAATTTTAATTTTTACAGTTTGAGGCAAAATTTTTTGTATTTGCAATTGCATTATACACTTAACTCCATGTCTCTATATGCAAATATATACTAACACTCCTGAAATTAGTGCACACTCAATAGCTATAAATTAAATATAAAATAATATTTTATATTAAATCATATTTATATTAAGTTTATTTGTATATAAATAGTTTATACTAAGTACTATTTCATACTAAATATATATTTGAACATTCATTAAAACATTGATATATGAATTTATAACTAAAGTATTAGTATTTATATGTAGAAGAGACAAAATTCATGCATGGGAGAGGGAGTTGTCCATCACCCTGGCCTGCACACTCTCCAATTTAGGACCCTGCAGGGATCAGGCCTAAACTGGCAGTTGGGCATCACTTTCACAATCTGTAACTGCTAGCTCCTAACTGCTTGCCTTCCTGCCTGCCTGATCACCCCTAACTGCTTCTGTCTGCCAGCCTGATCACCTCCTAAATGCCCCACTGACACCAACTGCTCTTCTGCCAGCTCGGTTGCCCCCACCTGCTCCCTCTGCTGGCCTGGTTGTCCCCAACTGCCCTCCCCTGCTGCCCTGTTTACCCCTAACTGCCCTCCCTGCTAGCCTGATTGAACACAACTGCCCTTCCCTACCGGCCATCTTTTGGCAACCATCTTGTGACAAAGTCAGGCAATGCCACCTAGGCTTTTATTATATAGGATAAATGATTTATTTAGCTAACATAAATGTATATATTTTGTAATAATATATATATAAGGAAGAATATATAGGGAGTCCCCAAAAATGTATATAAATATAAAAACTGATAGCTCAATTTTGAAAATGAAATATATTTTAATAAACATTGTCTTTATAATTATTTTAAATGAGTGTGTACATTTTTTCAGGACATCCTATATATGCAATAATTACCAAATATAATTTATTTATTTATTAATTTAGTTTGTTTGTTTATATGTAATTATATTTAATTGTAATTTTTTTATTATTTGAAGTATTACAAATAGTAGTACTTAAGTCTCCCTTTTCCCCCATAAAATATAATTTAAAATTTTTAAGTATGTAGCAAACATATAAAGAATATATGAAACACATATGTACTGTTAAAAGAAATGTGCTTTAAAAGAAATGTACTGTAATAAAATAAAGCCTTATGAAAATAGCCTTATAATGCCATCCAGGTTAAGAGAGAGCTTACAAGTTGAGAGCTATATCAAACATATATGTGCTGACATTTACATTCAGATGTGTATATGGTTCAGAAGTATAAAAGTTCTCTGTGTCAGATACCTAGAAGTGGAATACTCAGGTTTTAAGGTGTGCTCAATTATTTAAAGCAATTTTGCCAATTAATATTCCACCTGCAATGCTTGCTACTCCATATCTAGCCATTACCAACATTTGTTTTCTAAAAGATGTTCATTTCATGTGTAGAAAATACTGATAGTTACTACCTTTAGCTTAGGTGTCACTCTATTTTACCCTGATTACCTATATATCTATTGTGTCACATCTAGCTACTTATCTACCTACCTATTTCTACTTATCTATCAAAATGATAGGCAATTTCTACTTTCTCTTCTTTGAAAATATTTTTCTTAGTTTGTTCTTTTCATGTTGATTTCTAAATATTATTTTTATATTAGATAACAAATCTTTCAACAGTTAAATTCATTCCAGGAATTTGTAGTGTTTCTTTCCACTTCCTTATAGACTTTTAATAAGTTTAACTTGTTAATGTTAGATAAGCCTACATAATACTACATAATAAAAGGCTAATATGCAAATCTACCAAATGGTAGAATGACCAGTTGCTGTGATGCGCACTGACCACAAGGGGCCAGACATTCAAAGCAGGAACTGCCCCCTGATGGTGAGTGTGCTCCCACAGAGGGAGCACAACTCAGCCAGAAACCCTGCTCCAAGCTAACAGCTGGTGAGCACAGCAGTGGTGGCAGGAGCCAGCTTGGGGAGTGGGTCTAAGCCAGTGGTCTCAAACTGTGGCTTGCCAACAGGCAGACTGTCAAATTACAGTGGGGAGGGGAGGAAGATCTGGGGGAGATATTATAATAGATCAACCGAAGGACTTGTGTACATGCATATAAGTACAACCAATGGACATAAAACTCTGGGGAAGGAGGGTATGTATGGGAGGGAGGGGGGGGGCAAAAAAATCAATAAAATATATTAAAAAATAAAAAAATTAAAATAAAAAAAAAAACAAAAAACTGTGGCTTGCAAGCTGTGGTTTTCCGCTCTGTTGACTAATGAGTTTGCTGACCTTTGCCTTAGGAAAAAACACTTAAAAATTTTTAATAATGTTCTAATGTCTATAACCTGAAGTCAAAACTTCTGAGTAGGGGTAATACCATATGAAGTGGTCTACAAACTCATTAGTCAATAGAGAGGCAGACCATGGCTTGCAAACCACAGGTGGCTTAGGAGCCACAGTTTGCCGACCACTGGCCTAAGCCATTAGACAGATACCCCCTGGAGGCTCCTGTTCTATGAGAGGGAGCAGGCTGGGCTATGGGACAACAACCCCCTGCCAAGTGCAAGAATTTTATATACCAGGCCTCTAGTTTATTAATATTTCATAAAATATTTTAAATATTTTATTTTATTAATCTTTAGGGAGAGAGGAAGGAGAGGGAGAGAGAGACAGCAATGTGAAATCAGTTGCCTCCTGCAGCCCTCTACTGGGAACTGAGCCTGCAGCATGGGCATGTGCCCTGACCTGGGGAATGGAACTATCAACCTTTTGGTGCATGGGATGATGCTCAACCAACTGAGCCATCCAGCCAGGGTGCTTCTGTTTCATTTTCTCATACAGCATAAGAAAAATATTTATAATGATTATAGGACATTTTGAACCTATACTATATTTTGAACATTAGTGTACTACATATTTACATATTTTCTTTGAATTTTTAACTGTATATTTTTTGAGGTAAGAATTCAATTCCTTTTTTGATCAGATACTTGCATCAACAACCACAACAAAAGGATGAGACTTTCTAAATCTGCCAATTTTATCTCTGTCTTATCAAGTTCACATAAAGCCACTATTTGACTGTCAGTTGGCCATCTGTAAACAATTGAATTTATATTAAAATTTTAGACTTGCCATATCAAATACTACAAAATACATTCATGATTCTAATATTTTATTGAATCTAAATATCAATATTAAAATCTACTTTAATATTAAGCTTTTTAAATCTAATTAAATAGTATATATCTACATTTAAGATATTTTTAATATATTATGAAGTCTTAAAATTTTATCCATAAAGGTTTTACACATTCTTATTTATTTCTTTTCACCACATATTACTATAATATTGTATAATATAAGGTAAATAGAATTTATGCCTAAAGTCAGTATACTTCCTCTTCTGTTTATATACATTCTTATGGGTATTGAGGAAATAATTGAATTGGATTTGGTGTTAGTTTAGGCTCTTCAGTACTCCTGAGGCTTAAAATTCCTTCAACAATTGCTTGAATTTTTGTGTGCTTTATGTTAGCACTGGGTTCCTAAAAATGTTTTCAGTATTTCTGCTCTGTTTTCAGCAGCCCCTATATGGAGGGGATCCCTCCCCAGTATTTGATAGCTATTGCTGACAGACAGGAAATCTCAATTCTCCTGTTTGAACTTAAATCTCAGTAGGCCCTGTATGCAGGGACCTTGATAGTATAACATAGTTGGTATGATATTTAATCTCATTCTCTTATTCTTCATTTAGCAGGCTGTTCATAGTACAAACTCAGTAACTTCTCACTAACAAATATGAAACTATTAAGATCATTTTTACAAAGTTAGTATAAAGCAAAATGTTTCCAGGAGAAAAGTTTTTTTCTAGAATGATTATAATATAAAAATCATATTTCCTCCTTATTTTTAAATAAAGAAATATAAAAGGTTAATTAAAGATTCTAAACTTCAACTTATATATGAGATTAACATTTTCAATCCCCTTTAGCTAACATTATCTTTGCTAATATGAAAATAGAACTAAAGCACTTTCCACAAAGAACAAGATGGCATCCTAAAAATATTCTTTTGGCTATGAAGTTACATATTCTCATTTCAGGACAGCAGTGTCAAACACAATAATCATCAACTGAAAAAGACATAACATTTAAATAAAGAGCCATGTCTAATTTATTTGTAAATGACTAGTCTTCCTATAATAAAGTTTGACTTGAATATTTAGAAAATAGGATCAAATATTCATATTCTGTATTCATATAAGCTTTTAAGGGGTAATTATCTGCACAATTGTCTAATTAGAAATTTAAAGATATTCTACTTCATAGTATAGTTGAATGCAATACAGTCAAGTAAGCCGTCATTACAACCAAGAATGATCAAAGTATTTTAAGTTCTGAACATATTTAAGTGAATATTGAATTAATTATTTCTTCAAATAAAATCCCAAAGGATCTATAAAACAGTCTTAATATCTTGTCTTTCTCTATTATCCACTTGCAATTTGGAAAATGTTTCACATTTAGTAATATAGTACCAAGTTATAAGCTACTCTTTGAAATTCAGTGAGATAAGCAGTTATATTTGAAAGGATTTAATTAATTAAATTTGATTGATTCATTAATAAGTTATAGAACTAAGATATATGTCTTCCTAAGGTTCTAAAGAAGGTCATTTTCAAGTCTACAGTTTTGTTTTGTTTTTGTCTTTAAAACCTTTAATAATAATAACAGAAACAACAAAACAAACACTAAAATTAATTGACTGTTCTTATGATATTGTTTAAACTCTAAACATATTGCTAAACATGTCACATCCTGCTATCATGTATTATAATCTGAGTCATGCAGTAACTTGGCCAAGGTTCCAAAGCTTGATATTGAAAACCAGCATTTAAAATCAGACAGACTGATTCTGGACTCTTAAACATTTGCCATGATATTCTACCAGAGGCCCAATGCATGAAATTGCTATAAGAGTAGGCCAGCAGCCCGGCGTTGTCTGGAAGGTCATCTGGACAGTTGTTCTGCTGTTTAGCCGTTTGGTTGATTAACATATTACTCTTTTATTATTATAGAGTAGAGGTCCAGTAGATGAAATTTGTGAACTAAGGGGGAGTTCCTCAGCCTTGTCTGTGCCCTCCACGAGCCCTTGGCGGATGTTCGACTAATATGGCAGTCACACATCCTCAGTGCTGCTGCTGAGGCGGGAGAGGATCCCACCACCGCTGATGTGCCTGCCAGACCTGAGCCCAGCTTCTGGCTGAGTGGTATCCTCTTCCCCCGTGGGAGCCGGCACAGTGACCACGGAGGGGGCAGCTCCTGCATTGAGCATCTGTCCCCTGATGGTCAGTGCGCATCACAGCAACCAGTCGTTCCACTGTTCAGTCAATTTGCACATTAGCATATGAGATAGATGAGATCTGAACCAATTCTCTGCTTTTGAAGTAGAAGCCTATGCATACTATATCCTAAATGTTCAAAAAAAAAAATGTGACTTTTTGGAGGTCAGGGCAACTTCCAATTAATAAGGGCCATCATTATAGGAATGTAAGTGACTTTTACCAAACATAGCCATCCACTGCATTCCAATTCCCAGATCAGAAGAAAATACTTTCTGAGGATCTTGTAGGTGTTTCACAAAGAAATCACTGTTCCATTTTTATAGCCTTGAATTATGAAATACTTTATGTTTCACTATAATTTCAATTATCACATTTTCTTTACCACAATATTGTGGAAATCAATAAACTGGCTTCTCTGAAGTAGTAAAGCTAATAAGTAAGAATTTCAGAATAAAAAAAAGATATATTATCATGAATCCCATAATTTTCCACCCACCACACTGAGTACTGCATGTGCGTAAATTTGCAACAGTATTCTTTATGTCATAGTCTCCATCATGGTTGATTTCAGTCTAGAAAGGTTTAAGCCACCAAGTAAAAAGAAAAAGGGGGGGGGGGGGGGTGGGGATATTATAGAATGTAATGTGCAATTAATAGTATAATAAAAGTAACTTGAGAAATATTTAAATAAAAAAGAGACTAAGAAGGCATAATGTAAAATAATTCAAAACATTGGCTTGGAGCATAGTGATGTTATGATGACGTTGATGATGATGATGATGATGATGATGATAAAGAAACAAATAATAAAATTGAAATTAGTGATTCTAACTATAGCTTTGTAAATAATCAAACATTTCCAGCCAGCATAGCTCAGTGGTTGACCATCAACCTATCAATCAGGAGGTCATGGTTAGATTCCAGTCAAGGCAAATGCCCAGGTTGCAGGCTCTATCCCTAGTGGGAGGTATGTAGGAGGCAGCCCATCAATGATTCTCTTTCATCATTGATGTTTCTATCTCTCTTTCCCTCTCCCTTCCTCTCTGAAATCAATAAAATGTATATTTTAAAAATAATAATCAAACATAATGGGAAACATATCTCAACTGAGAGCACATTTATGGAAGGGGTATGCATGTGTGCTATGTGTGTATGTATGCAATTAGAATAAAATTATTCCATTATATTAAAGAAAGTGTATACAATTATCAAGGTAATCAAAAATTATCAAATATAAAACTTCTTTTTAAAACACAGATAAAATTTATAAACTACTGAACATTTTTGTTGTCATTAATTCTCACCCAAGGACATTTTCCCATTGATTTTTAGGGAGAGTGGAAGAGATAAGCAAAGACAGAGAGAAACATCAGTATGAGAGAAACACATCAGTTGATTGCCTCCTGCATACACCCAACCAGGGCCTGAAACCAAGGTATGTGCCCTTTTCTGGAATCAAACCAGGACTCTTCGGTCCTCAGACTGACACTCTATCTGGTAGGACAAACCCCCTGTGGAACTATTGGATATATATATATATTTTTTACTGTATCCAGGAATTTAACTCACAACAGTTTTAATTGGTCATATTTGGAAAAGCCTTCTGAGGCTATTTTGGTCACGTTTCAACACATGTTATATGAGTAATTTTTTTTTTTGTATATTAAACTCAGAAACTATAGCATCAGTTATGTGTCTGTCTTTAGTAATAAGAGGGTATTATCACAGGGTATTAAAAGTTTCATATGATAAGAGGAAACCAGGATTCAAACAATTTAAAATCCAAAGTTATATTTATTTTGATATTACTTCCTATATAATAATAGAGAAATATGCAAATTAGCATGGATGCCATAACGTCACGAATGTTCAGCAGGAGGCACGCACAACAGGAGCGGCTGGGTGGGGACTGCCATTACCAGGAGGGCCTCCGCACGACCTGGACTAGGGTGGCCCCCTGGTGGAGGTGGCCCCCACACAGCTCGGCCCAAAGGCGCCCAGCCACTGGGGTGGCCTCCAGCTGTGCTATCTAGAGTTTGTGGTTTCCAAGGAAACAGCCAGAAGGGATGATAAACCCTCCACAAATGGCTCAGCCTACACCTATCTAAGTGGCAGTTTTGTTTAAATCAAGCCTTTCCCACAGTGAATGACCCCAATCCTGCCTGGATTAGGCAGTTTACCGTGGAGCAATCTCCACGCAATACAACAGGGGGCCCAGTTTTGTGCCTGCGATCTCATGCACTTTAGCTCGGGGCAGCAGGAAGGAAGGGAAAAGGCATCACATGGGGCAGCTCTAGTGAGCAAGCTGAAGGAAATCATGTCTGGAAGACACTCCCCTGCCACCCGCTTCAATGTGTAAGAAGAATCAAATAAACCAATACAAACACCCCTCCCCTGCCCTGGAGAGATCTGGGATTGAGGGGTGTCCTGCCCAGGCATTGCGTACCTGCTTCCCACCCCCTTCATCCAAATGGACAGGTTAGGGGGCTAAGGGGAGGAGGAGGAGACTTTTAGGAAGGGGATCCCCAGAACTGCACGCCTGCCCTCCCTCTGGACCTGACCTCTTGAAGCACGGGGCCTGACCAGGCCCCCAGCAGATTTGCATCTCCCAGACCTTCTGGTGCTTCCAGGCAATGGGCATTCCCCCATCTTCCCTGCCTCTCAGTGCTGACACTCACTGGGTCCTACCCTAGAAGCACTCTGTCCTCCCCAACTTTTGGTCTTTATAGCCTAAATGCATGGTGGGCATAGTTGCTTCTCCATGGATTTTATTTGATAAGAACCCAGCAAAGTCACTTAGCAACTGAGCTGCTCAGGCTTCATCAGGGACAATGAATGACACAACTTACTTGGCATTATAGCAAAGCAATCTTATTCTCTTATTTTTTAAAATAGATTTTCATTGATTTCAGAGAGGAAGGGAGAAGGAGGAGAGATAGAAACAACCATGCCTCACAATCTTTGACTGCTGGCTCCCAACCACTTGCCTGCCTGATTGCCCTTAAACCCTTCTGCTTGTCAGCCTTATAACCCCATAACCACTCCCCTGTCAGCCTGATTGATGCCTAATTGCTCCCCTCTCAGCCAGATTGTCCCTACTGGCCTGGTCACCCCTAACTGCCCTCCCCTGCCAGCCAGGTAGCCCATAATTTCCCTCCCCTGTAGGCCTGGTTCCCACCAACTGCCCCCTGCAAGCCTGGTCCTTCCCAACTACCCTTCCTTGATGGCCTAATCACCCACAACTGCCCTCCCCTGCCAGCCATCTTGTGGCAGCCATCTTGTGTCCACATGGGAGCAGCCATCTTGTGTGTTGGAGTGATGGTAATTTGTATATTACTTTTTTATTAGATAGGATTGTCTTTGTAAGGAAGAATGCAGGAAAGATACAAAATATCCTCTCTGACCTCTTTCTCTTGATATATATTATTTTTCATTTCCTCTTTAAGAAAGAAGGTGGAGATTTAAAGGAATACTTATTAGCTTGAATAAGTGTTATTAATTTTTTCTGTTTGGAAGGCTGCTATGTTATTTCTCTGTTCTTTTATACCCACACTGTCTATCTACAACAAAAATGAGTTATTCTACTCTTCTCTGAAATCTTCTGAAAGTATAATCTTAGAGTGAGATCAAATTGGGTCTTTAAAATCTAGGTACTTATCTTGCTCAATGCAGGCCATGTAGCACTGCTATTTATCTATTTTAATATCCCACAAAGGAATACTTTTTTAGTTTTCTGATAAACTTTTCATTGAAGTCCAGCATCACTTACAAAATCATTAATGCTTAATTTATGAAAGAAAAAAATGCTTTGACTATAGAACACAAATAAAAATATTGATTTATTTATAGGACTATATATATCTCAGCTGTAAAAGTCCAGTTGTTGTGATTCCTTATTCATTTGTAGAAATCTTGCTCTTTAGAGATGTAAAGTAGAACAAATGAGTTACAGTTCTGGAGAAACTTTTATGTACCTGAATTTAAAAAGTCATAAAGATGAATGTAGATATTAACCCAAAGTGAATTTTAAAGAAACAGTTTATTAAAACACTTGTTACTTTACTTTTAGTTTACCGTAACTTACATAACCATAGGGCTATGATTAATTAAGGCAAGTGTACTGTGGACTACAAATAAGAAAACTTGTTTTTTTATCATGGCTTTGCTCACAGCCACTATCAGTTCTATGAGTTTTATTTTCTCTGTATTCTGCACTCCATGATGCTACTACCCTTCTCATCATACTCAACATGGTCACTCCCTTTTTATTTATTCATTTAAATACTTATTCAACAAATATAGAAGCACTAGAGGCCCAGTGTACAAATTCATGCATAGGTGGGCCTGGCTGGTGATCAAGGCATATTGCGGGGGGAAGGGGTGGGCAGCTGGCCTGGGAGAGGGGCCCTGGGAGTTTGGCTGGCTGGCTGGGGTAGGGTGGCCATGGGAGGTTGGCTGGTTGCAGAGAGGGGCTGCAGGAGGTTGTCTGTGGGTGTGCACTAACCACCAGGGAATAGCTCACTAGAGGCCTGGTGCATGAAATTTGTCCTCGGGGGTGTGTGTCCCTCAGCCCAACCTGTATCCTCTCCAATCTGGGACACTTTGCAGTATGTCCAACTGTCGGGTCTAAACAGGCAGCCAGATATCCCTCTCACAATCTGGGACTGTGGGCCCCCAACTGCTCGCCTGCCTTCCTGATTGCTCCTAACCACTTTGGCCTGCCTGTATGACCACCCCCTAACCATCCCCCTGTCAGCTTGGATCAACACCTAATAGCTCCTCTGTCAGCCTGATCCTCCCCAACTGCCCACCCCAGACAGCACAGTCAACCCCAAATGTCGTCCCCTGCATATTTCCTCTTTATTAGATAGGGTTTTTTCTTCAACATATTGAACAGCCCTAACTGATTTGGTTCAGTGGATGGAGTGATGGCCTGCAGACTCAAGGGTCCCAGGTTCAATTCCAGTCAAGGCCATGTACCTTGGTTAGGGGCACATACCCAGTTGGTAGTATACAGAAGGCAGATGATCAATATTTCTCTCTCATAGGTGTTTCTAGCTTTCTATCCCTTTCCATTCTTCTATATTATATATATATATATATATACATGTGTGTATATATATATATATATATATATATATATATATATGCATTTAAGATAGATTCCTCCATATCTGCCTGGCTGGTGTGACTTAGTGGCTGAGACTCCAGGCTGGGGTTGGAACAGGATCACTCCATGGGGCCGAGCACCCTGCCAGGGTGAGACCCCAGGTTGGGGCTGAGACAGGATTGCTCTGTGGGGAGTTAATTTGTTTTTGTTTTTATAAAGGTTCAGGAGGGCCTGTGGGCAGCATTCTGCCAGACTGTTTATTCTGCTGAGACTCCAGTGAGGCTTAGAGGACTGTGCACCACCATCTTGTGGCTAAAGGAACCACCATTTTGTCATGTAGTGATGGTTAATTTGCATATTACTCTTATATTAGATAGGACTAAAGGCCTGGTGTACAAAATTTGTGCATAGGGGCCGTGTCCCTCAACCTAGCCTGCACCATTTCCAATCTGGGCCCCTTCAAGGGCAGTTGGGCATCTCTCTCACAATCCAGGACTGCTGGCTCCCAACTACTCGCCTGCCTGCCTGCCTGCCTGCCAGATTGCCCCTAACTGCTTCTGCCTGCCAGCCTGATCACCCCCTAACCACTCCCCTGCCAGCCTGATCAATTGCTAACTGCTCCCCTGCTGGCCTGATTGCCCCTAACTGCCCTCCCCTGCAGGCCTGGTGCCCCCCAACTGCCAGTCCCTGCTGGCCATTTTGTGACAGCCATTTTATGGTGGCCATCTTTTGTTGACATAGGGATGGCCATCTTTGACTACATCAGGGTGGCCATCTTGTGTGTTGGAGTGATGGTCAATTTGCATATTACCCTTTTATTAGATTATTATCATATGCTATTCTTATCAGTGGGGAAAATAGTGCAGTTTAAAGAGGCAAGTTTCCAGGCTTCATAATACTTATAAGTTCTCAATAGTGAAATAGACAAAACAACAACACACATTTGAACAAATAGAGAAAAGTACAAAGTAATATAGAAGAACAAAAAGAAATAGGAGGCAGTAATCTAACAGCTCTGGAAAACTTTCAGGAAGAAGTAATTTCTAATGTACTTTAAAACTAACAGTGAGGAAGAAGTGACTATAGCTCTGAGGTGATGACAAATGCAAAACTCTAAGTGAAAAAAGGGCAAGTCCGTGAATTGGACAATATAAGCTCCATGAAGTCTACAATGTAGGGATCTTTAACTCTGAGCTTATTTAAACTTTTTTTAAAGCTTGCTTGGCATGGCTCACTAGTTGAGTGTCAATCTATGAAACAGGAGGTAACTGTTCAATTCCAGTGTCAAAAATATGCCTGGGTTGCAGTCTCCAGCCCCAGTATGGGGTATTCAATTATTCTCTCTCATCCTTATTGTTTCTAGCTCTTTCTTCCTCTCTGAAATCAATAAAAATATATCTAAATTAAAAAAATGTATTTGAATTGATTTTTATAGAGAAAGGAAGGGAGAGAAAAATAAATATCAGCCAGCTGCTTACTTACTGCATGCCCTCCACTGGGGATCAAGCCCAATATGTGCCCTGACTTTACTGAATTGCCAATCTTTCCTCACACAGGATCATGCCCAACCAAGTGAGCCACACTGCCCAGGGCTAACTTTTTCCCTTGTATGCCCAGACTGCTAGAGACATTAAAATATTCTTGTATTCATTCAGTTCAGAAGTATGCTTTCTTATACTACAACTAAATAAGTTTATCATGGACAGTTTTATGTTTTCATTTTCTTAAGATTCAAAGATAATTCCTAAGAATTGAAGAATAAAGAAAAAGGCACACATGACAAATGGAAGAATTACTTGGCTTATTAATACAATATTGTTGCCAATATTTTTAAAATAGTCATTCATTTATGCTCTGAACATTGTGTTCTTTAAATATGTATTTGGAAGCTATAATCTTGTACCAGGTTCTGAATCTATATCATTTCATAGTATTCTTTCCCAGCAATGGCTCTTTGAATTGTTTCTCTTTTTCTCATAAGCAAGTGTGGCAAACTCCAAATTCATAGCCTAACTTTTATTTTTTTATGGCAGTGACACATAAATTGTAAGAAGGCTTTGAAGCAGTATAGTAGTTAATAACAGAGGCAATAATAAAAAAAACGCAACTCAATTTCAAGAAGAGCTGTTTAAGCTCAGTGAACAGTGTCAAAAATATGCTGGCTCCATTCAGAAATATATCAAGTATGTTCCTCATTGCATTCCAGTAGACTGGACTAGATAAATGAGAAAGGGGAAAGACAGAAAGATTGGATCAGATACTTCTGCTCAATGCATCAATACATTTGAAAATGAGAAATACCATTAAAGAATCAATAGTTAATAAAAAGGGACTATAATCTATATGGCACCAGAGCTTAAGCTTATTAAATCAGCTAACTGTTTTGTTATAGTGTAAAATTCTGTTGAAAATCAATAATAATAGTAATAGTAATATCATTAATGGCTACCATTTTAGAACATCTATCAAGCGTCAGCATTCTAATTGGTAATTGTCACTTGATGTACTTAGTTTCAAAAAAAATAACAAAATTGCCCATTTAAAAGTAGGTAAATGGGGACTACCACCATTACATCTTACCATGGAACCACATAGGCTCAGAAGCCAACTTCTGTTTACTAGACTAGATAATTTTTACCTGAAACTATACTTGTTACCAGTAACTCTGCCATATAACCTCAAAGTATTGATTTTCCATTGATTTTGAAATTTCTAGGAAAATAGCATATATATTATTCTATATATTTTATTGGGTTTTTACAGAGTGGAAGAGAGAGGGATAGAGAGCTAGAAACATCGATGAGAGAGAAACATAGATCCGCTGCCTCTTGCACACCCCCTACTGGGGATATGCCTGCAACCAAGGTACGTGCTCCTGACTGGAATTGAACCTGGGACCTTTCAGTCCACAGGCCAGTGCTCTATCCACTGAGCCAAACTGGTTTCAGGTATTCTATATCTTTTTACTATAATAATAAAAAAAAAATCTTCAAAGGTTTTTTTTTTTTTTTTTTTTTTTTTTTTTTTTTTTTTTTTTTTTACCACCTCCTAATCTTTTGAGAATGACTCATGTCACAACACTTAAAAGTGCTTCCTAAATTGGTCTTCTTAAATTATTAATGTCAACTGGACCTGAATACTAGCTGTCCTTTCTCTTTCTCATTGTTTTCTGACCCAGAAACTTGTTTTTTCTAACTTTCCCTGAAGTCAGTTTTGTAGACTTCTTATAGTAAGAGATAATAAGTCAATCAGTACTAGGTTTGCCAAAGCATTGATTATTAATGAAAACTGCACTCTTTAATAATCTATATCTATATCTATAACTATATCTATATCTATATCTATATCTATATCTATATCTATATCTATCTATATCTATATCTATCTATCTATATCTATCTATCTATATCTATCTATCTATCTATCTAGATAGATAGATAGATAGATAGATAGATAGATAGATATAGATAGATAGATATATAAAACCCTAAGCGACCATTTGACCATTCTACCAGTTAACCATTTGACCGGTCGCTCTGACATGCACTGACAGATGCTCAATGCAGGAGCTGCCCCATGATGGTCAGCTCCCACAGTAGGAGCACCGCTCAGCTAGGAGCTAGATGCCTGCTCACAGCTGGTGATTGCAACTGCTGTGGTGTGAGCCTCTCCTGCCTCAGTAACAATGCTCCTGGCTGGTGATGGCAGGCACAGCAGGGCTGGGATAGTGGGAGCTGCATGGCACCTAGACTGGGCTCGGGCTCCTCCCTGTCCACCACTGCTTTGAGCACTACTACATCTCTTAGGAGATGTTGGACTGCCAGGACCCAGGCCCTGCAGGGATCAGGCTGAAACAAGCAGTCTGACATACCCTAGGGGTCCCAGATTGCAAGAGGATGCAGGCCAGGCTAAGGGACCCCACCAGTGCACAAATCCATGCACTAGGCCTCTAGTTATATTGTACTAGGGGCCAAGTGCACATATTCATGCACCTTAAAAGGAACTGTGGGCCCTGAAGCTGTGGTGGACACAAGGGGCAGGTCTTAGCTCATCCTCCATGCTGCAGCTTGGCCCCTCCCACCACTGACGCTGGTACCTTGTCTGTCGGCAGCCCTGCTCCTGCCACTGCAACTCCCATGCACTGATGGTGCCAGTCCACTCATATCTGCTGATGCTGACAGTGTGGAGCGATTGGTTCCAGTGCCAGCAACTGGTGCGAGTGGGGCCAGAGAATTTCCAGTTACAAGGTGTGCATGGTGGCTGCTACCTAGATTGTCTTTCAGGAGCAGGGGGAAGTGGAGAGCCCTCAGAGATGATTGAGCTGGCAGCTGCCAAGAATACCCACTGATGACACCAAGCAATTTGGACCAGCACAAGGCACCAACAGCAGGTGCCAGTGGTGACTCCAGTGCCGGCTGCAGGTGCGAGAGGTGGCTGCCAACCCTGATTGCCCCTCAGGAGCAGGTGAGGTAGAGAGGCCCTGAGGGGTGATTGGGGCCAACAGCAAATGTGAGAGGCAGCTATGGTGCCAGCAGTGGGTGCAAACAGGACTGGCCCTGGCAGCAGGTGAAAGTGCCCAGTGGGACTGCAGTGTGTGGGAGTATAGAATTTTCAGTAACCACCAGAGGCTCACCCCAATGACAGTGACTTGGCACTCTGCCCTGATGTGGCACCCTAGCTCACCTGCTCCAGCATTATGCAATGGCCGAAGTCCACCATGTTCTGTGTTCTGCTGCCTGCTACTGACACCCGCCATGTCCTGCTCATGCCCACTGGTGGTCAGCGCACGCCATAGCGACCAGTTGTTCAGTTTTTCCACCTTTCAGTCTACTTGTATATCAGGGTTTTGTATATAAAGATGATGGGCAATGCAGAGGTAGCATTCTGCCTTAAAGCAGACAGTAAAGGAGTGCAAGTTTATATAACTTCAATATAAAAGAACAAAATAATGTCAAAATAAAAGATGTCCATGTTTTTATTACCACCATGGTCCAGCAATTTTGAACAATGTGAGTAATAAAATACTTTTCCCTGAGAAATCTTTTGTCAGTTTAAGTTAAAAAGTTTTTGTGGGTGTAGTCTAATTTAAAAAACATATATATGTTTCTCTGGCCAGTTTCTGGTGGGGGCACACATCTGTGTTGTGGGCTTAATCCCCAGTAGGGGCCATGCAGAAATCAGCTAATCTATATTTCTCTCCTTCTCCTTCTCCCTTTTTCTTTCTGTAAAATTAATTAAAAATATATTAAAAATATATTAATATATATCTATATATATGTCTATATATATATATATATATATATATAAATTGACATATTATATTATGTGTCTTTTATTAAATACTGTGCAAGAATTATGCATGGGTTGGGTCCCTAGGCCTGGCAGGTGATTGAGGCCTATTGGGGGGCTGGCCAGCCTGGGAGAGGGACCCCAGAAGGTTGACAGGCTGGTCAGGGGGCCCTATGGCTGGGGGAAGGGATCATGACAGGTTGGCAGACAGTCCCCTAGTTGGGGCTAATGGGGGGGAGGCAGCTGACCAAGGGGAGGGGCTGCAGGAGGTTGGCAAAACAGGGGTAGTGGCCACAGGAAGTAGGCCAGCCAACCAGAGGAAAGGACCGTGTCATATGAGTGACCGGTTGACCAGTGGTTCCAGTTGTTCAGTCATATCGGTTTCTTAGGCAAATATATATACATAAACTTAATTCAGAGAATTTATAGTTATAGGGTAGAATCT
Source organism: Pipistrellus kuhlii (assembly GCF_014108245.1). Taxonomy (NCBI): domain Eukaryota; kingdom Metazoa; phylum Chordata; class Mammalia; order Chiroptera; family Vespertilionidae; genus Pipistrellus; species Pipistrellus kuhlii. The sequence continues at coordinate 72,521,848 of NW_023425529.1, forward strand.
CAACTCAACTGAACTCAGATATAGTCATTCTTCTCCAAATTAAGTTTCTAATGATTTGTAATAATTTGAATTTCCTTTGGATATAGTATGTGTCACCAACAAATGAAGTATCATATGTTACTATTTGCAAAGGTGACACAAATGAACAGTAGTAGGACAATAAATACAATATATAGATGAAGAAATTAAATTATTTTAACTCTGTCATTCTGTATATCTCCTGGAAGTTTTGGATTTTATCTTAGAACTCAATAGAATGAAGTAATGTGTGAACTCAGAAGAGTACATTTTTTGTTTGATAAATTCAAATTAGTTCATGTATATATTTTACTGATTTTAATATTATATTTAAATTTGGTTTTATTATTCTACTTGTTAATGTTTTGTTTAAAACAGAACACAAATCATAAAAATAAAATGTCACACCAGTGGAGCAATTCAGGACTTACTTAAATTAAACATTTTTTGTTTTTCTTATAATAAAATATATTTATTAATGTATGATCATTTAAATAAATTATTATATCAGACTTTAATCTAAGGATCAGTTTATGGTATTTACTTGAAAGTAAACTGTTGACTACAGGGTTATGCCTTTATTTATTTATTTATTTTTCCTGCAGGAATTTGGAAGAACCTGAATTCATTTGCTATATTATTGTGAAACCAAAAGCTTGTTCATAATTACTCTAAGTTTTAAAGAAAATTTTGAAGTGGGGAACTCTTATCAACATAAAACAATGTAATTTTAGAATACAGTAGCAGCAAAAAAGCAATATGGAAAGTAATTAAGACTTTGAGAAGTATAATACATTAAATATTGCATATAGTTCTTAAAATTTGCTTGAAAATTTAGGCTTGCATATCCAAAGTACCCACAAAATAACGAAGGTAAAATTTAAATTATCCAACTCTAGCAGGTTTGGATCAGTGAATAGAGCATTACCTTGCAGGCTGAAGAGTCGTGGGTTTGATTTAGGTCAAAGGCACATGCCCGAGCTGTTGATTCAATCCCTAATAGAGGGCATGTAGGAAGCAACCAACCAATGATCCTCTCTCATCATTGATATTTCTATCTCTCTCCCTCTCTCTCTCCCTTCCTCTCTGAAATCAGTAAATATATATATATATTAAACAATTTTAAATGATACAGATAAAATATAAAAATGAATAATTTTTAAACTTTAATAATATTGAAGAGAAAAAAAGTACTATCAAATGTCAACCTAATAATAATATATTCTTGCAAAGATCAAGACTAAGACTTTGATGAAGGGGTGTGATAAATAAAATGTTAATGCATTGTGATGTTACTACTTGGTCAGTAATGGTTCCAGGGGATTGGGAGTTAATTGAACCACATAATAAGAAATTTGTTATGCAATTGAGTAAGAATGAGAAAAGTACAAAGGAGGAAATCAACTCTTATCCACTTTATGATTTTTATAGTCTTTATACACTATCCATAAGGTAGAAAAATGTTAAGAGTCTATGTAAGTTGTTTGAAATGAAAAAAAAAATGTTTATTTTATTTGTTTGTAGATAATGAGACAAAATCTGAATTGTCCAGCATAATAAATCACTTTAAGTCTGATGAAAAGCATACCCCAAATCCCTGATGTTGAGATATCTTGAACAATATCTATCTTCTTAAAAAATAAGAGATTTTGGCAACATATCTAAAAACTAGTCTATCCACACCAATTAAAGAGAAATATACAAATTGGCCATACCTCCACGATGCCCACCAACCAATCAGGCTGAGTATGCATATTAACCCAACAAAGATGGTGGCAACCACAGCCACAAGGTCATGGTGCCCAATCCCCTCAGCTCTGTGGGAGTTTCCAGTCCTGTCAGCCCTACAGGGAGTGGGAGGGCAATGGCCTGGCAGCAGGAAATGAGGGCTTTCTTAGTGATGTGGTGGTGGGGAAGCCCCCAGGCCTGGCAGGCAGAGCCCAGACAACAGGGCCTGGGGGCTTCGTTTGTGCAACAGTGGCAAAGCCTCCCAGGCCCAGCAGACAGAGAGCAAATAGCAGGGCATGGGGGCTTTGTCTCCATGGCTGCAGCAAAGCCCCCAGGCCCTGCAGAGTGCAGAGAACCACAGGAAGTGGGCCTAAGCCATCAGTAGGACATCCCCTGAAAGCTACTGGATTGGAGAGGATGCAGGTTGGACTGAGGTACCCCTGTGCACGAATTTTGTGCACCAGGCCTCTAGTGATTATATATAAATAGATTTAAAAAAAAAGAGACTATTCAGATTACATTTAGATTTAAGTATTTTTTCATCCAAACAAAAATTTTTATCCTCTGATCATAAAAACTATGTCATCAGCAAATAAAGGGCATGATGTTGAAGTCAAAGTAATCACTCTCAAATTATGACCCAAGTTGAAAGAACATTTTGTAAGCATCATTATGTTATTTTCTTCTGTAGAGAGACTGATCCAAATAATTGAATTCATCTTCTGGGAAATTACATCACAGAACATATAGTTACAAATAATAAAAATGCAAAGTCACTTGAAATTCTTAACAGCATTCCCAAAGCTTTGCACTCTGATTATTTATATAATTTGGTTAGACATATCAATGTTGAAGATGGTCAAGATGAAATAAATTTTGATCTTTTGCTCTATTTCCCAGAAAAATGGCCTGAAAAAACTACACAATGTTCAAAGATATGGCAACAATAGAATTCTGGTTAATATGCATGATAGCATTGAAGCAAAATGTTTAATTAATCCTACATTTTCATTTGTTCCTTGAACACAATATTCTCTACAGCTTGAGTTAATTCACTCTTATAGCAAGATTTCCTCAGCGATATATTTTTTTGGGGGGGATATTTAAGAAATAAATCCATCCTTTCCAGTCTCATCACAATGGAAAATGTTATAAAATATAGATATAATTACCAAAGACTTTCTTAAAAGGTGGAGTGCTAATTTGAAGCTGGATGTACAGGAATTTTAAAAAATCTTAAAGTTAATTTAACCTATGAGATACTGGGTGATCCACAGGAAATGTGGGCACAGGAGGATCAGCTCAAATATTATTTTCTGCCATATATATATATATATATCCTATATTGTCTTTAATTGGAAGGCAAACTTTGAGATATGAATATTAAAATGTTACAAATATTACAAATAGCCACAATCAAACTTGAAATATCTACAGGGAAATACCAATCTTTGAAGACTGGCTCAAAGAAGAAAATGAAGACTATCAACTTCACTCTAACATGTAAAAACACTGAACGTGAGTGTAGGAAAAAAAAGTTAAATTTAAAAGAAAAATTATGCCCACAAGGATAAAGTATAAGGATGGTACATCATCAGAAATTATCATATAGATTGTCTGAATGACTCAATTGTTGCTAACAACTAAAACATTTTTCTAAAACACAGGATCAAATGAAATCAATGTACACTAACATTTAGTGATTTTTCTCTGAAAAATTAAACGTCAAAGGTAATTTTATTAAATGTAATAGAAATTTATGGTGAATTATCTGGTGAAGATTTTTTTGTACTACAGAAATACTAGAAATATTCTAAAATCAACCTGGAAGAAATAAAGATACAAATAAACTATGGAAATGTAGATTTTATTTGAAATTTCTAACTTATTCATCTCTGCCAAACTAGTTATTATATTTAATAAATTTTCCTTTGAATAATTGTCACATCAAGTTAAACTTTTTGAAAATAAAAAATTATAAAATGATTTTTATCAATTATGAATGAAAAATTGAATAATATGATTATACTATTTATGAAATATTAATATATGAAAAATCTAGATTTTAACAAATTCATTGAACTTTATAGAACTTAAGGCTCAACCCTAAAATGTAATGCTATCATTTATTACCAGTATAGAACAGTATTATTTCTATCTAATAAAAGAGTAATATGCAAATTGATCATCACTCTAACACACAAGATAGCCACCCCCACGAGGTCAAAGATGGCTGCCCCCATGTGGACACAAGATGACTGCAACAAGATGGCAGGCAGAGGAGGGCAGTTGAGGGGGTACCAGATCAGCAGGGTATGGCAGTGGGGGGGACCAGGCCTGCAAGGGAGGGCAGTTGGGGGCAACCAGCCCTGAAAGCGAGGGTAGTTTTAGGGGTACCAGGGCTGCAAATGAGGGTAGTTTGGGTGGTATCAGGCCTGCAGAGGAAGGCAGATGGAGGAAGGACCAAGCCTACATGGTTAGGCAGTTGAGGGGGACCAGGCCTGAAGGGGAGGGCAGTTTAAGCCAACTAGGTCTGTAGGGGTGGGAAGTTGGGGGGGCAACCAGGTAGGGAGGGGAGGACAGATAGGGGTGACCAGGACAGCAGGGGAGTGCAGGTAGGGGCAATCAGGTTGGCATGGGAACTGTTAGGCATCAATCAGGCTAGCAGGGGAGTGGTTACGGGGTTATCAAGCTGGCAGGCAGAAGCAGTTAGGGGCAATCAGGCAGGCAGGCAGGGGAGTGGTTGGGAGCCAGCAGTCCTCTATGTGAGAATGATGGCTGACTGCACGTTTAGGCCCGATACCACCAGAATTGGGCCTAAACAGGCAGTCGAACATCCCTTGAGTGGTCCCAGATTGGAGAGGGTGCAGGCTGGGCTGAGGGACACACACACCCTCCGTGCACAAATTTCATGCACCAGGCCTCCTTTAGTGTGTGTGTGTGTGTGTGTGTGTGTGTGTGTGTGTGTGTATGTATACACACACCAGAGGCTGGGTGCAAGAAATTTGTGCATAGGTAAGGTTCCCAGGCCTGACTGGTAATCAGGGCAGATCGAGGACTTTAAGCTGCTTGCCAGGGCCTTCCTTTGTTTGGCACCACCCTTGGTGGTCAGCATACATCATAAAAAGAGGTCGAACTCTCAGTCTCCTGATGGAACTCCTGAGGAGGCATTTTGCATATTAGCCTTTTATATATAGAAATAAATGTGTGTTTTTTTATAAGTGTTTTAATCATCACCTATATTTTCCTTGTTTTTTACTGTGATATTTAAAAATTGTACTTGTAGCCGAAACCGGTTTGGCTCAATGGATAGAGCGTCGGCTTGGGGACTGAAGGGTCCCGGGTTCGATTCCGGTCAAGGGCATGTACCTTGGTTGCGGGCATATCCCCAGTAGGGGGTGTGCAAGAGGCAGCTGATCGATGACTCTCTCTCATCGATATTTCTAACTTTCTATCTCCCTTCCTCTCTGGACAAAATCAATAGAATATATTTAAAAAAATAAAAATAAAAAATAAAAATTGTACTTGTATTATCATAAGTAATACCATTGTAATAACCTGGCTATTAACAAACTGGAAAGGAGCAAAGGGAAAGACATATAAGCCCATGCCCAATAAAGTGTGAATGACATAGGGAAGATACTTGGCTGCCACTCACTCCTGGGAAGGGAGAGGGAGAGAGAGATAGAAACATCGATAATGAGAGAGAATCATTGATCGACTGCCTCCTGCAGGTCATTGGCTAAGATAGATATGGCCGCTGTAATGGCTCAATATCTGAGATATTTAAGCTCCTAAATAAAGAAGTCCTGCTTCTTTGTGTGCTGGGCTCCTGGCTCTCTTATTGCAGGGGCTCTCTTATTGCAGGGGGTTCAGAGTCATGTGGACACCACATAATGGACTGATGGGCTGGAAATAGCCTGAAGATGCGCCAAGCCCAACTCCACCATGGAACAAAAACTTTGGAATTACTTAATTCACTATGTGCTTTCTTGTTTTGCTGATGGTTATTTCTTATTTAATTTCATTATTATACCTAAAAATAATTTCATCATATAAAGAAAAGGAGTAAAAAATATATTGATTCTGGGAGTCAAATACACTAGTATGCTGCTGCTTTTTGAATCATTAAAATTATTACCCTCCCACATTGCTTTTCATATGACCACAGCTAACCTCAACCTAGATTTCAATACAGTATCATTGTTCTAAATAGCTATCTTTTCTATTGGGTATACATTGTACACTATTTGAAAAATCATCTGGTTGCAGCAAGCAGATCCATGCAAGCCTAAAAAGCTTTTACATATGCAATCTCACAGAGCCTTGCATTAAATTGAGGATTTTTATTATGTGATTCCTGTCCTGGAGATCCACATGGATATTAGCTAGCCCTGCTGACTTGGTGACCTGAAAGTATAAGGAATTAATGTCAACAGGGCCACCCTGGAGCAGTGAGGACAAAGAGTGTTGAACAAAGATTTTCCTGTTATGTGTTAGGGTGGGCAATTCTGTGGTCCATTTTATAAGGCTTCTCAGAAGGTACTAGTGGGAAAGGTTACACTTGCTCAAAAAGCTTCCAACTCAAAAATGCATTCTTATATTGGCTTTTCCTCCTTTCCTATTTCACTCTCCCTACCCTGAATTCTACTTTCTACCAGAGATCACATCCTAAAATAAACTAGCCTTGCCCAGCCAGCATGATTCAGTGATTGAGCATCGACCTATGTAGCAGAAGGTCATGCTTCATTGTTATTCCTATCTCTGTCTCCCTCTCCCTTCAGGGTTGTTCAATTCCTGGTCAGGGCACATGCCCAGGTTACGAACTAGATCCTTAGTATGGGAGGTGCAGGAGGCAGTCGATCAATGATTCTCTCTCATTATCGATGTTTCTATCTCTCTCTCCCTCTCCCTTCCTCTCTGAAGTAAATAAAAATATATTTTTAAAAATAAAATAAAATAGAAAATTCACCTCAGACAAGCCTCGACTCTGATTCTGTTATCAGAGTGGACCTAAAGCTAAGGAACATTAAATGTGTCATCTTGGCTGTGTCTTTCCATTGAAGTTAAATTGCATTAATTTATCATCATTTTTTTTTCATGAGGGAAGAAGAAGGAAGTCCTGGGGAGGGTGTAGGAGTCGGGGAAATGCAGGAGGTAAATGGGGGTAAGGGAAGAAGACATCTATAATACTTTCAACAATAAAGTTATATTAAATAATAATAATAAGAGTTCATTTTGAAACATATAATTTTAAAGTTTTTATATTGATCTGTGCAGTCATCCACTCTAAAGCCTGTCTAGATCTTCTGTGACAACTCAATTCAGCTATTACAATATGCTAATAGTTGGTCCTCAATTGCTGGTGTCACACTGACTCTCAATCTGCTGCTTTTAGAGGTCCCATCTCACATTTCAATAGATCTCCTCTTTCTCTGGAATAGTCATTCTAGTGTGTTCTTTCATCTACGTATTCTCTGTTAGATGCTATTGCATTTTTATACCATATCCAAATTTAGAAATATGTAAGTAAAAGAGTCAGATTAAGTTAATATTTATTACAACTATAGGTGATTTTAGAGGTTGCAGCTTTAGTGTGTTTTATTAATGTGTTTCCTAGTAATACAGCCAGTGCATATCTTCAATAAAAAAACTGAGATAAAAACCAGGATGAAAGAAAAAGAAGCCCGCCAAACTATTTAAAAAGCTGCCCATCTCTGTTTGAATTAAAGTAAAGTGAACATTTTAAATTTACACCTATTATTGCTGCCCTTTCTCACATTTTAATACTATCCCTAGAAAGTGTAAGGCCATTTGCTACAGGATTCCAGGACAGGGGGGAATAGGGAAGTTGAGATAAAGAAAGTTAAAATAAGGTGAACAATTTGCAGCCAGCTTGTAAATCACAAGCCATTATCATCCCCAGCCAAGGGTATGAGAGCAAGTGGTTAAAAGCCTCCCTAAGAAGAGAATGCAGGAAAGTAGGGGAGGAGGGGAGGGAAAAGGGAAAAACAAAAACAAAAACAGTTTTACTACTTAAGCAGAGAAGCCAGCAGTCTCCTGGCTTGGCAAGGTAAAGCTGCCAGATGCTTCTCATGAGTTCTGGGAAGGCCATGGCAAATGAAAAGAGATCTTGAGAATTAATCTCTACTAAATTCAGATTAGTTGAGAGCCTGCCTGTGCTTCATAAGCCAGATGTATAGATTTGCTTGCCTTGCTTCTTTAATAAAGGTACATGCTTTAATTGCTTTAATAAAATTGGCTTAGTCAAAATGCAAGCAAGGTCTCTCCTATAAATTCATTGATATGAAAAGACAGGCATTGAGGTTGGGGTCATCCCTCACACTCTGACTCTGGTGATCAAATGGTGTCTGTAACACATTGATTATAGGACCCTAATTTTGTTCTATGCAACAAAGGTATTGTTGAAATCTGAAAGGTTATTTTATTTTTTTATATATATATTTTTATTGATTTCAGAGAGGAAAGGAGAGGGAGAAAGAGATAGAAACATCAATGATGAGAGAGAATTATTAATTGGCTGCCTGCTGTTTGCCCCCTACTGGAAATTGAGCCTTCAATGCAGGCATGAAACCTGGGACCCTTTAGTCTGCAGATCACGGCTCTATCCACTGAGGCAAATCAGCTAAACGTGAAAGTTTATTTTAAAGAAAATATTTTATCTTCTAGACAGCCTCTTTTGAGAATATTAAGCTTGGAGAATTCTTATGGGAACATAAAGTTACTTTTGTTTTCTCAAGTGCTTTTTCTCTCATTGATTCTCTTATACTCCATCGTAATCTTGAGGACTCTCTTTGCTTCTTAATCAACCCTTGTTTATAGTGGTTGATGCAACTTTTGACTTTGAAAAAAAATCAGGTCTATACAAAAAGATAAAGTAGAAAAAGAAACATTGAACACCTAGACAGACATGAATTAACTCTCAGCTGGCTGTAAATTGTAAATATTTGTATTCATCTTCTAAAAAACACTACTCAAGTATTTTCTAAGTAAGATTATATATGTATATCTACTTAAAAGATCAAGTATTATGATTGGAATTGTTTTTCTTTATTGCACTGAATGAAAGAATTCCTTCTTATATTAAGATGACTCTATCCTAAGATCATCCTTTTAGCAAATTCTACTAGTCAGTTAGCATTTTTATTTCTATATTTAACATTTCTACCCAATTTATTTCTCTCTACATATATTTATTTATCTTAAATTGATTATTTCCTGAGATTGTGGTCAATTTTTAATTTGGTAAATTATGTGTTTTGCCCCTTTTCCTCACTATTTTCTTCAAGATATAAAATGAATCTATTAAAAAAAATGAACAGACACACACACACACACACCACCACCACCACCAATTCAGTCTCATATATAATTATGGCCAGTTTTGATTGAAGGTCATTTGGATTTGGAGAACTTAAATCACTTGTACACACACAGGTTAATCTTCATGTTTAATCTAATCTTACACTTACTCTTGCTGTTCCAGAAAATTATACCTGGAAAGATAAAAGATGCAAGTAACAATTTTGTTCATTCAAGACTTTTGAAAATCTCTTTAAGATAAACATCAGACTGGCCCCAGCAGATTTTATTCAATGGTTAGATTATCAACCTGCGGAATGAAGGATTGTGGGTTTGACTCCTATAAAGGCCAGGTACTTCGGTTGCAGGCTCATCCTAGGCCCTTGTTGGGATGCATGCAGGGGGCAGCCAATCAGTGTGTCTCTCTAATATTGATGTTTCTCTCTCTCCCCCTCCTTCCCACTCTCCCTAAAAATCAATGGGGCAAAATATTCTCAGGAAAGAATTAACAGCAACAACAGCAAAATAAGCATCAAACTGTTAGCTTTTAATAAATACCACTTACTTATGGAACTTTTACTTAAAATTTTAGCTTTGTCCTGTTCACGAATTCTTAACTATTATATCATGAAACAATTTTAATCAAGCCCTCACATTGAATTATATACTTAAACTATATCCTCAAAACCTCATAATTCTGTTCCCTCTCTGAAACAATATTAAGACATCTACACGTAATTGAAATCCCTTACCATGCCTGTAAACACATAGTTTTGATAGAATTCAGCAATTTGAACACTTTAAACAACTGTAAATTAATATTGTGTTTATGAAACATTTTCCTAATTTTTATACTAAAAAAGCCAAAGTTGTCATTATACCTGTTGTTGGGAGACAATTCTCTATGAGTTTCTTGACTCTGTCTCCTGAGCAGAGGCATTAACAATTTTTCCTCCATTATTACCTTTCAAGATTGCCTATAAAGCAAATAGTTTTGAAAGTTAGAGAGTGTCTTCCAGAACAGAAGACGGGTTTGCTGTTCACATTAAAAATGATACAATGTCTCTCTCCAGGGTAAACGTTGTTATCTAGGTTTCTAGCAGGCTTTTTTAAAACACTGGAGCTTTGGTGCACTAATTTGTGCACCAGTGGGATCCCTGGGTGTGGCCTGCGAGATTGTACTGAAACCCGCTCTCCAACATCTCTCAAGGGGTCCTGAATTGTGAGAAGGTGCAGACTAGGCTGAGAGACCCCACCAGTGCACAATTCGGGCTAGGGAAGGATGCGGGAGGTTGACTGTCCGGGAAGGGACCACAAGAGGGCTCCAGGGTGTGTCCAACCCATTTCAATCAGTACTGATTGGCCAGAACCCAGCAAGCAAGCTAACCTACTGGTCAGAGCATCTGCCTCCTAGTGATTAGCATGAATCATAATGAGTGGTTGAGTATTTCATTAGCATATAACACTTTGATTGGTTGAACAGCTGACCGGTCCACTGGACACTTAGCATATTAAGCATTTATTATAGAGGATTGGGTTTCCCTCTAACACCACCCACTGTGTGTGCAGGCATCACATGGAGCTTGATATGTGGGAATTATGATGGCTTGGGAAACTAGTACAAGTGATGTAATGTTGACCACTCTTATTGCTGTGAGTCATAAAATGCCCTTTATCTCTTATGCAACAGTCTTGAGTCTTTGCAGGCAGACATGAATTTTTGGCAGAGTATTTTTAGCTTACTTGTAGGGTAAAATCTCAGACCTTCATAGATCTTGACATCAATATGAAAGATGGCAGATTTAAAATTAAATTCTTTGCACTAGTGAGCTTAAAAGTGAACTCTATCATAGAAGCTATATTTAATATCATTAATAAATCACTCTACTCTATCATGTATGAGATTATTTTGATAAATTAATTTTAACTACAATTTAATAACCATTGTCTATGGGTTAGGCACTTTAAAATGTACTTTAGAGATGTGAACTGATTTTATTTTCACAATAAATTCATATGAAATGTTTAGTTAACCCAAATATAAAATTATTAAAACTATAAAGATATTAAAAATTATGTAACTTGTTCAAACTCATACAGTTGGTGACTAAAAAAATTCAGATTAGCCTCTAGATATAATAATAAAAAGCAAATTCTTTCCACAAGGCTATTATAACATCAGGATTTCAGTTAAAATTGAGCACTGATTTTGGCCTAAAGCAGGGGTAGGAAACGGTCAGCCGGCAGGCTGTATCATTGGGTCTTGCCCTGCCAAGGCAACTGCAGGCAGGATTCAAAATTCAATGAGCTTTTTTCATAGCAGCATAAAGTTATATTGAATTAATTTATTAAGTGAATGGTGTTATAAATACCCAAAAGGCCCTGGACAGGAAAAAAGGTTCCCTACTCCTGGCCTAGCTTTAGCCTTTCCTATATAAGTAACATGTTGAACTTGTTGTTATCCAATGAGAGGAGGAATTGAAAGCCAATTTAATAAATACACTGAATTGGGGAGGAAGGAAACACAATCTATAATAAATCAGAAAAGGAACAAATACTACTATTCTGCCATTCATAATTTTCCTTTCCTTCCCTTCCTTCCCTTCCTTCCTTCCTTCCTTCCTTCCTTCCTTCCTTCCTTCCTTCCTTCCTTCCTTCCTTCCTTCCTTCCTTCCTTCCTAAGTTGAATTTATTGGAGTGACATTGGTAATAAAAGTATATAGCTGAAACCAGTTTGGCTCAATGGATAGAGCATCAGTCTGCGGACTGAACGGTCCCAGGTTTGATTCTGGTCAAGGGCATGTACCTTGGTTGTGGGCACATCCCCAGTAGGGGGTGTGCAAGAGGCAGCTGATCGATGATTCTCTCTCATTTTCTAATTCTCTATCCCTCTCTCTTCCTCTCTGTAAAAAATCAATAAAATATATTTTATATAAAAAAAAGTATATAGGTATCAGCCCTGAATAGATTGGTCAATTGGTTGGAGCCTCACCTTATGCACCAAAAGGTTATGTGTTCAATTCCCAGTTGGGGCCCATACCTAGATTATGGGATATAGAGAGGCAATGGGTCAATGTACCTCACATTGATGTTTCTGTCTGTTTCTCTCTCTCCCTTTATCTATTTCTAAAATTAGCACACACACAGACACACAGACACACATACACACACACACTCCACATATTCTTGGGTGAGAATTAAAAAAATGATAATAAATAAAAATACAAGTTTCAGGCATACAATTCTACAATATGTCATCTGTATATTGTATTGTGTATTTACCACCATAGTCAACTCTCCTTCCATAACCATTCATATCCCCTATACCTTCTTCTACCTCACCTCTACTCCCTTCTCTTTGACAATCACCATATAAATGAAAACATTTACTGTATTCATGGGTAAGGATAATTAACATCATAAAAATGTCCATACTACCCAAAGCAATTAAAGATTCAATGCAATTACTATCAAAATACCAATGGCATATTTCACAAAATTAGAACAAATATTCCAAAAATTTATGTGGAACCACAAATGACCCTACACAACCATAGAAATATTTTTATACATATTTTTATTGATTTCAGAGAGTAAGGGAGAGAGAGAGAAATACCAATGATGAGAGAGAATTATTGATCAACTGTTTCCTGCACATCCCCTATTGATAATCAAGCCTGAAATCAAGGCGTGTGCCCTGGCCAGGAATTGAACTATGATCTCCTGATTCATAGGTGGATTCTCAACCACTGAGCCATGCTGACTGGCCTACCAAAGCAATTTTTAAAAGAAGAACAAAGTGGGAGGAATCATGCTTCCTGACATCAAACTAGACTACATGGCCATAGTATTCAAAACATTGTAGTACTGTCATTTAAACAAACATATAGATAACTAGAACGGAATAGAGAGAACCAGAAATAAACCCACATCTTTATATTCAATTAATATTTGACAAAGGAGACAAAAACATATAATGGAGCAAAGATAGTCAAATTATGTTTGGACAATTGAAAATATATGTGCAAAACAATGAAAATAAACATTCTTTTTTCACCATACACAAGAATAAACTCAAGATGGATTCATGCAAATGTTATATTCAAAACCATAAAAATCCTACAAGAAAATATAGGCAATAAAATCTTAGAAATTTTGCATAGCAATATATTTTTCTTATATAACTTCCTCAGGAAAGGGAAACAAAAGAAAAATATATACAAATGGGACTGCACTAAATTTCCTACTTATTAGTAAAAAAATGATATTATCAGTCTAATCAATGCCCTAAGAGGAACCCAGGACATGTAACCAGTTATTTTAAAGTGATTTCAAATTTATAAACAATAAACAAATATACCAATAATTACAGCAAACCTACTAAAGCAAATAGTGCAGTGCTTTTTTAATTTTCCACTAAGCAACCTCAGCATGCCCATTAGTAAGTTAACTGATAATTAAGATATAATGAAGGAAGCCAATTTTAAATCACCAATACTCCTTTATTAGGTTTAGAACAATCAACCTCTTTTATTTTTAATAAAAGTGCTTGTGTTATTTAGGGGAATGTGGTAATTTGATATTTTAGTTTTAGCAAAAATGTCTCAGATTATTTGTTTTTTTCTGTTAACAGTATTAGATTATTAAGAAATTTGATTTACCAATGGATGAGTTTGTATTTATGAAAATTCTTTTTTTTAATATATTTTATTGATTTTTTTACAGAGAAGAAGGAAGAGAGATAGAGAGCTAGAAATGTCGATGCTACATATAAAAATAATAAAACAAATTTTGTAAGTCAAACTTAAAAATTCATAGGACAAGATATTTATAAATTAATAACCTAAGCAACAAATTTAAAACACAAGATTCTTATAATTTCCCATAAATATTAAATTAAAAAAATAAGTAAATTTAAAAAAATGTTTATACACAGAATTTTATACATTTTATTTTGCATTGAAATATTTGAATATAAAATAGATACACATGTTTATTCAGTGTGTATAATGTCTTTGCAAAGTCTTTCAGACACTTTTTATCAGTAAAGTATTGGTAGTCTTTATCCCTGATAATGCTGTGCCTCAAAATCGTTTTATCAGTCTGAAAATGGAATTCAAATCTTTAGACATTCTCTTTTAATTAAAACCATTAGTGTTTTACATTTATTAATGACTGATGTATTTGTTTATATTAATTTATTTTGTTTTTAACTTGTCCTGTTTTTTATATAATTTTCCTATTTTTTCCCCCTTATTTTGGCTTGATTGAGGGTTCTGGGTCCCTTTATTTTTTTTCCTGTTTATTTGTTATACAATAGTGATTTGGTTATACTCCCTTATTTCATCATTATAATTAACATTTTTTAATTAATGTTAAACAGAATGTCTAAAACAATCAAGATTTAGAGTTATATCATGGAAAGTACAAAGAACTTAGAATTCTATAACTCTAAAGGACCTCTTCAGTCTGCAAGTTTTGATCTCTTAAGTCTCGTACCTTGTTTCAATAGATTACAATTTACTTACTGTTTTTATTTTACGCTTTCAACCTCTGCTTACACATATGCACTTTTTCATATATATATATATATATATATATGTATATATATATATATATATAAATAAATATTTCACTATTTGTTTTAATTATCTTCTGTTTGAAATATACTTATTATTATTACTATTACTCTACTATTTTAATTTCAGCAGTTAATTGTTGTTTGGGATTGTACTTATTTTAGTTCTGAGTAAGTTTAAGTAGGAATACATTTTAGGCTGACTTTTCTCTTAATCCTTTAAAATATATTATATTCTCTTTCCTCCTGTTAAGAAATCTGTTATCAGCCGGGACCGGTTTGGCTCAGTGGATAGAGCGTTGGCCTGCAGACTGAAAGGTCCCGGGTTCAATTCTGGTTAGGGGCATGTGCCTTGGTTGCGGGCGCATCCCCAGTAGGGGGTGTGCAAGAGACAGCTGGTTGATGATTCTCTCTCATCGATGTTTCTAACTCTCTATCCCTCTCTCTTCCTCTCTGTGAAAAATCAATAAAATATTATATATTTAAAAAAAATAAAAAAATAAATCTGCTATCAAATTAATGGTTTTTCTTCCTTACTGAAGGTTTTATAATATTCAAGAATGAATTTATTCTTCTTTATTATATCTTGTGTCTAGATATGGACTTACACAACCTCACCAATACTTGCCATTGATAGTCTTTATGATTCCATATAATTTTTAGGTGAGTAGTGGTATCTTATTTTGGTT
The DNA here is from genome assembly GCF_014108245.1 of Pipistrellus kuhlii. Lineage (NCBI taxonomy): Eukaryota > Metazoa > Chordata > Mammalia > Chiroptera > Vespertilionidae > Pipistrellus > Pipistrellus kuhlii. Next base: position 72,537,184 of record NW_023425529.1, read on the forward strand.
TATTTGCATTTCCCTGATAATTAACCAAGTTCACATCTTTTCATATATCATAATGAGCTCTTCGTCAATGACCTTTTATATGTTTACCCATGTAATACAGTTCAAATCCTACTCTCATCCATCCCTCAACACATATATTCCCAGTTCTTCTGGAACTTCTACAGAATTGTTTCATTTGATAATGTTCTTTCTTTTTTCACGTAATAAGAATTTCACTGCTTAATACTTTACTAAAAAGTTATTGTTTATTTTTGGTTCCTGTTTCTGATGCTTTACTCTGAGTTTAAGATGTTCGTTAACATTCTATTTTTATATTCTGATCTCCAGTTGAACCAGGACTGCTGTATCCACATGTTTAAAAAAAAAACATTAGAAATGGCCCTTGCCAGTTTGACTCAGTGGGTAGAGCATTAGCCTGTAGACTAAATGGTCTTGAGTTAGATTCTGGTCAAGGACACATGCCTGGGTTCTGGCTTGATCACCAGAAGGGGGCATGCGGGAGGCAGCCAATCAATGATTCTCTCTCATTATTGATGTTTCTAGATCTCTCTCCCTATCCCTTCCTCTCTGAAAAATATTTTAAAAAAGAAAAACAAGCAACAACACTAGAAATGAATGTTCCAATGTGATGTCTATGGTTAATAGTACAACCAATATATTCATTTCTATGCTGAAAGGACTTGCAGTGATAAAGTGCTATGCCATCACATACACTGAAATAATCACTGTAGGTCTTGTATGTTTTGAAATGATTTCACCAGCCTATCACAAATCAGATCACCTCCATTGGAGCTTATAAACTATGAATTCCCATATTGATAAAATATATGCTGGGTTAAATTGAATATATAAACTGAGCTTTGTCCTTTATAAAACTTACTTCCTGCAGCAGTCAGAAACTTTCTGGCTGTCCATATTAGAATTAGATATCTAGTTCATATTAACAAGTAAAATAAGCTAAAATATTAATAAGAAAACCATTGGGACTGCAAGTACAATTTCAGAAGAAAGTCAAGCATCAGAAGAGAGTTTTCAAATGGAATACTGTAATAAGAGAGAGTTCTTTCCGCAGCAGAGTAAAGTCAGCAAGGCTGCCCATAACTGTACTTTATCACAAAACACAGACTTGCATGGCTAAGAAGATAGTGCTTCAACGCCAGAGAGAGCTGCGTGGTGAGCGTGGCAGCACAGGCAGCACGTTCAGCAAGAAAGCAGACAAGGAGTGTGGCAGCCGTTCCCTTCCAGAGGGAATGGATAAATAGCGAGGTGACTAAAAATAGACAATGCCGTGTTTCCTATTAATTGAAAATAAAATGATGCCTCTCTTCCACTTCCTTTTGGTGAATATTAATCACTTCATGCTATTTTAAAAATGGGAACTGTACCAAAATATCTAAATACTTTATAAAAATTTCCATTTTAAACTATTATTTTATTAGGATAATTATTTAGGCACATAAGCCACTGAGAAAATTCTAAACCATAATGTCCTTTCCCAAATGAGAAATGGATTTTTAAGAAGAGGAACATTTTATTTTAAGCAGTATCAATTATTTGTTTTTTTAATTTTTAATTTATTCACCTCTCCTAATAAAATAGCACAGAAAAAAAGCACAATTAGTACTAGTGACATTATTAAACAGATAAAATTTATTTCAGAATATTTTAAAGTTACATAAGAAGGGTATGTTTTTAAGAAGCTTAACAAGTTCTAATCAAAGTCATTGTAAAAGGAATCATTTTAGTATCATTACCATGTTTATCATTATTTCAGTAGTGTTTTCATATCTGTAAAGTATACAGTAAAAGAGAAGTGATTGAAATGAATTAGGACAGATCATATCATAATGCTAGACATTTAAGTACATCATTAAAAGATGATACAAAATGAAATGACTATCTTTTCACAGTGCAAGTCTTTCTGATATATTACCAAAACACTCTAATTTATAAAGACCATAAGACAAAATCCCAGGATAAGAAATATGAGATTTTATTTTATCATTATTGAAAAATGGACTGTAACATTTAGTTCTATATTTGTTTCCTATTCAGAGCCACATGATAATAGGCTAAAAATAAAAACATGAGGTTGGATTATATATTATAATACTAGAGGCCCAGTGCATGAAATCCTGCTTGGGTGTGGTCTGGCAGGCACTGATAAAGCAGATTGGACTGGGCCAGATGTGTGTGTGTGTGTGTGTGTTAGGGGTGTCTAGAAGGCCCCACCCCCTGGTCAAACTCTGGATTGAACTCTTGGTTGAACTCCAGGTCGAGGGGACAATTTGCATATTAGCCTTTTATTATATAAGATATTTACTGTTCTTACAGACAGAAAATAATGAATATCTAGAATATATGATTTATATTAAAATGAATAAAAGAAAAGTAATTATAATTAAGGCATAGGTTCTACATTACCAGAATCCTGGGCTATTTCATTTTAAACCACACTTTTGGAAGATACTCAATCTCCAGTCTGGCCAGAGATAGCTCATATTACAATGATTTTCTGAGTCTCTCCAAACAGGATTACTTCCTTTCACTGTGGCTTTGTTGAAGAGAAGCATTGCTTTAATATTCAGTGTGCTGACAGCCAATCTCCCTGATTTCCAATCCTACTCTGATCTTGTGTACTTGTCTCATTCACTCTGGTGAATGAGTTGGAGCTTCCTCGGATCAAGTTGCCACCAAGTAGGAGGGAGGGTATAGAGCAAGCAAAGAAGCAAATGCATCTGTATACCTGAAAATAATTTTTTAAAAATCTGACATGCCTTTCAGGCCAAAGATACATTTTCTCCTTCTACACAAAACACATTTACCTAGAGCAGAATCTCAGGTGCCAATTCATTATGGTAGTTCTCAGTTATTGACCTGTGTTTCTGCATATAGAACTGATATATTGACGATGATGATAATAATGAGTGTGCAGAATTGGCTGAGAAACTAACTATAAAAGAGCAAAGCCAGTAATACAAATATTCGCTAACCTGAGTGAAAGCGTGGTCTAGTTGCATTATCCTATTGAATTTTTTAATATTATTACTATTACTCTCATATTACAGTTGAAGAAGCTAAGGGTTAGAGTTGTTAAATATATTGACCAATGTAATAGAGCTGGTAAATAATAGAGCTACAATTCAAATGCAGGCATCCTGGGCCAGGCTACAATGTCCATTCTTAAGCTATACTACTAGTTGGAATGGAATACTAGTGAAGTTTGGAAAAATTGATGATATACAAAGGGGGGTAGGTTATGCTTCTCAGAGGTAATGAAAAGCAAGCAGTGGAATAAGGAATATGTGATGAGTAAGCACTCCCACTAAAGACATAGAAAATTATAAAGCAATTAAGATAGTATCCAAAGAACTTAATGAAGTTAGAGAATTTTGGTTGAGATCTCAGAAAGTGAGGTAAATAATTATAAAACAAATTGATGAACTGAAGAGCTAACTGAAGCTGAATAAAAATAGGCACAAATAAAATGCTATCAAATGATGAATGATACCAATAAAACACCTCCGAAGGAAGGCTCCATAGATGGAGATCACTCTTCTGGGCTTTAAGAAGAACCATCCCTTTGAATAAAAGGAAACACCAACATAGCAAACATTAGTTGAAAATAAAATGTTATATTTATAGTTTTTTTAAGTTATTCATGCTCTTTAGTTATGTTCCACTGCCTGGTATTAAATAATAAATCCACAAATTCTATTTACAGAGTGGTAAGATTATCCATCTGTATTTATATTTTAAAAAGTTGATGGAAAAGCAGTTTTATCATCTTATAAATCTTGCAATTAAGCTTTAAATCATAGTGTGTGTGTTTTAAAAATAGGCACATGAGCAAATATTGCCAATAGTTCAATTTAATTAACCCAAATTAAATTTTAGCATGTCACTAAATGTAATTACACTACATTTTTTATGGGGTTACACTGTATAATCCATTAAATGTTATTTTTGGTTGAGGGCATTTTATCCTCAGTAAGTAAGCTGATATTTATTTATGGTTATTTTATAAGTTATTAAACAACTACTAAATCTTCTCTAACATAATTTATTTGGATGAGTTTAAAAACAATTTTTAGAGTGATATATCTTCAATGGCAGAAACATTATACAAAGAAATCTTTATGTTATTAGGTACAATCAATTTTGTTTCTGTAATAATTGTATCATATAAACACTTGAGAATCATGAAGCTTTCCCAAATCTAATTTAAACTTACAGATATTATATTTTTATTACTGCTCTCCACCACCTCTCCCCAAGGAGTAGGTAGGTGTGTATAGGCTAGCAGAGACTAAATAGTTTAAAAAATTTAAACTCCCTGAATTAAATTATTCTTGTATTTTTAGACTAGAGCAAGCAATATTTCATTTTAAAACTTTACTGCACAGTCACCAACTCCTTATAAGTTGACAATAAGCTTAGTTGTCATTTATTTACTATCCATATAATATAAAGCATTGTCTCTTTCCTAAGAAAATTATGAATACTGAAATTTTAAGATTAGGGATGGGGAGGAAATTTTTCTGACAAAAAATGTTACCAAATCAACCATAATGCTTGATTTGATAATTCTTTTAAGCTAAGCCATTGAAAATCCAATTTAAAATGCAAATGTCTTTAGGTAAGACATTTTAGACTTAATAGTAGTAACAGTATCCTTTTTGAAGAATCATATACTAGCACCTTGCAAATGAAAATATCACTATCTACACTTAATGGACTAAAAAAGGCCAAATTTTATACAAAGCTTAAGAAACAAGGCTGCGTTCAATATGACATCTTTCCTGTAGGTTACATGGGCTCCCACTATTTAATGGCATCAATTAACTCTATGTATTAGCATTAGTTGCAAATAACTCCCTGTTCAAATAGATTCAATTCAGTTCAGTTAATTTCATATTTATAAAGGTTATCATAGATATTTTAAAATGTAATAAAATGAATATAAAAGTGCAATGAAGCATAGAGAAGAAAGTGATTAACTTGGTTTGAGAGTGGGGCTAATAAAGTCTTTAAAGTTCACTTTTAGAGAGTTAATCAACTATGTCTTGCATAGTTTATGTGTATATATGTGGCACCCATTTAACTCGCCACACTTTTAAGGATATTTTTTTTCAAAAAATACATTATCAGGAGTTTCTAATGTTTAGTTTCTCTACCTGAAAGCTAAAAGAAGTTTCATCCAAATTATCCAGGAGTATAAATTTCTGACTCTATATAATTGCTTTTAAGTAATTTCTGTCAAGCAAGTGTTAAAAGTTAGTTAATCACTTAAATATTTTAAAATGTTATTATGAAACTAGAGTCCTGATATGAGAAATTTGTGCAAGAGTAGCCATTTCTTCCCCAGGCTGCCTGCATTGGCTTCCCTCTGGGACCTGGGACCCAGGCTTCACTCACAGCCCTGGCTTAGTCTGGAAAGTCAGCCAGAGGGATGGCCTGTCTAATTAGCATATTACTCTTTTATTATTAGAGATATGAAAATTAACCTAGAATTGTACACAAAATAGATTATTTTCTAAAAATATTGCTGAGTTGAAATTTTCAGGCCAAGAATTATCCTTACATTGATTGTATATTCTATAAGAATAAAAGCATAATATGCTAATTAAACCAGACAGCCTAATGACCTTCTGGACATCATTTTGGATGTCTTCCTGGACAAAGCCATGGCAGTGGTGGCTGAGGCAGTTAGGAGCAATCAGGCAGGCAGGTGAGTGGTTAGAGGCTATCAGACAGGCAGGCAAGAGGTTAGGGGTGATCAGGCAGGCATGCAAGTGATTAGGGGTTATCAGACATGCAAGTAGAAGTGGTTATGGATGACAGGCAGAGGTGGTTAGGGGTGATCAGGTAGGCAGGCAGGCAATCAGTTAGGGGCAATCAGGTAAGCAGACAGAGGTGGTTAGGGCAATGCAGCAGGCAAGTGAGTGGGTAGGGGCAATCAGGCAGGCAAGCAGACTTTGAGCAATCCGGTAAACAGGCAGAGATGGTTAGGGGCAATCAGGCAGGCAGGCAGGTGAGCAGTTAGGAGCCAGCAGTCCCAGACTGTGAAAGGGCTGTCCAACTGCTGGTTTCACCTGGTCTCACAGGGATCCCTGTGGGACCTGTCTTAAATTGGCAGTCTGACATCCCCCAAGGGTTTCCAGATTGTAAGAGGATGCAGGCGGGGCTGAGGGACACCCCCCCACCAGCATGAATTTCATGCACCAGGCTTCTAGTATTGTTATAATTTTCTACTGTAGCTATAATTGATTTACTTTAAAAAAAATTTTAAATTATATTTTTATTAGAAATGTATTACATTTAGATTTTTTTAGTTGTAAGCACTTCATTCCAATAGTCTGAAATTTTAAGTGGCATGACTTTATGTGAGTTTGTAAATATATAAATACATAATTATAATACATTATGTGAATTTTAGTATCAAATACTTGATAATTGCCTGGTTTACTTATCTTTGTAACTTTTTAGACTTGGAGGATATATATGATACTCTGAAAGCCATTTTTATGCATTTTATATTTGAAAAATTATTGTTTTCTCTATAAAATATTTTCTGTGGGACCAACACTAATGAAAGTATTGCTGTACTGAGCATGTCAAATATATTTTAGTACACAGTAGAGAATACTAACCCAGGTCATGTCCAAACACAAAAGTCCTTAGAGATTAAGAATCTACTAATGTGGGCAAAAATTAATCCAATATTTTTGTGAGAATCTTTGTGAGGTAATACAATTTCTATATATATAATACATCATTTTAAAAAGTGAAAGCATAAAAATTTACACATAAGTATGTATGAACAATTGTTGACAATGACATGAATTGGGAACATTTTAAATATTAATCAAAATGTAAATACTAGTTAATTAAATTCTGGTGCATTGAAATTTTGATATTATGCAGCCATTATCATTGATAAAGATATGTGTGTTTAGAAATACTATATATAGTACACATACATATATTACTCATATGTGTGTGCGCAGAGTGAGATAGTTGAACAAATTATTTTGATAACCAATATAAACATGTTGGTTATATATTTGTCATCAGTAAGTGGTTAAATTCTGTATTCAAAATATAGGAAAAAGTAGGCCATCTCTTGAGATTATCCCTAGAAATGAAAGCTGATATTAAGAAAACATATCAACATATCAGGGTTAAGAAATACAAAAATGTATCCTTCGTAACACACCCTGGGTCTCCTGACAGTGTTTATTGTTCATTGTTATTTAAAATATAATGACAATTTCTTTGTCCCAAAAGGAATTCAGGTATTCAGAACTTTAAAGAAATGTGTTGCTACTTGTTCTATTTAGACACAGAGCCATTCCAGACTTTCCACATATGTTAAATACTATTTCCAACTCTCCTCTCTTTACTGCACAGATTCTGCTTACTAAGAACTGCAATTACTTTTTTGACTTCTGCACTGCCTTTTCTACATATTTCTTCAATGGCAGCATACCACTGAGTTTCCTGCTTTGCCTCTGGCTTAAATTTCTCCAGAGAAAGTATCTGATGGAGTTGAAAGTCATCATCTAGTATGTCATTTTCACAATATATTTTATGATATAATGATCAGGCAAGAAAGGTCTAATTTCATTCAACTTTTGATCTCTGTCTCTAAGACTTGTATTTAAACAATTAAGGCCCATGAGAGGTAACCATAGCAGAAACTATACTTTTTATTCTAGTATATTCATTAAAATTATTCTGTAGGTACCTCCTTTGTCCCTGCACAAAACATGGGAAAATCTCATGATTTTCCAGGATGCTCTTAAATGATAGAAAATCCTAAATTACTTATGTCAGAAAACACAGCCTTGATTTAGAAATATTCTCATATGAATGCCAATTATTATTCAACACTTCAATCTAAATGGAAGATTTTTGTTTTTCTTCCTTTGACTAGTTCATGCAGGTTAGAGGGAGGTCCTCAGACATTTAAGAAGAGCAAATAATTGTAGACTTTTTGTGCTGTCTTTATTCTCCACTCACTAGCTGCTGTTTTTGATCTCTATAAAATCAGAGGGGGGAAATTCAAAAGGTAGAGGATATAGAAAAATTTCTACTTTAGTATTTTTTCTCATAAAATAATGGATTATTTACTTGGAAAATATTTAAAGTGTACTCCTTCTCTCATCTACCCATTCTGGGTCAATTAACTAAAACTCCAGCCAAAACTGGTTTGGCTCAGTGGTTAGAGCGTCGGCCTGCGGACTGAAAGGTCCCGGGTTCGATTCCAGTCAAGGGCATGTACCTTAGTTGCGGGCATATCCCCAGTAAGGGGTGTGCAAGAGGCAGCTGATCAATGATTCTCTCTCATTGATGTTTCTAACTCTCTATCCCTCTCTTTTCCTCTCTGTAAAAAATCAATAAAATATATTTTAAAAAAATAAAATAAAATAAAACTCCATTGATTTGATGTTAACCTTTACCAGGTTTACCAGTTATTAATGTGGATTTTTTTTTCAATAGATGAAGTTATACATATGTTGATATATATGTGATTTGATATGTATGCTATTTTGTAGTATTGACAGCAAGCTTCAAAACTTCATATGTCAAATTTCCTGAAGGTGTTAACATCATAGATATTTTTACACTTAAAAATGGCAAATTTCATGCCAAAAAAAAAAGAGCATTTGAGAGAAGCTTTAATTCATTACTTTATTTTGAAAAAAAGTGCTACTGACCATTATTGTATACTTCGGGACGCTTATGGTGAACATGCTCCATCTCAAGATACTTGTGAACATTGGTTTAAACACTTCAAAAGTGATGATGTGAAAGACAAAGAATGTCCAGATCAACTGAAAAAGTTTGAAGACCATCAATTATAAGCATTATTGGATAAAGATGCACGTCAAACTCAAAACAACTTGCAGAAAGATTAAACATTGCTCAGCAAACAATATCTGATCATTTACAAGCAATGGAAAATATTTTAAAGGCCAGAAAATGGGTGCCATATCAACTAAATGAAAGACAAATAAAATAACTGAAAAGTCATCAGTAAAATGTTATTTCGACAGCACAATAGAAAGTACTTTTTTGCATCAAATAGTGACTTGTGATGAAAAGTGGATTTATTTTGAGAATCCCAAGTGCACAAAACCGTGGTTTGATCCAAGCCAACCATCAACATTGACTGCAAGGCCAAATAGCTTCAGAAAGAAGACAATGCTCTGTGTTTGGTGGGATCAGGAAGGTGTGGTGTATAAGCTTCTAAAACCAGGTGAAACTGTTAATACTGATCATTACCGACAACAAATAATCAATTTGAACCATGTTTTGATCATGAAATGACCATAAAGTTCCAGAAGACGTGGCAAAGTAATTTTGCTTCATGATGACACACCACCACATACTTCAAAACCAGTTAAAAATACGTTAAAAAATCTTGCCTGGGAAGTATTAACCCATCTGCTGTATTCACCAGACTTTGCTCCTTCAGAATACCACTTGTTCTGATCAATGGCACATGCAATTTCTGAGCAGCACTTCAAAATATACGAAGAAGTGGAAAATTGGGTCTCTGAATGGTTTGCCTCAAAACAAGAAAAGTTCTTTTGGGATGGTATCCACAAATTACCTGAAAGATGGGGGAAATGTGTAGCTAGGGATGGACATTGCTTTGAATAAAGCACTTTTGATGTTTCTCTTTAAATTATAGTCTTTTCTTTGATTACATAATAATATCTTCATTATTAGAAGGTACATCTGTATGTTCCTTCAGTTGACAATTAATTTCCAAATCCTGGCTTTCCAACAATCCACTGCATGCATTTTGTATGTGTTCCCTGAAGACAATTCTCTTGGCTTGGTTGGGAGTTACCTCCATCCTGGATTTCACCCAAATAAACTACATGTGGTCTCCATGAAACATTAACACAATCATTGGCCTGAATAAATATGAGTAGAGGTAAATACAAAATAGAATCAACTTGTCCCTTATGTTAATCTTTGGGCCAACTAATCAAACATGTCATCCTTTTCAATTTCCTCTGTACTAGTATGAGGGTTAAAAATGTTTTTAGCTTTCCTTTAGATTCATTTGCTGATCCAATAATCAAATTGGCATAAAAGATTATTAAAAAAAGAAATACATTTAATCACATAGGTAAGGGAAATTCACAAGGACAGGAAACCTTAAAGGCAGTCAGACAATTGAGGCTTATATAACATCTAGAGCTAAGAAGAAGGACTGGGGCTTTGGGTTTCAAAGGTGAAGGAAAACAATTCACAAGAAGATAAGAAGAGCTAATGTTTGGCAAACTAATGTTTACCATGCCATGTAAATAAGTCTTTCTGATATGAAAAGTCACTTCTGGTAATACTTTTCTTCCTAGTACATGCCTCTTATCTAAATTCTTTTAGGCAGGTAAGAGAGAGATTAAAAGCTTTTCCTGTATATGCTGGGTCTCAATCACTTTTTAGGTTAACAAAATTAATACCGTGTTTCCCCAAAAATAAGATATCCTCCGAAAATAAGATCTACTTATAGATTTCCTTCTGAGTGAAATATAAGGCATCCCCCTGAAAATAAGCCCCCCCCCCAGGCTAAGCATGAGAGATTTGGTCCACTGACTCTGAAAGAAATAGAGTCACAAGAAATTCACCAGGAAATTCAGGAATTGGATTGTTATGATGATGTTCCAGAAGATGATGACATGATTGTCATTGAATAAATCCTTGATACTGTAGGATTCACCATTTGTCTGGTTTGTGTTGACAACTACCTTACTACTGTACTGTATACAGGTAATAAATTTCCTTTCTTTTCATTTAACAATAAATGTGTGCCATATTCTTCTTCATGGAAAAATAAAACATCCCATGAAAATAAGACCTAGCGCATCTTTGGGAGCAAAAATTAATATAAGATACTGTCTTATTTTCAGGGAAACAGGGTATGCCCAAGTGGCACATTTTAGGGTGATGTATTCTGCTTCCTCTTAGTCATCATCTTGATTAATGAAAAATCAGCCATAGGAAATGAATGCAGATGTTAAGAAAGTTACCTTGACTGGGTAGCTTAGAACAATATTATCGTCTCACTGCTCTGGAAGCTAAAATTGTGAAATCAAGGTGTTGGCAGGGCTCTGCTCCTTCTGAAACCATTAGGGAGAATCCTTTCTTGCCTCTTCCTAGCTTCAGGGGGCCTGCCAGCAATTCTTGGTGTCCCTAGGGTTACAACCACAACACAAACTCTGCCTCTGTCATCACATCACACTCTCCCCTCCTGGGACTATATGTCCATTCTCATAAGAACATCAGTCATTAAATTAGAATCCATCTTAATGGCCTCATTTGCAAAGACCTCATTTTAAATAAGGTGACATCTATCAGTGCCCAGGAGTAGGACTTCAACCTATCTTTCTGGATGATACAATTCAGTCCATAACAACATCTAATGAAGCTCTCCAAGTAGTCCATCTCACTTATGTTTAAAGACAGGAACCCTCACACTCATTCTCTCTTTAGATGTGGTAGTAGGGAGGGGTTTTACAGCACGAGAACAATTTTCTTTAAATAACCTGCCAAACAAAATTCTCTGTTACTTGTCATTCTTTTAGTCTTTTCATTCCCTTCTGGTATAAGAAAATTTGCTTATTAAGGTTTATGAAACTGTTTCCATTGAGATATGGATTTATTTTGGCATTTCATACATATTATATCACATTATATGAGCCAAATGAGCCCATATTAGGTATATTTACATTTGATTGCAACAGATGCACATACCCAAGTAACCAGCACCAAAACCAACATAAAATAATTCCATTAACAGAATAATTAATTCTCTCTGGTCCATACTAAGTCACCCTACTCCCCTTCTCAACACCATCTCTACAAATCCCTAGGCCCAAGACACCAATGATACCATTTCTATCACTACAGATTAGTTTTGGTAGTTTAAGACTATTGTATCAATGGAGTTATTTAGTATGTACTCATTTTCATGGGCATATGTTTTCCTTTCTTCTGAATAAATATCTAGGAGTAGGATTAGCAGATTGTATGGTAAGTATATAGTTAATGTTAAAAGAAACTTCTCAACTATTTTCCAAAGGATTCCAGTTTCTTCCCATGCTCATCAACACTTGATATTCCTCATTTTTTCAATTTTTGGTATTCTAGTGGGAGTAGAGTGCTATTTAATTGTAGTTTTAATTTGAATTAAGCTCATGACTAGTGATATTGAGTTTCTTTTCACGTACATATTGGCTATTAGTATATCTACTTCTGTCAAGTGTTTGTTTAAAATATTCATAACTGAATTACTTGTTATTCACTATATAGAGGATTATATATGTAATTATATTGGGCTAAAGTTACCTTGTAATGCCATTGTCTGGGTTTTTTTTTTTCCCTGTCAATAATAAAAATATAATTATTAAATCTCTGTGATTGTAGATTTTTCTATTTTTTCCAATTTTATCAAATTTTGCTTTATGTTAACACTTTTAAAAAAATACCAAATAAATAAGTCATTAACATGTTTATTATATGATATTACCAAGCATATTGCCAGCTGGCATAAATGCTTTTAAGAATTTAATATTTAACATTAGGAGGTTTTCAGTTAGATATTTGTCAATAAGAAATAAAAATTAATAATGTCATAATATCCTTCCATCAAAAAAATGTATTTATTAAAGCTGTATGGAAATATGAAATAGGATTTGTCACTACAATTCTTTAGAGTATTATCTATAATAATAAATAAGCCATTGGTAGGTGAAATTCACAGGTATCCTGGCATGGAGTAATAGGGAAGGGAAACAGCATGGGGTTGAGCTTAGGTGAAATTGAAATTAATTTTCACAGTTTAGTTTCCGGGTGGTCTCAGATGACATGGCTGTTTAATCTTAGCCAGTACAGGTGTGAAAGTCATAATATGAAAACTGACACATTCAAATAGAAAAAGAGACAATATTCTAATTAGGCTTCATAGCCATAGTAAAGTGTGAAAGAAAAGCTTTTATATACATCTCTGAATTGTTCTGTATTTTAGTTGTAATTTTGATGTGGTTGTGGAAGGCAGTGAATACAAGTGTTTATTTACAGCACCATCATGGTTTCTCTACAAAATATAATTTTGGCTGATATTTAATCTTGAAGAATGTTTATTTTACCAATCCCTGAGATCAAGTTTTAGAGTCATCTAGTGATAGTAACGTGTCTAATTGTCTGATAATTGATCCTTCACCCCCACCCCCCCATGGAGAGTGTTATTTTAAAGTTAGAGCACATTCCGTCTCTTTCCCCACCTAATTAATTCACAAATATGATTTGGCCTGCTCACAACAAAATTGACAGTAGAAATAATTAATTAATTTTCATAAGCTTTAAAAACAAGATTGTATGCATAGCATTTATAATTGATAACATGTATTGAGCAATACTATATATATAATAAAAGTCTAATATCCAAATCAACCAAACTGAGGAAGGACCAGAGGAACAATCAGTTGCTGTGACATGCACTGCCAATCAGGGGGCAGACACGCAATGCAAGAGCTGCCCCTAGCCTGCAGGCCCCAGGCCAGCCAAGGTGGGTATCACGGGGGGGACACTGATCGCCCACTCGCCACCCCACAGAGGGAGGCTACCAGCAGCAGCAGTGACAGGCGAGACCGACAAGCAGGCAGCACCAGGTCAGCCAAGTTGGGTGTGAGCAGGGGTCCCCGATCCCCCAGCCAGTTGCCCCACAGATCAGCCCTGATTGTGGCCAGGCCTAGGGACCCTACTCATGCAGTGTTTTGGGCACCCCGCCTCTAGTATTATACATATGGCACATTACATGCAGCTGAAGAGATTACACTGCATTAATGAATATTCATTGAACAATCATAGCATTTTGGCTTGGAGTAGATGCACATCTCTGTTGGTATTTTTCCTACAAATAAAGTAATATCATAAAATTAAAAGTATAACTTTTTCCACTGATAGGAACATGCAGAAGTATAGTGACTAAAAATCACATTTACAAAGTCAACTGAAAAACACACACAAATGAATGAAATGTCTAGAGTTTTTGCTGCCATTAAAAACATTGTTTTCACCTATCTCTGATTCATTTCTACACATACAATGCATGGGAACTTTATTATTTCTCACAGCAAACACCCACATTATATAAAAATCCATAAATCATAAAATAAATAATGTCTTAAATTCAGGCTCTAGAAATAGTATTCTATGTATAAATTACATTTGATTTGCTAATAAAACTTACCTATGGTAAGTAAATATTTACATACAAATAACATTCAAGTACACAAACATTCTAATTCCTCATTATTATTTTAATATGTTTTTATTGATTTTTAGAGAGAAAGGAAGGAAGAGGGCTAGAGAGATAGAAACATTAGTGAGAGAAAAATATCAAGGATCATGGATCAGCTACCTTTTGCAGGCCTCCTACTGGGGATTGAGCCTCAACCAGAGTAAGTGCCCTGATTGTGAGACAAACTTGCGACCTCTTGTTTCCTGGAAAGATGCTTGACCACTGAATTCCACCAGCCAGGCTAATTCTACATTATTGGAGGTGTTAAATTGAAAATATATCACCAAAAGTGTTTCTAAAATTGCATATAATTATTTAATTTATTAAAACTATAGGAATAAGATAAAGTTTTTTTATTTACTGTTTATTTTATATAATTATTTTTTTAAACAAAATTTAATTGATTTTTAAAGAGACAGGAAGAGAGAAAGTCAGAAAGAGAAACATCTATATGAAAAAGAAACATCAATCAGCTGCCTCCTGCATGCCTCCTACTAAGGAACAAACCCTCAATGATGGGCATGTGCCCTGACTTGGAATCAAATCAGCAACCCTTCAGTAGAAGGGACTACACCCAACCAACTGAGGCACACTGGCTGGGAATATTTTATATAATTTTAAAATGATCTGTCCTTTATTTAAAATATAAGCAGACCAGCAAATTCAATCTGTGTTTATTTGTGAGTTACACATATTGAAAATTTTTATCAGAGTTCAAGGTCTGTTATAACAAAAATAGGTAATACATTAGTTATAAAGTAACATGCATTTTTATTATAGTATTAAATAAAAATGCATTACATTATCAAAACTAGATTTTTTGCACTTGTTACACTTTCCTTAAAATATCATAATATTAAAATTCAATTTCAATTATATCTCTTAAACAACTGACTCAGTTATATCCTATTATACTGTATATACAATAATACATACATTACATGAGGTTATATAAGGTTTGAGTACATAATGCTAGGTGTTGTATAAAATTATTCAAATGCTCAGTGAATTAACACTGAAAATTTATTACTCACCTTTCAATATTATTGTAACTAAATATTACAAAATCTAATATTGTCATTAGGAAGTCATACCTTGTCAGCTTGTTCATCTGTGAAGCTAATCTGAACACATGTCCCACAAAATATCAGCAGAGACATAAAGATAAAAAGGGGAGGATTGTGAGAGGAAGAGATTACAACCGAAATTTCAATGTGGTATATAAAAGCTCTTTCCTTCTATTATGTAAAATACATTTAATACATATAACACCACCTAACACCATGAGAAGAAAGGATAAATGCTAGAATATATAATGTTCAGTGTACCCTGGTGGAAAACAAAATATCTTTGGAGTTAACATCCTACCTAATAAAAGAGTAATATTCAAATTAACCATCACTCCACTATACCCACAAGCCACGCCCACTAGCCAATCATAGCAAGTATGCAAACAAGCTCAACCAAGATGGCTACCAGGAGGGAGGTTTGGGTTTCCCCAGCAATGGAGGAAGCCAAGCTTTCCACACGCCCTGACTAACCCAGGCCTCCACTCAAAGATACAAAGTTTAAATTCTAAAAAAGGTAAACAAATCCAAACTGAGAGGAGGCTTGGCTCTGTTCCAGGCTACAAAGTTTCAATTGTAGAAGGTAAATTCCAAATACCAAGGCCTCTGCTTGGATCACCAGAGGCGTGGCCGGCCTGCAAACCACCACAGGCCCCTAGAACAGGCCATCCCATGACCCCAGGGAACCCCACCCTGATCTGGGACATCCTTCAGGGCAAACCAGCTGGCCTTATCCATGCACCAGTCCTCTATCCTATCCAATAAAAGAGTAATATGCAGATTGACCATCATTCCAACACACAAGATGGCTGCTTCCATGTGGTGAAAGACCCTGCCCCCATGTGGACAGAAAATGGCCACCATAAGATGGCCAACAGGGGAGGGCAGTTGAGAGGGACCAGGCCTGCAAGGGAGGGTAGTTGAAGGTGATCAATTCTGCAGGGGAGGGCAGTTAGGGGTGACCAGGCCAGCAGAGGAGGGAAGTTGGGGGCAAATGGGCTTGCAGGGGAGCCGTTAGACATCAATCAGGCTGACATGGGAGTGGTTATGGGGTGATAGGGCTGGCAGGCAGAAGCGGTTAGGGGCAATCAGGCAGGCAGGTGAGCAGTTGGGAGCCAGCAGTCCTGGATTGTGAGAGGGATGTCCGACTGCCTACGTAGGCAGTCGGACATCCCTTGAGGGGTTCCAGATTGGAGAGGCTGCATGCTGGGCTGAGGGACACCACCCTGGCCCCTGTGCATGAATTTCATGCACCAGGCCTCTAGTTCTCTTATAAACACTAAACAAAAGAAGCAGGATGCTGAATATCATTTGAATAAAGTGTGTATCTACATATTTCTGGGATTTTCTCACCAGCAGTGCTGTTATAAATACTTAATATTTTGGCAAGAACAATAAGAATAATGTAATTGATAATCACTTAGATTTTTCTTTCTTCAGGAAATAAAAATTAGCTTCTCAGAGAGCTTCCTCTTCTACATTTCAAAATTGTGTTAAATATTTATTAACAGTACAAAGTAATTCATAGCAGAATAGTGTTTTTTTTCTTTTATTAAATTCATTTGGAGATTCTTCAATAACTAATTATCTTTTTAAATTGCATATATACTGTTCTTTTACTATGGACAAAAGAAACATTTAAATGAAAAATTAATTTCCTACCAACATGCCTGTAAGCAATTATTGTTACAGAATAGTGTTAAACATTTTCATATATCTTGTTTAAAATACATAAGATATTACTCTAAACTAGATTTTTATTATTAAAGAAACCAAAAGATCATTTTTGCACTTTGAGTCCCACTTCATGAGCTAATGATGAGTCAGAGACCACAAGAATAAAACAATAATTATTCTTCATTATAAAATTATATTCTACTATGTAATTAATTTGCCATAATTGTCTCTGGTGACATATAATATTCTTGGCTCAGAGTAATTGGGTCTTGAAATATGGTTATTTGTGTAATAACCACCAGCGTATTTAAGAGTTTGACAATATTTTTGCCATTGCTTTATTTACTGCTTTAATTTTATAAAATCTTGAAACTGAAACTGAAACTAAAACTTGCAAGATGCATTCTAATACTATATATAGCTACCACCATTATTTAACAATATTCAACAAGAAAATAAACTATCAAATTGTGACAAGACATGAAGAAATTTAAATGCATATTTGCTAATGAAAGAAACCAATTTGAAAAGGCTGCATACTATAGGATTCTAAGTATATAATCTTTTGAAAAGACAAAATTTTAGAGACAATATATAAAGATCAGTGATTGCCAGGGGCTTGAACAAATGACAGAAAGAAAAAATAAGTAGAGCACAGAGGGTTTTTAGGGCAGTAAAACTATTCTGTCTGATATTATAATGGCAGATTTATGGCATGATATATTTGTCAAAACCCACAGAACTGTACAAAACAAAAATCAAATCCTAATGAAAACTATAGATTTTAATTAATAATAACATTAATATTTGTTCATCATTCATAAGGAATGTACAACACTAATAGAATATATTAATGAGAAACTCCAACTTTCTGTATTTTCTGTTCAAATTTCTATAAATCTAAAATTTCTCTAAAAGTAAAGTCAATAATAAAAAATAGAGATTTTATGGTGTGATTTTCCCCCCAAACAGCATACTTTATTTATTTCATCCTGTCTGAAATGGAAATTAGTTAACTATGAGTGGTTACTTTATATGCTGCCTCAAAAATTGAAATGAAATATATGTGGCATTATTTTAGGACTCATGCAGTGGGCAGTGAGGAAATCAAATTGGGACAGCATCCATATTAGTGGTAAAAAATATTCAGTACCAAATACACCAGCAAGAAACTGGAAGACTTAGAACATTTATAATTTATCGAGGGTTGTAGGTGATAAAAGGTTAAAATTCGTTTTTTAGTTGCTTTTTTTTTTTCTTTTTTTGCTGTTAGCTGTGTTTGACAAGGCATATAAGAAACTTGTAAAGAAGCAAAAAAATTGCCATTTTGCAACCAAAAATGAAAGCAAATACAAGAAGTCAATATATTCAGGCACTAGGATGGAAAAGGCAATTGAAACTTGACCAACAATTAAATGACAAAAATGAGAATTTATTTTTAATAAAAAAGGCCAGGACATAAAATGTAGCTTATTTTTACAGAGGTTAAAACAAGGTCATGGATATCACATGATGTGTGACGGGCAGAGATTTGACTTGGGAGGATGAACACACAATACAGTGTACAGATATTGTATAGTCGAATTGTGCACCTGAGACTGGTGTAATTTTATTAACCAATGTCATCCCCAATAAGTTCAATAAAAAGGAAAAACAATAATAAATAAATAAAGCTGGGAATGCATTAAAAATATGTGTGACAATTCCTGTTAATCATATTTTCATTTACTCTTATCTCTTGCACAGCAAGAGCAGTAAGAAAACATTGTTCAAAAGAGATACACATTTGTTGTAGAAGACCAAAGAAACCCAGCGATCCTTGGAGAAATGGATTTACACAGCTTTAGTATACTGGCAATCTCAGTGGAGTCACCTCCAAACTCTGAGCGAACCAATATGGTGGAAGCCCCTCTTTTATCTCCTTTTGATGTCTTTGTCCCCCAAACATGGATTATGCTGCAGGACTTTCGGGGGCTTTGTAAAAAGCCCCAGGTTTTGGGGGTCTTGAGCCCATACCTAAGGGCCTGTCCGGGCACCAGTGCTGATAACCCCCCTCCAGGTGCTGTGTCATGGTTTATGGTAAAAGGAGAGCATTTAGGTTAACAGGTCTTGCAAGATCATTTACTGGGAAAGGGACAATGACTTAATTATAGGTTATCAAGAATGTACACTGGGCTTGCTGGCAAGGATTCAGATTGCTAATCCCTCAAACATCAGGGCTACATTGGAATTAGCCTTTTAGCCTTCTCACATTAAAGTAAATTAATCAAGACCCCAACACTAGTAATAAAATAAACTCTGATTTAAAATAAGTAAGGATATATTGCTGAAACGAGGGACTATGCTCTTTTCATCTACTTGTATATCTACACAGCTAATATCCTCAATATACAGTACAGTGTTTTGAGGATATTTTGGGTGTCCCAAAAATGTATACACTCACTTTAAGTAATTATAAAGGCAGTATTTATTAAAAACATTTCATTTTCAAAATTGACCTATCAGCTGTTAAACTGTGCATACAGTTTTTTTGGGGGACATCCTGTATTTTGTTTACTTTAAGAAACACAAATCATTTATGATAGCAATTCAATTTCTAATCTATACTTAAAATTAATATATAAAATACATGGCTTTTGTGCTAGAATGCTAAGTGAATTAAACACATTAAAATAAAATATTTTTATATTTTTTTGCTAAACATTCTTACAGTAGAGAAATATGCAAAAAATATTCTATTCTCAATCAAGTTTTTAAATAACTTTCTTCAACTAACAATATCATATTTATCTGACTTTCTCTCTATAGAAAATGTGTTTTGCATGAACAAAATAACTATAATTACAGAATACATCAGTTTCAAACATACTCAGGAAATGAATAAGACATCTGTAGTAAAAGGAAACATGATTTGAGTTCTTTATATATTACCTTTGAATCAGAGGAAAAGACCATATTTTTTAGGAATATTATTATGATACTGTCTTTTTTTCATTGATGGGATTACTATACTAATACAGCAATACTAGTCTAAAAGTATATCAAGTCATAGTGGTTAAAATAATTTTGAGTTTAAGAAATTGACATTAAAATTAAAATTATTTAGCATAAAATCTTCAAATGTCATAAAGTCAATGTCTATTTTTTAATGTGAAGCACATTTTTTCTTTGTTTTTAATATATTTTATTGATTTTTACAGAAAGGAAGAGAGAGGGATAGAGAATTAGAAACATCCATGAGAGAGAATCATTGAGCAGCTGCCTCTTGCACACCCCCCAAAGGGGATGTGCCCGCAACCAAGGTACATGCCCTTGACCAGAATCAAACCTGGAACCTTTCAGTCAGCAGGCTGATGCTCTATCCACTGAGCCAAACCGGTTTCGGTGTGAAGCACATTTTTAATTTAAAAAGTAACATTCATTCTATTGCTGAAGTGATAATTTATTGTATAATAGGCAAAAAAAAAAAATCATTTAGTCTGTTTTAACTTTTCTTCTTCAGGATCTTTTTTCTTTTAAATATATACATATATATGTACATACATACATATATACATATATATGTATATATATATAATATATATAATTGGTTGATTTGAGAGAGAGAGAGAGAGAGAGAGAGAGAGAGAGAGAGAGAGAAAGAAAGAAACCTCAGTTTGTAGTACCACCCATTTATGCATTCATTGTTTGCTTCTTATATGCATTCTGACCTGGGACGGCATCACAACCTTGGCATATGGGGAGGATGGGATGATGCTCTAACAAACTGAGCTACTCTGCCAGGGCAAAGTGATCATTTATTAGAGGCCAAAATAAATATATTAGTCTGTTTTAACTTTTCCTTCTTCAAGATCTGTTTTCTTTCTTTTGTTTAATCCAATACCCTTGCTTTATTGTATCATAGCCTCACAACCTTATTCACATCAGCAGGGAGCATCACATAAAAGAAATGCTTGAAAGGGTAATGGCATTCACTGCATTAGTAATCTATTCTTTCAATTGCTGATTAACATTGAAATGGATTTTGAACTTCTTGTGATTAAAATGACATTAATCTAGCATTAGCTGTTAGAAAAATAACACCTATTTCATGTTAGCAGGTGTTGACACATCATTAATTTGATAACTTGATGCTGCAACTCTTAAAACCTTTAAGAGCATTAATCCAAAATAACTCTATAAGAGAAAGTAACTGTAAATATCAGTACTTAAAACTAAAGATGTCATCTTGTTTTTAAAGTATTTGAACTTGGCAATTTCAGTGTATGCACCCAAATCTGAAATTCACATTAATGTCTTCTTCTTTATTATAACTTCAGAATCATTAACCCTAGCCTTATGCTAATCACCTAAAAAAACAAAACAAAACAAAAAAACCACATGTTAAGCCCTGGCAGGAGCTCAATAGTTAGAGCATTGGCTTACAGACTAAAGGGTTTTGGGTTTGATTCCCAGGAAAGGACACATACTTTGGTTGTGGGAGGCAACCAACTAATGTGTCTCACTCATCGAAGTCTCTCTCTCTCTCTCTCTCTCTCTCTCTCTCTCTCTCTCTCTCCTATTCCTCCCTCCCTTCAAGTTTCTCTAGAAATCAATGGCAAAAATTAGCTCAGGTGAATATTAAACAGTTTTTAAAATCTCGATACCTTGAATGCAACCCAGATATTCCAATTTATTTGGTCACGTATCAGGTCAAATTATCACAATCATTTACAGCTCCTTATGTGAATTCTACCAAGAAGACAATGATGAAAACCAGTTTCAAGCCAACATTCAAGTACCGACACTGATATATACTATAATCCTGGAAATCATTCATGCATGCTATCAAATCAATTATAAATAATAAATATTTTTGTTCTTGGCTATCATGAAAAATTTTTTTGCAAGTAGAAAAATATTGTATGTAATTATTCCCTTGTGATATCTATAACAAACAATGCTTTGCTTTAATGCCAAAGGTTTCAATACTTTTCAGTACAATGTTTTATTTATGTACTAGAGGCCCATTGCCTGAAAATTCATGCCCTTGCGGGGGATCCTTCAGCCCGGCCTGCCTCCTCTCACAGTCCAGGAGCCCCCATGGGCGAGAGGCAACCTGGCAATCAGGGGAAGATGATGCCCCATCACACCTCTGCTGCTGCCACTGCTGGCAATGCAAGCCTTGGCTGGCCCTGGTTACCAGAGCCTTGCGTGGCCCTGGGAAGCTAGGCAGCCACCATCCTAAAATTGCCTGTGCCTTAGGCTGGCCCTGGGTGGCTAGGGGGCTAAGGGTACTGGGCACTGCCATCTTGTGGCTGTGGGCACTGCCATCTTTGAGGACATGGCAGTCAGTTAGCATATTCCCTCCTTATTGGCTGTGGGCACCACCATCTTTGTGATGGTGTGAGGGTCAATTAGCATACACCCTCTTTATTAGATAGGATGATAAAAACATTTTTAGAAGATATAAACACACACACACACACACACACCTCCCAAAAAACCTCTGAGCTTCTGAGTCTTTGGTGTTAGAATAAAAAGTTCATTCCATTTCATGTATTGCTCTTGTACAATTATTTAATTTTTTTTTTTTTTTTTTTTTTTTGCTATTAGAAATAAAATATTGAATGGAGAAAAAATCTAGGAGTAAAAACAAGTACCTTTCTTGAAAAAAATATTGGCTTACATATGAGAGTCCAGTAGTCTAGAGATGAATCTGATGCTCATTTGTATAAGATCTAGGTAAACTTTTAACTCTGCGTCTCTCCACATTTATAACACATGAAGTCTGCATTAGGTTAATTCTAATACTCTTTGGATACTTAATTTCCCCCAAATGCATTCCTAACACATAAGGAAAATTAAACTCACTTTAGATCTACAACTGAGCTACATTTTGTTTGATTAGCACTGCAAAGGTGCTCAAAAGTAGCTATGAATTGAAATGTTTCCTTCACTCTATTGAATAGTTTACTTAAAAACCTACTTATTGCCTTAACTGGTTTGACTCAATGGATAGAACATCGGCCTGCAGACTAAAGGGTCCCAGGTTTGATTCCAGTCAAAGACATGTACCTTGGTTGTGGGTGTATCTCCAGTGGGGGGTGTGCAGGAAGCAGCTGATCAATGTTTCTAACTCTCTATCCCTCTTCCTTCCTCTCTCTAAAAAATCAATAAAATATATATATTTTTTAAAAACCTACTTCTTTTAAAAAATTATGGTTTTTATCTTTAGTTTCTGCTACTCTAAAATATGGCTTTGTAGGGTCTTATTCAAATATCATACCATAAATGTTACTTTAATAATGTCACTAATAGATTATTATTTCAAATATACTACTGCTAACAGCAACAACATAAATGCTGATTTCTGTTTGCACAACATCTTGTGCTTTTAACATGCTTGCACATGTATACCCTGACATGCTTATACCATGTTAAAACAGCTTTGTTCTTTGGAAGATGAAAAGTGGTAAAATATTCTCCTTTCTCTCTCTTTTGTTAGTGACTTGTCCTGATAAAGCAAGCCACCATACTGAGAGCTACCTGTGCAGAGGCCCACTTGGCACAAAACGAAAGGCAATCTCTGGCCAATAGGCAGCAAATAATTGGGGCCTATTGTGACAGCATGTGAAATATATCCTGCCAACAACCAGGTAACTGAGCTTGGAAGCAGCTTCTCCTCCAGCCAAGATTCAAAATGACTGTCACCCCAGCTAGCACTTTGATTGAAGTCTATGAGAGACCCTAAGCCACAGGACCTGGCTGAGCCATGCCCAGATTCCTACAAAAACAGAAACTAGGATAATATATCTTGCTGTTTTATGACACTAGTTTTGGGTTAATTTGGTATGCAGAGATAGATAGCTAATACAACTGATCTTCTGAATCTAAATTATCATTATACTAGTGGCCTGGTGCACAAAATGTGTGCACATTAAAAGGGAATTAATTAGAGGAAATATTTTAATATTGCTATTTGCCCTTTCTCTACAAGAGAAGTGTCAAAGATGAAAGAAAATTAGTAAAATGCATATGAAAATCTCCCTCCTGTCAGAGTCTGGGGCATGCTGAGGAAGCCAGAGTCAAGTCCCCACCCGCCTGTGAATATCAAGAAATCACTTGAGACCCAGACTTGGCTGGCCCACTCCCACTGGACAAGACCCAGACCTGGCCAGCTGTACATCTGTCAAGCCCCGCACCTTTACAGCATCGGGTCAGCACTGGGTGGGGACGCACACAGGCAGTGTCACATCCCAGGCCTGGGACACATGCAGGCAGTGCCATATCCCAGGCTAGGGATTCATGCAGGCAGCATTATGTCAGCGCTGGGTGGAGATACACGGAGGCAGGGTCACATTAGCCTTGGCAGGCCTCCATGCACCTCAGCTAGGGGCCACTTCCAGGCTGGGTTGCACAGTGGAACAGTGCATGCCTCCACCAGGATGGCCTTTGGGCTAGGCTGTGCAGGGCCGGGGCTGCATGGAGGCCCTCCTGGTGATAGCAGTCCCCGCCCACCTGCTCCTGCTTTGCATGCTGCCTGCTGAGCAATGGTAATGTGATGAAATCTTGATAATTTGCATATTCCTCTATTATTACTATAGATTGTAGCTCTAATTTCTATGTCATTCAGACATCTGACTTTCTTCAATTATTGTTTTATTTGGATGTCAAATTTTATTACACATACATGATACAATTATCAAAGGGTAGATATCTCGATAGTAGATGGTATCAATAAGAATTTGTGTTATCTGTAATGTTAAGAGGAATTATCATTACTTCTAATCTCCTGTCCCCTTACAGTTGAAAGGAAGAATTATCAAAAGGATAACTCTGAATCTCTTTTTCATTGTGACTTTTCTCCTCTGAAGTGGAAAAGTTGTTGATATAATTGGGGAAGGTCAAATATCATTGGATTACATTATTTCCAGTGCCATTATACTGCAATGAGAACCTGGCTCTGACCATTAACTCTATGGTTTCTGCTATGGGATGGATGGGTAGATGAAGTTAGAAGGAAGTACTTTTCTGCTCTTTGCCATCAGGTGGTCAGCACTTTTGGGACAGTCTCAGGCCTCAAAATTTACCCTCTTGGTATAAATGTGCCATTATTTCTCAAGTACTCTTTTTGGAAGGTAACTGAATTAGCAAGCCAAAACTGAAATGCCACATGAGGTTATATTGTCAGATGAACTCTAAGACTATAAAGAAGGAAATTTTCCCACACACAACTTCATTCATCGATTTTGGGGCTCTAGTATGAAAATCTCATTTATCCCAGCTTGAATTTGTGTTCTACATCTTACATTTAATGAGGAGTAAGGATTTTTCAGTTACTAAGTCACCATTAATGAAGCTAAATCATGATAACAATTTGATTCTGTGAACATTATTTCTAAATAGTAGAACCAGTGATAAAGAGAGCTAATTGGCTATTCAAAGAGTCTCCAACAAATTCAAATGTATCACTTATTCATTTATGTTAGATAAATCATAACTTCTTTATGTTCTCATCTGGAAAATGTGCTGACATTTATTCTTAATATCACAGTGCTACGGTGAAGGTAGGGGGCAGTGGGCAGGGGCAGGTTAGAAGAGGTCAATGGGGTAAAAGGAGACATGTATATTACTTTCAACAATAAAGATTTTTTTTAAAGTGTATCACAGAGATACTTTGATGACTACATAAGAGAATAATATATGTTAACTGCTATGCTTAAATTATCCCATGCTTCTCCAAGGAAAATCAATGACAACTATTACAATATATAGCATTTGTCCAATGTTTGAAAAGACATAAAATTCACATCTCTAAAATGGGGGGAAATAGTAGTAATATCTGTCTTACTCTATGTCCTTTTTTGCTTCATCTTACCACTATATATTCAATTCCATAAGTCTCTTTTTTATACAACAAACAAGTGCCCTCATGCCTACTCCAGGTCTTTATTTCTTATTATTCCTTCTGCTGAAATGCTTTTCAACTTGATTGGATACAGTTCTTTGCAAAACATTTACTCTGACCATTTAGGGCAAGCTCTTCTCTAGAGAGGAATCACATGACTATTCATTATGAAAGATTAGCTAGTTCTCATTTCCACTGCTTTCTGTCCTTTTATCCTGCCTTATACATTTAACTAGAGCCCGACGCAAGAAATCCTTGCAGAGGGCTCAGTCCTTGCAGCCATGGCTTTATTCTGAAGGTCATCCAGAAGATCATTTTGCTGTTCAGTCTAATTAGCATATTAGCTCTTTATTATATAAGATATTTAACTTACCACTATTGTATACTTAGTAATATACCATTTATGGTTTAATTCATTAATTTTGCTCTTCCTCACAAAGGAGAGCTTAACCTTATAAGGATTATCATTTTATTATGTTCAATGGTTATTTCTACCAGAAGTATCCAGTTCTATAACATTGCAAAGTTGCTGAAAATACACATAGTGAATAAATAAATAAACTACATTTATAAGAAGATAAGGAGTAATTAAATCATATCTTATCTCCAATTTCCAAATTACTCTGAACATTACAATGAAACCAGGAGGAAAGTTGGTATCGCAATTAGTCAGTAGAGATGCAGTTATAAACTAGCACCATAAAAGTCAATCTAAGCATTGCAATTTTATGTCCAAATAACCTAAGTTATTTTTAAATAAAAGAGGTCAGAGGTTTAGATAGTGAGATAGTGTTATTAATCAGAGATTAAGATAGTGTTATTAAACAATACACAAACTAAGAAAAGGATATATAAGAGCATCAAAGATTAACATAAGACAGAATTGTTTTTGAACAGCATGATACATGGGTAAGAGAGTACAGAAGGCAAGGGGAACCAAAGGCCCTCTGAATAAACAAAAGCGACTTCATCAAACCATTGTCAGAGGACAAAAGCAGGGAAAACAAAAATAGAGGGCAGAAGACGAGAAAGGGAATGCTACTGCTGCCAGGTAAAATCTGCCTTTGGCAGCTACTGAAAAAACACGTCCCTACCTCTTAGTAACTCACAGCATCAGGTATATTTTGACACCCAGAATACTAAATGTATTGTTTCTGATGCTATTTTTTGTTATAAACCAAGCAGAATTTTTTTTTTCTATCTGAACTCAAACTGATCAAAGGCACTTTTATCCCTACCTTAGCCTCAGTTGTTGACAGTGTCTGGCATATTCTAGTCACTCAAAAATGTTGACTTAATGATGGGTAAGTCCAACTTATTTTCATTTATGATGTTAAAAAATTTTTACTTTCCCCGAGAAGGTATTTAAGTATTGTTAAAAGACATAGAATAAGAGAATTAACAGGATGAAAATGTACTTAAAATTAAATTCCTTTTATAAAAAAATGTTGTTTTATTTCAATGAAGTGTCTAAAAAATTTAAACCGATTTCATTAAATAGCATGTTTTATGTTCTTTAATCTCCTACTATAATCCAGACATTTCAGAAGATAAACATATGTTCAATTTGAAAATAAAATAAAAAGGACTGAATACTACCTTTCTTACTGTAAAAATTATTATACTGACATTGCTTTCACCATGTTCTTGGTGAAAATAATAGCAAGGGTCTATGGCACTGTCATTTTAAAATAAGTAAACTAGTAAAAAAAATAATGAAAGAATTCCACAGAACAACTTGGAGACCATAAAGAATGGAAAAGTAACAATAAAAATATCAGGAAGACAAACATGTAAGAAATGTTTCACTAAAGTGAAGAAAAAAATAGAATTCAAGAAAAATCTCTGAGGCATGGCCATGACCTTTAAAAGTAGTTATAAAAGGAATAAAATAAAAACAAGTACACATGCCATTAAATATTAATTCTCCCCAAAAAGTGTGTGTGTGTGTTTGTGTGTGTGTACGAATGCAGGTATAACAGAAAATAGCTTTCCAGTTGTCACTGTATAGTGCAACATGCAGTATACTGGGTCATTGTCCCAGGAGTTTGGCATGGTACCTCTATTATTATACTTCCGTCATTATAAAAATGAACAGTTAATATAGAACATAGGACTACATATACCTATTCATGACAGTATGCTATGCATTTACTTAGAGAAATACATACGTAAGTGTATAAAAATGTCAATTTAATGGAAGATAAAAATGTTATTTTTCCAACAGTAGTTGTACTGGTATATATTTGAATAATGATACAGGACTTGGCCCTAAAGAGCTGTAATACTATTTTATGGGTAAGTTATTCAACACATGCTACTTGATTATTATCTATTTTTAAAAAGTTAGAAGGTTAATCTATAATTTCAAGGTCAGACAAAAGAAAGAGAATGCTGCTCAGTGGTTGAGCATTGACCAATAAACTAGGAGGTTATGGTTCAATTCCTGGTCAAGGCATATGCCCATGTTGTGGGCTCGATCCCCTATGGAGACATGCAGGAGGCAACTGGTCAGTGTTTCTCGCTCATCAATGTTTCTATCTCTCTATCCCTTTCCCTTCCTCTCTGAAATCAATAAATATATAGTTTAAAAAAAAGAAAGAGAAAAAAGAAAAGTGAAATACTGTCTATAGAACATTTTTCTTGAATCAGAAGATTAATAAAACATTTCAAAAATAACAAAAGAAATAAATATTAAAAGATGAATAAATTGTGTGAATGTTGAATATGTAGACTGTTAATCAAGAAAGGTAAATATAGTGCAATTAAATGCAATTAAATGAGAGGTAAAATCAAGAGGAAGTTGTGAAAAACAAAGATACTGTTTAATATTGAAAGTAAACAAATTGGGAGGTCACTAAACCTTGACTCTGGAGAAATACACTCCTTTAATAGCTTCAGTTTGTTCAGGTGTTTTCATTTTATTAGACACTTAAAATAATGTTTCCATTTTACTTGAAATTCTTGAAATTAAACTTTTTCTTATTGTTGTTTTTTGCCAAGTATTTTTTAATTGAAATTCAATTCATATTTTTTCTAATCATGCTGGATTTCAAGTCATGATTGGAGAAAATTCTCTACTCCTTAAAGAGAAATTCCACATTTTCCCTCATAGTTCTATACTATATTCAGTATATTTACACATTTGGTTCAAAGAAAACAAATTTGGAAATAACCTTGGTATATAATGGGGAAATTAATTCAATGTTATTTTTTTCCAACATCACATTAAAATGGCACTCTTTTTCTGCTAATTTATGAGATTGTATTTATGGTGAACTATTTCTACTAGTCTCTCTGTTTGTGTGCTCTTCTCCTTATTCTTCTTTTCCTGGGTTTCCTGTATAATCTCACTTATTTTCTCTTCTAAGTAAACTTTCTAACCAACTTTTGTGGCTCAGAGTTGGCTCCAAAAATTTTACACTGTCTTAATTGAAATTTTAAAGGATTCATAAATTAATTGAGGAAAAACTAAACTTTTGGTTTTGTGTCTTCCTAGTCACATAAATAATATTTTTTCATTAAAAATTACATTTGTATTGATTTCAGAGAGGAATGGAGAAGGAGAGAGAGATAGAAACAATAATGAAAGAGAATCATTGATCAGCTGCCTCCTACATGCCCCACACTGGGGATCAAACCCACAACCCAGGCATGTGCCCTAACTGGGAATAGAACTGTGACCTCCTGGTTCATAGGTCAAGATTCCACTACTGACCCATTCCAGCCAAAATATTTCTTTTTCATTTTTAATTCTAATTTGTCTTTAAAAATGAGTTTAGAGTTATTTGTATAGGTTCCTCAATATCAAGTATATGCACAAGTATATTTTATTTTGCTATCAAAGTATCTTTTTCAGTGTTTCCCTTTTATTAAGTTTCTTTGTATTTAATTTTAATCAATGAAGATTTTTGTGTTTTCAGTAGGTTGATTATAAAACCATACATTTTACAGTATCATTTTAATATTTGTTTGCATTGTATAATTGATTTTGAGGGATAGCCCCAGATGTATATTCAGATATATCCCACTAGACATATTATGTTTTTCTTTCTAATTCTAATCACATTCAATGTTTATTCTTACCTTATATCAATAGCTAATGTCTTTGAAATTACTCATCACAAACTGTCAAAGGTCTGATATTTTACTCTACTTGCAAACACATAGACTGCATATTTCCAGGCAGGTTGACAGAAAACATGAGACTCTTGGGTCACACACAAAGGATTTTATTACTTTCAACAAAACAGGCAACATAAGTTTCATTTTTCTCTTGGTTCCCCTTTGTTTCCAAGTTCCACAGGAGAGATGGGGAGTAGCCTAAGTAGCTGTGAAGGCAGTGAGTTTCTGGCACAACTGAGGAATTTAGGAAACCTCTCTGCCACCGTATAAGGGAAAACAAGCAAATCTGCTCAAACTTTGTCCCATACATTATCTTTACTATTCCTGGTTAGTAAGCAAATCTTCCCTCTGTTCTTTGGGGAGATACTATGTCCGTGTATATTCCAATGGCTGGATAATATACAAACACAACTGACTGTTTTCCATTCAGAAATAAAAGTTACTACAAGAGCTGAAGAAATGTTCCTGTAGGTAGTGAGATATTAAAGGAAGCAAAGGGAATTGGACATAATTGAGCCAATTGGGCTGTGGAGCTGAAACAGACACGGAACCTGTTTGCTTCACTGGGAAGCTAGCTACTGCTTCATTCACTCCAGGGGATCCTAGCATTGCCCTTCTAAGGATTAATACACCTTCCTTCTCTCCTCCAGTACCCAATTGTGCAGAGAGCAAGGGAGGTCAAAATGGTGCGGGAAGAGATGCTTGACCATAAAGGCCTGTCGTTGTACGCTGGGGACAGGATCATTGGCTACCGGCAGGGGTCCTCAAACTTTTTAAAGTGGGGGCCAGATCATGGTCCCTCAGAGAGCTGGAGGGCCGGACTATATGAACTACTAATTCCTACTGTAACACCTCGGCTGCGCTCACTGCCCAAAAAACCTGGCGGGCCGGATCAGACTCCTCTGCGGGCCGCATGTGGCCCGCGGGCCGTAGTTTGAAGACGCCTCTAGCCGCTAGAGGGTAGACCCATCAGAAGCCCACATGAGAGAATGGGAGAGTGATTGGTTATTTTGAGAGAGCTTCTGGTCATGACCCCGGGGGGATAAGGAAGGTAAGACAGGATATTCTCTATGGAGGGGCAGAGGGAAATGAGACAGTGAAAACCCAGGGGCAGCCTTTCCAAATAATTATTGCTTGACCACACTCTCCCGTGCATGTTTCCTTGGGGTGTTTTCCTCGAGATCCTGTGGAAGAACACAATTTCTACAGCCAACAGAAAGATCATGGAGAATTTCCCCCCAGCATAAAGTTAAGTAGTGGTCAAGATAAATAATATCCTTTTTTTATTTTTGAGAAAGTATAAAAGATTTTAGAATTTCTTCATTAAGTAAGTGACTAGCTTCAGCTTAGAAATATATAATTTCTAATATATTATGCATATTAATTGATCCCAAATAACTTATTGTCTACTTAACAAGAATGGAGGTAATATTTTATCAAATGGCTTTTAAGAATCTTCAGAAATAATCATGTTATTTTTATTCATTTCTTTCAATCCATAATAATGTATAAATTAATGGCTCAATGGAACTAGAAATGGATTTTTAAAATATATTTCCATTATTATATATTGTAGGAATGATACCATTAATTACCTGGTTATTATTAACAGGAAAGGAGTAGAGGTGAGACTAGATAACATAGGCATGCTATATATACAGCTTTGCCAGAGAGCTACAGTTAACTCTCTGTCTATTCCTTAAAAATCACTGTGGAAAGGGACTGGACAATGGATGTATGCCCAGTAAGATCTGGAAAATGTGAAAAGATGCTTTTCGTCCTGTCACACCTGGGAGCTAGTCAGTGGCCAGAATACGCATGGCCACTGCAATGGTTCAAAGTCTGAAACACTGAACTCCAGAATAAAACTCTCTTGGCTCGTAGATTTCTTGCTCTCCTGGGACTGTTGCAGCAGGGGGCATGCTCCCCTGCATTCAGCCAGGCGGGACCCAGACAATGGACTAATGAGCTGCGATTAGCCTAATGCTACATTGGACTCAGCATCACCAGGAAAAGGAAACTCTGGAAACTGGCCCTGCATTTAGTCCTACTAAACTCCCACCTGTGCATTTTCTAGGACTAGTTTAAAGATAACGGGACTTTGCAAGCCAAGAGATGTACCAAATTAAAAACCATTCGTTCTCCCATGTGAGTCTTAGAAAAGTCCTTTTCTGAAGATCATGCAAAAACTCCAGTCCCATAGTGGTGGAGGAATTCCACCCACCCAATCCTTCAGCAAAAGGAAAAGTTCTAAAATGATCCACAATGACTCAATCCTTGTTTAGTCCTCCCCAACGTAAGTGTATGCAAGATTTGTAACTTCATTCTAACATGTAAAATATGGAAAAGGTGATGGAATATTACTGTAGTGATTGAATTACATTAAATGAAAATTTAAAAAGGGGATTTGCAGATAAAATAAAAGCCACTAATCAATTTACTTATTTATTTATTTATTTATTTATTTATTTATTTATATTTTTTACACTGTACTAGAATAGAATGAACCACCTCAGTAGCTTCTGAGACTAATACATTTCTATCACCACAATTACTTTAGCAAACCTGGTTAATTTACTTTAAGTTAATTAAAAAGGAAATTATTCTGGGTGGGTCTGAGCTCATCAGTATAGACCAGCAATTTTCACACTTTTTCATCTTAGGGCACACAAACTAATTAGTAAAATTCTGCAGTACACACACACAACAAATATTATATACTTTTTTGCCAATCTGACAAAAAAAATATAGGTGTAATTTTGATTCATTCACACTAGACAATTATTGTTGTTTTGACTGTTGTCATTTTTTTATTTGACAATTCAAGGAAAATTATATCATGCTTCTAACTAAATAGTTAGGTATTGCATGTTTTAAAAATTCTTGCAGCACACCAGAGGGCCTCTAATAGCACCGTGGTTGAAAATGGCTGGGTTAGACATTTTTTAAAAAAAGGTCCAGAGGTCAGAGAAAGAAGTCTCTGCCCAGAAGCAGGAGAGATGCTTTATTTCTAGCCATGAAGAAGCTAACAGACTTGCTATGAACTACCAATTGACAGAGGTGGCCTCTTGCAACTGTGACCCTCAGTTCTACAACTGCAAGGAAGTGAATAACACCAACGACAATGTGATTTTGGGAGAGAACCCCGGGCCTCAGATGAGACATTTTGATTGTAGCCTCGAGAGACCCTAGACAGAGTTAGTCTGTGCTTGAACTTCTAAGCCATAAAAACTGTGAGATAATAATTGTACTTTGTTTGAAGATCCTAAACTTGTGATAACTTTTTGTACATAAATATAAATTAACATACTATATAGATGTATTAATAGATTTTATGAATCCTGAAATAAACACCATTTCAAAATACGTTTAAAGTATTGTAGGTTTTTGTTTTATAATATTTTATTTAAGGCTTTTACATATATATGAATAAATGAATTTGCTTTGCCCAATAGTAACAGGTATCTAATTCCTTTTTATTCATAAGAAATAAATATATAAGATTACATGTTGACTTGAGAAGATTGTCTCTTTACTTACCCTTTCTCTCAGTTTTTTGTTTGTTTGTTTGTTTGTTTGTTTGTTTTGTGTATGTTTACATTTTTATTTATCTGATATATCATGATATTTTTTCCCTCTTAGTCTTTGATAAATTCCTTAAATTTTAAAATATATTTATTTTACCCTGCCACTTGAATTCTTATTTAGAAACTGGCACTTAGATTTAAAATAACTGATGATAAAGGGCAAGTTGGAACATTTTTCTGTTGTCTTCATGGATATATATGTATTCAAACATATGGAATCATTATTAAAAAATGTAGTTACTCCATTAAATTTGTTGATGAATGAAAGGGTGACTATTTCACCATTACTTTCTACAAATACATGAGTTGACTGTGGATATCTTAATCTCATACCTTAAAAAGTTATCTATTTAACATATATGTATCCAAGTATGAATTTGCTTATTTATTTGATTTTATTATAGTTTGTTTTAGTTTTTGAAAAAAATGTGATTAAAGTTGTATCCCTTCCTCTCTTTGAAACCAATAAAAACATACTTTAAAAAAACTTTGGATAATGCTGTTTTGTTCTTATAATGAATTTCTTGCATGAAATAGCCAAAGTGATTTCACTGCAGTGGTGTCTGAATAGCTGACAAAAAGGTGATGTCACAGATATAATTCCCAAAGTACAGAACAGGAAAGCAGTTGTTTTCCATTATCACCCACTTTTGAATCCAGCAGTTAGGTTCCACACTATTCAAAGTCTAAAGCCATAATTAGATGGTTCATTCTTTTTCCTTTATTATAGACACCACTATGTATAGAGAAGATTGACTCAAGCTTGTTGACTATATTGCTTATAGCTATTAAAGTGGCAGTGTTCATTTTCTGAAATGACATACATCTGAGTTTGGCAGATTAAATGCTCATTTAGATTTGTATGCATATATTAGAACCATTGAGAAATGAGACTGTAGCCTTGAAAATATAATACAGTAATTTTTTTCTACGAGTCTCTTTTTTAAAAAATTATATACTATAAATAAATGCCAACTTAAAATGAATTGGCATTAAAAGAATTGCCAATCTAGTAAAATTTCTCTTGACACAATAATAATTAAATAAAGGTGTCTGAAGCTTTACTTTTTAAATGTAAGTCCAGTAAGAAAGTAATGAAAAATAGATAAAATATTATAACATAGTTTATAAAGCATATTAACAATTAAGAAATTATATTTCCATAACTCAGTCACTTTTATGTATCTATCGAAAAGAGTATAATATCAGCTGAAACCGGTTTGTCTCAATGGATAGAGCGTCGGCTTGGGGACTGAAGGGCCCCGGGTTCGATTCTGGTCAAGGGCATGTACCTTGGTTGAGGGCATATCCCCAGTAGGGGGTGTGCAAGAGGCAGCTGATTGATGACTCTCTCATCGATGTTTCTAACTATATCTCTCTCCCTTCCTCTCTGTACAAAATCAATAAAATATATATTTTTTAAAAAAAGAGTATAATATCAAAGTTTTAAATAAAGCATTTGAAAAGAGTTCTAAACACCCCTATAAATATGATAATATTTTACACTTAAATATTTTGAAACGAGGATGTATTTTGGGGGGTGTTTTGGTTTGTCTTGTGTATTACACTTTAAAAGACAACCTATTTTGGGTGGTTAATAAAAATGATTAATACATATATACGAATTGAAATAAAAACATAAGATTAAAATACCTAATAATTTTAAAGGATTGATAACTGCAAGAAAATAAACTCTTGAAAAAGAAATTTGGTATTTATGTTCCTTAAAAAGCTGGGGGACATATATATTAATTAGTGATACTACTCTTTATTTGAAAATACTTTATCTCTTTTTTAAATTTCACTTAAAAGCTTTTTATTTCCAATAAAATTTAAAAGTTATGCTTGGACATGGTATATATACTATAACTATAAGCTTTCAAAGGGTATTTTTAAGGGAATAGTCTCATCTATCCATTTAATATCCTTTAAATTATAGATAATAATTCAAGTAATTCCAATTTTAATTGATATTTAAGAGCCAGGTGTGTTATAAGTCATTTATAACAAAGATATTGAAAGGAAAGAATTAATTTCTTAGGACTGATCATCTTCTGACTGGCCTAATAGAAAAGGTGTTTTCTTACCTCAAAAGTTATGAAAACTGGCTTAGGCTAATGATTCAACTCAGTCTGGTCAATTGCAAGGTTTAGACACTAAGACTTCAATCCTACCAGTTATCAGTGTGATGGTTTGTTTCTTCTCCAAATAAGAAGTCTAATATGGTAAAGTCAGCCACTTGATGGCTCCACTCCATAGTTGCAACCATAGAATTAAACTCTGT
The DNA here is from genome assembly GCF_014108245.1 of Pipistrellus kuhlii. NCBI lineage: Eukaryota > Metazoa > Chordata > Mammalia > Chiroptera > Vespertilionidae > Pipistrellus > Pipistrellus kuhlii. Next base: position 72,573,137 of record NW_023425529.1, read on the forward strand.
CTCCTGATAATTTCATAAAAGGACTGGTTCTTCTCCTAAGAGCCCGATGCTGACCTAACAGGGGGAAGCTGGACAAAGACTGAGAAGTCATATTGCTGGTGTATCCTGGTCCCTGATCACATGACCAGAGGAACCGGTACTTCCTTCTTCAGGCAGCTTAAAGCTCCTTAGTTTCTAAGCTGCATCCAGCACTTCAAGAATTGTAGAATGCAAGGAGCCATCTTGGTTATTATTTTTCCTTTTCCAAGATATATCACATACCCTGGCATAAAAATGCATTAGAAGCTCTTCATGTAAGTAGCTTTGCAAAAATAATATCATAAACTCAAACTTGAAGGAATACATTTAAGAAAAAGTGAGTACGATTAATGACATGTCAAATGATGGATTTAAAACTATTTTAGGAATTTGAATGAAATATAATTTTAATAAAAAACTATTACTATAAAAATATCCTATTTTCTGCCAGTCATCCCAAAGCAATATATACACACACTTGGAATGATTATAAGGGCAGTTTTTACTAAAATAAATTTCATTTTCAAAATTGATCTATCAGCTATAAAAGTGTGTATACATTTTGGGTGATACTAAATGTATACACACTTTTATAGCTGATAGATCAATTTTATCACAAATATATATATGCATATATATATACATATATATGCATATTGTATGTGTTTAGATTTATAAATATTGCATCATATTTACCATTGACTCTTCTTTGTCTTTATAAACAAAGTAGACTTAGTTTTTATTGAGGTAGGTCAGAAACTTCCAGAACACCTAGCTAAAGAAGAAAAATAAAATAGATTTTTCCAGCCAAGGACTGTTTTATTATTCTAGACAACACTTTGTATTGATCCTTCTCCATTTATTTCTAATTTTGTTGCCACTGATTGAGTTGAGCTCTAAATCCTGTGATGACTTACATGCTGTTAGGATGCTGCATTGCTATCAGAAGAACAAGGTAGCAATGTTCTCATTTTAAACTCTAATTTAGTTTTATTTGTGGCAAATTAAGGTACCTGATATAGCATTTTAGCACCAAAAATGCTTTATTACATGTCTTTTTTTTCACCCTCACAGGAAACACAGTGTACCTGGTCAATACGAATTACTACATTGAATATATAATATGGGAATTGTGAACTGGGTAAACTAACACAGACATTTTTAGACAATCTTATCAATGTACATGGCAGTAAATGTATGCCTATATGGCTATATGTCAAATATTTTATGTCTAAAACTTGCCAGAAGAGCAAAATGTGATATGAAAAGGGTTGAAAGACACCTATCTGAAAGATAGTCTTCTATTATAGACCTTTCTCTCACCTTTGGATAAGATTTTATTTTGAAGAGCTCTCTCAGTGAAAGATTATATCTGAAGTATTTTATTAATGTACACACACTGAGGGGTATTGATTTCTCACATTAACAAGTTTGAGAATATAAACATTAAGGCAGTGACATTTATAAAAAGAATAATTTAATGGCAAAAAAAAAGAATCTTGAAAGAGACAGAATATGGGCAAATGTCATAAATATTCATGTAAGGCTCCACACATAACAAATGGTACAGGTATTTGCTAAGGATAACACTCAATAGAGAGAAAAAAAACAGATAAATTTTTATTTTAGATTTATAGAAAATATAATTAAATATATTTTGTATATTATTAAAAACTGATTTTACATTTTGCTTTTAAGAGTGAAATACTAAAAGGTTTTCATTGACTTTTTTGTTACCTTACTTCTTATTTTCCTTTTGCATTTTCTTGTTTATCTTTTATATAGTCTTTATCAAATTCTACTTTTCATTGAAATTAGGGTTCATACCTGATAATTTTGTATAACTTATATCCTTAAAACCAGCAAGATAATAATTATACCAAATTTATTCTACTGAAAAAATATATATATATAATTCTCTAACATTAGTAGTTTGTATTTAATGTGTCTCAAGACGACATGATTATCCCATAGTCATTAGTCTAGAATAGTGTGAGCAAATTATTTTTGACACAAAAGATTACTTTCAGCAATATAATTCTTCCTAGTATTATTATGTGGCCCTTATTATAGTTTAGTCATCATGTCACATTACAGTTCTCAGTTCTGAGAATTCAAGGCAGAAAAGACCCAAACTCCCAAACTAAATAATCTTTCTCTTTGTGTCACCCTTATATCTACACCGTAATCTCACATCCATTGCCACCACCACTCCATTACCTTTCATGCCCTAATGGCTAATTGCAGTTGATAAAAAACTATGGCAAATTTGCACAAGGATTAGTAAGCCCTGCGTTTGGAGACAGGTAAAATATAAATGCCCAGACCTGTTGTGTGATTATCTCGAGATATTTTCTAAACACAATTAGAAACCAACTGCAGCTATTGTCGATAAGAGAAAAGTGGATAAAATAATTGTGAAATTTGTAAGTGAAATGAGACATTGTACAAAATTCAGCAAAAGTTTACTTCATTCTAGGTGCAGTATATTTTTTTAAAAAATTGTTTAAAAGTGCATGCTATGAATAAGAAGCATTATAAGACTATTTACATTTTGCATGATCTTATATTTTAAGTAAAAAAAAAGTGTCCATAAATATAATTTTTCAATATTTATAGGTGTACTAGTTATAATTTCTGAAATTGTAGTCAAAGATAAAATCATTTAGTGCAGGGAATGAATTAATACTCAAGAATAGCTATAAGTATAATATTTCCGAATAAAATGGATGCTTAATGTTTTATTCAGAACTGAGGAAAATGGTCAGACCTTTGTTTGTGTATTTTCTTTGTTTAAAAAAAAATATGCCTTTTGAAAAGTGTCTATATAGGTCTGTTGCTCATTTTTTTTCCTTCCTTTTGTTAAGATGTATGCGTTTCCCATACATTATGGAGATTAGGCCCTTATTGGATATAGCATTGGCAAATATGTTCTTCCCATGTAATGGGCTTTCTTATTGTTTTCTTGATGATTTTTTTTTTCTGTGCAGAAGCTATTTATTTTGATATATTCCCATGTGTTTATTTTCTCCTTAGCTTCCATTGTCCTAGGAGCTGTATTGGTAAAGATGCTGCTATGACATATGTCTGAGATTTTGCTGCCTGTGGATTCTTCTAAGATTTTTATGGTTTCCCATCTTATTCAATACATTTAAACCCTTTATACATTTTGAGTTTTATTTTTTTAATATGCTGTCAGTTGGTGGTTTGATTTCTTTTATTTTTATTTTTGGATGTATCTGTCCAATTTTTCTAAGAGCATTTATTGAAGAGACTGTCTTTACTTCATTTTATGCTCTTGCCTTCTTTGTCAAAGTGGATATACAGAAGGCCAAGAGATATATAAAATATGCTCAAAGTCAGCAATCATCTAAGAGATGCAAATCAAAATGACAATTCTGTCAGAATGGCAATCATTAGCAAATCAACAAATAACGAGTGGTGGCAAGGATGTGGAGAAAAAAAACCCTCTGCACTGCTGTGGGAATGCAGGCTAGTGGAGAACAGTATGGAGATTCCTCAAAAAATTAAAAATGGATCTCCCATTTGACCCAGTGATCCCACTTCTAAGAATATATATACAAAGAAATCAGAAACACCAATCAGAAAGGACATATGCACCCCTATGTTCATAGCAGCATAGTTTACAAAAGCTAAGATTTTGAAACAGCCTAAGTGACCATGAGCAGATGAGTGGATTAGAAAACTGTGGTACATCTACACAATGAGATACCATGCTGCTGTAAAAAAGAAGGAATTCTTACCATTTACAACATCATGGATGGACCTGGAGAGCATTATGCTACACAAAATAAGCCAGTCAGAAAAAGATGAATATCACATGATCTCACTCATTTGTGGAATATAATGAACAACATAAACTGATCAATAAAAATAGAAGCAGAATCATAGAAGCATGGAATCAGAGGCAAGGCAGGGCAGGATAAGGGGGTGAGGGATAAGAGATCAACCACAGGACTTGTATACATGCATATTAATATAACCAATGGACATGGACACGCGGGTGGTAGGGACTTGTTCTGGGGGTGAGAGGCGCCAGGGAAGGTCAATGAGGGGGAAAAAAGAGACATATGCAATACTTTAAACAATAAACAAATAAAGGAATAAATAAAAATTAATGCTGACATATTGGTAAAAAACAAATGACACAATTCAGCTTTTTATCACATATAACACATATGTTAAACTTGGGTTCAGGGTACTCTTTCAGGGACCTGACAAATTCAAGCATCATAGTCATTTCTGAGACATACCCTCAAAAAAAAGATATGAATAATTCTTAAAGATAAATTAAAAAATATGGTTTTCAAAGCATCTTTTCAGTGAAAAACAGTTAGAATTCCTGTGTTTTTAATTGGATAATGAAATATTATATGAAGAGAACTGCTAAATATATCCAAATGTTCAAAATAAAATAAATGGTCAATTTACTTCAGACTTACAAGAATTAAAAGAGCATAAAGACCTATCTGTGCAATAATTTAAAGTTAATTTCCCATAGATAATTGTTCATAAAATGTGAATTGATATAGCTTGTTTGAACCAATACCTGGTGACTGTCACTCATTCTCCTAGTTATGTCACATCAAAATAGAAACAAGTGAAAGTTTCTAAGATGTGTATAAAGAATTGATTGTAGGGCTAAAATATGGCAGTACAGGACATGCCTATAAATATAGAAAATGCTCAAATATCGATGACAAAACTGTACCACATATTTCCATGTGGCTAAGTAAGAAAATTAAATTAGAACTTCAACAGTCAATTCATTTTATTATACAAGGTCTATTGAGTAAGAAAATAGCACTAAGCACTATAAATATGATTCCATATATGTTTCATTATAAGTGTACAAACATGAATAGAAATGTTAAAAACACATTCCAGAAGTGAACAGGAGTTGACAGAGTGATAATATTCATAGAGAAAAAGCAAAGAGACTAAAAGGAAAGATAAGCAAAAATAGAAAATGAACAATGTACACTGTATATTATAAACTGCACTGGAGGCCCGGAGCATGAAATTCATGCATGGGTGGGTGGTTTGGGGGTTGGGGATGAGAGTGGTGGTGTCTCAGATTGAGAGAGGGTTGTCCAACTGGCAGTTGTGTAGGATGGGGCCAAAACTGACAATTGAACATCCCCTGAGGGGACCCAGATTAGAGAAGGTGCAGGCTGGGCTGAGGGACATCTCCCCTCCCCGCCCCCCCGCCACTTGTGCATGAATTTCGTGCACCAGGCCACTAGACCTATCTAATAAAAGAGTAATATGCAAATTGACCATCACTCCAACACACAAGATGGCTGCTTCCATGTTGACACAAGATGGCCACCACAAGATGGACAGCCAGGAAGAGCAGTTGTGGGAGACCAGCCCAGGGGGAGAGGGCAGTTGGGGGCAACCAGACCATCAGGGAAGGGCAATTAGGGGTGACCAGGCCTGCAGGGGAGGGCAGTTGGGGGGAACCAGACCAGTAGGAGAGAGCAGTTAGGGGTGACCAGGCTGGCAGAGGAGTGCAGTTAGGGGTTACCAGGCCTGCTGGGGAGGGAAGTTGTGAGGAACCCAGGCCTTCAGGGAAGGACAGTTGTGGGAGACCCAGGTCAGTAGGGAAGGGCAGTTAGGGGCAATAAGACTGGCAGGGGAGCAGTTAAGCATCAATTAAGCTGGCAGGGGAGTAGTCAGGCTGGCAGGCAGAAGCAGTTAGGGGCAATCAGGCAGGCAGACAGGCAGGCAAACAGTTGGGAGCCAGCAGTCCTGGATTGTGAGATGGATGTCTGACTGACCTCAAGGGGTCCCAGATTGGAGAGGGTGCAGGCTGGGCTGAGGGACACCCCACACACACACACACTAGGCATGAATTTTGTGCACTGGGCCTCTGAAATATAATAAAAGCCTAATATGCAAATAGACCCAATGGTGGAATGACCACTGGAATGACCAGTCACTATGATTCACATGACCACTTTGGGGCAGACATTCAATGCAGGAGCTTCCTCCAGCCCACAGGCCCCAGGATGGCCAAGGCAGGTGCCAGTGGGGCCCCCCAATAGCCCTGCCAGTCACCCCACAGATCAGCCCTGATTGCTGGCCAAGCCTAGGGACCCTCTTTAGCACGAATTTAGTGCACTGGGCCACTAGTATATAATAAATGGGCAAGGTATATAATATATGGCAGTCAGGAAAGATCTACCTATGTCTGCAATGTGCAGAAACATGAAGATCAAGGGAAAGTGTTTCAGGCATTGATTTCAGGTTGCCATGGTCAGTTTTATGTGTCAGTAAAGCTATTCAATCAAACATCAGTTATTGATCAGTCAGTAACCTAGGCCTTGCTGTTAACTTATTTTGTAGACGTGTTTAATCCCTATAATCGGCTGACTTTAAGAAAAAGGAAAATATCTATTATCTGGGCAAGACTAATCCAAGCAGTTCAAAAGGCAGAACTGAGGTTTCTTCCTGTTAGGAAGAAGAAATTCCACATGTGGACTAAAGCTGCAGCCCATGCACAGGAGTTCCCAGCCAGCTGTTCCTGATGGCCTGCCCTGTAGATATGGGATTTGTTTGCCAACCTTCACAGTATATATCAAAATTTTTGCAATAAATTGTATGTATAGATATATGTCTATGTATATCCTACTAATTCTGTTTCTCTGACGGAACCTTAGCTGATACAGGAATACAACAACTTTAAGTTAAAAAATGAATCTGTTGTGTTCAATGAACTGAATTCAGGCATGTGGCTGGAACACAGTGGGAGAAAGGAGAGAGGTAAGTAGAAGGCGAGCCTTTGTATCATTTTGTTGAATCCACATAATTTCTCTTGGAGATAATTATTATAACTCCCACTTCAAATTCAAATGTAAATTTAGTAAAGTTGTATAATGTTACCACAAATGAAATGCCAGGTAAATGGTACAGCTCTGGAATTTAAAGCCCAGATTTACCTAACTTGACCCTACACAATTTTCCAGGTTTTCTTTGCTATCTTCTCATTCATATGTACGAAAAATAAAAGTAATATGACAGTGATAAACTAAAATATAACCAATATGGTTGGTTCATAAACCTAAAGTTAAATTCCAAACCCATGTTTCTTTATTCCTATTTCTTTAGGGATCTCTTGTGACTTGGCTACATCATTCCTATTATTATTGATTTCTGCCATTTATCAAAAGGTTTTGTTATACCTTACAAACTTATAATCTTGTTATATGATTTCAACATCCAAATTAGTTTATCTCTGCATTAGAATATTTCTTTGACTCTAAAAATCTATTCCATGTCCACCACATTTTGTCCTCACTAGGAATGATTCCACCTGTGAAATCTTAAAGTTATCTCACTGATCACTTTCTAGTTATTTTAATTCTTGTGTTAGCCTCATCTAATATCACCATCCCAGCTACCTTCAAGTGTAGCTTTTGTATCAACTTTTTCCTATTTTTCTTGTCTTTTTATATTCAGACTAGAGGCCTGATGCATGAAATTTGTGCAAGAGTAGGCCTTCCTTCCTCTGGCTGCCAGCACCAGCTTCCCTCCATCAGCTGGGACCCGGGCTTCCCTCACAGCCCTGGCTTCATCTGGAAGGTCATTGGGAGGACTTCCAGTCTAATTAGCATATTACACTTTTATTATTATAGATTAGACTTTGCAAAACACTCTGTATTTAGCATCAATCTCGGGTCCCACTCAGGTAAGCATAATGCCAGTTCTATATCCCTTTAAATCTATGCACTCTTAGCTGTTGCTCCTTGGTTGCTGCACATTGTTGCTAACAAATGCCCCCCTAGACTGCTCAGTAGAAATTTTTGCAATGATGGAAATTTCCTATATCTGTTTTGTCCAATAGAATATACATGAGTCTCTGTTGAGTACTAGAAATTTGACTAATGCATCTAAGAAACTGAATTATTATTTTATTTTAATTAATTTAAATTTAAATAGACATGTGGATACTGATTACTGTTTTGGATAGCACAGCTCTAGACTGATTTATTATACATTTGTGGTTCCAACCTAAGTCTGTGTATAAATTCATTTCAGTGTTTTTCTTTACAATCTATTTGTTTTATTATTATTTTTGCCTCATTGCATTGGGTTGAACTTGTAGCATATATGATGTTAAATAACAGTGGTAAGAGAAAACATTCTTGCCTTGTTCCTGAACTTTGGAATAAAAGAATGCCCTTTATTATGCTAAGGTAATTCCATTCTATGCATTGTTTGCTAATGATATTTTTCATGAATGAATGATGAAATTTTTCAAATGCTCTTTTGCTTTAAATGAGCTGATCAAATAGCAATTATTCTTTAGTCTGTTAATATGGAAATTGCAATAATTGTTGAATGTCAATCCAGTTTTGTATTCTTGGGATATATTCTTCTTGGTGGTGATGTATTATCCTTTGTATATATTGCTGAGTCAGAATGCTCAAATTTTGGTGAGAATTTTTATTATCTGTTTTCCTAAGACATATGGGTCTGTAGTTAGTTTCCTTTTGCTCTGAAGGTTCTCTCTGATTTGGGACTCAAGGAAATTTGGGTTTATAAATTGTGAGTAGGAATTATTTACTCCTCTTCTAGCTCTGGAAGATATTGTTAAGAATTGGTATCATTTTTGCCCTCCCATCAGCTGCAATGAGTTTTTACCAGTGCTTTTTTATTGTTTTATCTCTGCAGATTAAATATTTATTTTAATTGGAAGATGGAGGAGGTGGGTCTGGGCAAAGTTTCAGTTCATGCTTTTCTACTTCCGCAGGCATTATCAGAGGAAGAGACTTCTTGGATTCTCCCTGATTGTTTTCTATCATGTCCTGGTCGTTTGTGAAATCCTCATGTCTGCAGCCCCAATGGGCTTCCCACAGTCGTCCAGTCCATCTTTCACAAGTTGTTAAAATCATTTAATCTGTGCTTACTGTCTACTCCACTATTCTAGTGAGACAGTCCTGTTTCTTGCTGCACTTGGCTTTCTTTCCCAAGGTATCAGGTGACTTAATTTCAATGCAGTCTCAGCTCTGTGATGGGTTCAAGGGAGTAATTATAGTGTAAGTTTGTATAGTTTTTTTTTAGTGTTGTATAGATAAGAGTGACTCTAGCTCTCTATATCTCTTAACTAAAACCAGACTTTTTAAAGGGAAAGAAGTCAGACTTTTTTAAGGGAAAGAAGTCTGGATTTTTTTTTTTTTTGACATTTTATTTAAAGAAATATATTAAGAACTCATCAAAAACTTTATATTAATCTTTACAAAATTGTCAAAATAAGATTTGCCCTATCATTGAAGTAGGCTTTTATTTTATTTTTTAAATATATTTTATTGTTTTTTTTACAGAGAGGAAGAGAGAGGGATAGAGAGAAACATCAATGAGAGAGAAACATCGACCAGCTGCCTTCTGCACAACCCCTACTGGGGATGTGCCCACAACCAAGGTACATGCCCTTGACCAGAATCGAACCTGGGACCTTTCAGTCCGAAGGCCGACGCTCATCCACTGAGCCAAACCGGTTTCTGCTGAAGTAGGCTTTTAAATCTAACTTAAAATTAAAGCTAACCAAAAATGATAAAAATGTAAATGGTTATCAAAGTATTTTTATTGTATTGAATTGCTTACATGTTAATATTTTGTACATTATACATGTATTACATACAATGTGAATTTAAAAATTCTGAATGTTAAAGCCTGATCATGGATATTAAGAGAGTTTTCATTCTTTAGAGACCGAAATCCTTCATTAATCATGTAAGTCTCTTGCTTATGCATTCACTTTCTTAAATATTCTTGGGAAATTATTATTTATAAAAATCGAAAACAGCCTATTACATGTTAGAATTATTTTTATTCATATAGCCTAGTGTGAACAACATTTTGAGACATTGATTTATTATTTATTCCTATCTATATCATACCATATAACAATATATTATATTAGCATTTTTCTTTTTCCAATTCAAAAATGTAAGTGAAAAGATAGAAAGCAGAAATAATGTATTACTCTTCCTGGCTTTTTTTTTTTTAATCTAAAAGCCAGAAGTTGTGTCTTGGAAGAGGTACCTAAGTAAGAAATAATATCTTATATGCATCTATATCTATCTATCAATCATCTATCTATCTATAATCTATCTATCATCTATCATTATCTATCATCTATGACCATCTGATGTTTATCTATCACCATAAGCTTGAACAACAAGCATAGGATCAACCTTGAGTTGGAAGAAGGTTACCCAATCTAGGTTTGGGTATAACAAGAAAGCCAGGGAGCAAGCAGGAATTTAGGGTAAAAGAGAGCAAGAGAGCAAGAGAAACTGAACCATGCTTCTCAGAATGCTAAGTAAATGCAACAATACCCTGCAGTCACCTGGAGAAGACGGAGTTTCACAATGTCAGTGAGTCCGAAGGGTTTAAAGAGACAGGCCACATGTTATAAAACCAGACAGAACCACAAGTAGTCTTGTGAAAGTCCCCGTGTGGCCACTGGAAACAGAGGCCTCAGGCAGGTGCTAGATCTGAGCATTCATGTTGACAGTGATGATGTTTTAAATAATATGCTCCACAATAAAATGACCATTGCCTGTGTCTTATTTCCATAAACTGTCCCTTTGAAGTTTTACACCAGCCTGTCTGTGGAACTCTGAGAACCTAAAGTTATGTAATAGAGTGAATATTCAAAATAGATATTAATTTTTATTTTATAAAATATAGTTTGTACATGAAGACCCCTATAGCCCGTATAAAGTGGCTTATTCTGAGCTACTAAAATTCTAATGCTCTGATTGACTCTAGCCTTTGAAGACAGTAGAAAATATTTCCAAATTATTGATTATGTTTCTCAAAAGCCAGAAAAGATATGAGTTTAAAATTGGCTATTTTGAGTTTTAAGAAACTAAGTTGTAGTTTTTGCTCTTCTGTTTCAAACCTATTGTTCTATCAAAACAAAATAAAACATTTATTTTAGTTTATGTTATTCAGTTCATTCACCCTTCTATTTTTTCCCCTATAGGTTTTTCCTTTTCACTCTAAAATAACACTTTAAGAGAACAGAAATAGAATGAAAGAAAAATTAAATATTTGTCATCTTTCCACTTATATTGTCAAATTTCTCATTAGCCACATTACTGAAGAATTTCAACAGTTTTCTAAACTATTTGTTGTGACAAAATAGTTTTTTTAGAGCTGTCATTGCCTTTCCTGATATAGATTAATAGTATTGTTTTAATCTTCAGAATTTTTATTTTTATATTTGTGATGCATGCCTCTTAACTGGCAATTTCAAAATATTAATATTAATATTTGTTGACTGATTTGCATTTGTACTGTCCATCTCAATATCAGAAAAATATAGGTGAAAGAATCAAGTAACTTAAGCATATCACTTAAAATAATTTTTAAAGTTTTTATTTCTAGCAAAATAAGAATACAAACCCAGACTTTTGATTAAAAAGGCATTTACATTTATGTACAATATTTTATTTATTTTATGTATTAAAACATAATAGGAGCATGGAGCTTTTGACATATTATTCTGTGAAATGTTGTCTTTTAGTCTGGCTTTTTAAAAATTCTTTAAAGTATAGATGATACCATAAACTGCTGAGAAGACATAAAGAACTTTGGATGCTACATGCCATGTATTTTTCAAAGAAGTATGAATTTTAATGTGTTGTACTATTGTCTGATTGCATATCAAATTATTTCCCTAATTTTTATAAGAGGTTTGAGATGGAGTTCATTTGAGATATAATACAATTTATTCTTAATTTTATCTCTTATTTTTACTTTTTGTTAAATTTATTGATGTGACATTGGTCAACATGAACATATAGGTTTCAGGTGTGTGTTTCTATGTTACAAGATCTACCTTGTACCCACAACCCAAAGTCAAATATTCTGCTGTCACCATATACTAGAACACCCTTCTCCCCCACCCTTTTCCTTCTGGGAACCACCTCACAGCTGTTTGTGTTCATTAGTTTTAGTTTTATATCCCACTTATGAGTGAAATCATATAGTTCCTAGCTGTTTCTGACTTATTTCACTTAGCATAATGTTCTCAAGGTTCACCCATATTGTTGCAAATGGCACTATTTCACCCTTTTTATGTATGTACTAGAGGCCTGTGCACAATAATCCGTGCAATGGGAGGGGGGTGGGTGTCCCTCAGTCCAGCTGTTCTCTCTCTAATATGGGACCCTTCACGAATGTCCAACTGCTGATTTAGGCCCGATCTTGGTAGGATTGGGCCTAAATCAAAAGTCGAACATTCCTCTCACAATCCTGGACTGCTGGTTCCCAACCACTTGCCTGCCTACCTGCCTGATTGCCTGAAATCACTTCTACCTACCAGCCTGATCACCCCCTAATCATTCCCCTGCCAACCTGGTTGATGCCTAACTGCTCTCCTGCCAGCCCTAATGTCCCCAACTGCCCTTCTCTGCTGGCCTGATAACCCCCACAGCCCTCCCCTGCCAGCCCAGTTACCCTCAACTGTCCTCCCCTGTTGGCCTGATTGCCCCTAACTGACCTCCCCTGCAAGCGTGGTCCACCCCCAACTACCCTCCCTTGCCAGCTATCTTGTATTGGCCATCATGTGTGAGTGTATGATGGTCAATTTGCATATCACCTCTTTATTCTATAGGATGTATTATATCTTACTTACCCAGTTCTTTATCACAAGACACTTTGATTATTTTCATGTCTTGGCCACCCTGAATCATGTTGCAATGAACATCGGATTGTATATATATTTGAATTCATTCTTTTAAAATGAACAATTCAGGGGATTTTGTAAAAAAACATTTTCAGTATGCAATCATAACCTCTATTTAATTTTGGAACATTTTTTTATCTCTCTCTTTCTTCAGCAGACACTACTATACTTTCTGCTCTATAAACTATATCCTGTGGGCTTTCTATGAATGATTATTTAAATTAGCATAATATTTTGTGGGTTAATTCCTGTTGTAGTCAGTATCAATACTTCTCTCCTGACTCTTGTTGCTTTACAAATCTTAGCCCTAGGGTAGACACTCAAAGCAGGAGATAATCAAATATATGAGCAAATTTATCTTCAGTATCAGAGGAATAGTACAGCTTAAATATGGTCACAAAAAACACTGAACCTATAGGTGTTATTGATTACTGGCAGTCATTATAGTATTTATGATAGTCTTATTGTAGTGAGAGGATGAGGCAGGAGACCATTGTGGTTTCTTATATTATCATGATTTTAAAGGGCTGAAGAACACCTCTTTTCTCTCTGCGTCCCCTATGTAATATAAAATCTGCATGTAAATGTGTACATGTCCATAGTCTGTGCTCTAACAATGCTATGGTTATATTTATTAATTTCTCATCTTCACTTTATAGTTCTCTATCTTAAATTTTATATATATAATGAATTTATCTCTATAATAACCTGTTCCTATTCTATAGTAAAATTGACTTTTCATTCACTCTTCAAACATATTTTGAAAGAGAAATAGAATCCAGTATGTGCCAATTAGTGAGTGAAATTCTTGGGATATTACAGTACATGAAATATAGTACCTGATCTCATAACAGGTTTTTCAAAGTATGCACATGTAAACTAATAATTTTCACAGTGTGATAATTGCCACAATAAATGATTGGCCACATGGCAGAAGATCACTATCAAGGATAATATTCAACCACATCATGAATCGTATGCAGAAGTTTTCTAAATCAATGTGTGTGATTGGAATAAAGAAAATTTTGAGAGATAGCACCCTGTGCATAGATATAATGAAAAAAAAAAAAAGGAATATACTTTTAAAATTTGAAGTCTTTATGTCTGAATTATGCACCAAGCTTCTAGGACAGAGGCATCACTCAAGAGAGAAAGTTAGAGAAGGAAAACAATTCTATTAAAGGGTGCCTTGGGGCACCCTTATTAAATTGGCCCTTTTAACTTTCAAGGCTTGACTAAATTAGAAACAACCATCATTCTTGCCTTCTGTCTCCCTGGCCCCCTAATATGGCCATTTTTTGAACTTGATCTTCAGAGCTATTCTTGGAAACCTTTAGTCTATTTTTCATAGCTTAAGCAGGCTTGCTGTGTTAAACTTTGAGTGTTCATACTCTACCAGGTTCCATAAAAATATCTTAGAATCATTTCAGTCAGCTGTTAGCCTGAGATTGGAATGGCGGCATCAGAACTCTGCTAGGATGAAGGTTTTCAGAAACACAGAACTACAGGCGCCACCCTGAAACTCCTGATCCAGTAAGCCCAGGGGAGCTTTGGAATCTGTTACAGGGTTTCTGATGCATGACCCAATAACTGAGAACAGTGACACTGTAACAGAAAGGTATCATTTCCATATTTTACATGGCTTCAAGTTGAAGTGAATTAAGATTGGGAGCCTGTCCAAGGCCACATAGTTAGCTATATCAGAGGTTAATGAGTCCAAATCACCACTTGTTTTCAAAATAGAGTGTATTTGAAAGACCCCCTCTACTTATTCATTTATTGCTGTTTTAATTCTACCTGAATGCCTTGTTTATTGTGCTTTGCACTATTGCACTTCACAGATGTCGCATTTTTATTTTTATTTTTTTACAAATTGAAGGCAAAGCCTCTACCAACAAAAAATGATGACTTGTCTTGATATATATAAACTCACTTTAATTATTATAAATAATTAATAAAGACAAGTCATCATTTATATATATATATATATATATATGTATATATATATATATATATATATATATATATATACTCACTTTAATTATTGTGCTGTCTAGAATTTAACTGGCAATGTCTCTGAGGTATGCCTGTATAATTGTGGAACTGAATAGTTGTGACAGTGAGCCTATGACCCACAAAGCCATTCACTGTTTGTTTGTTTTTTATGTGTCTATATGTTGGGAATAACTCCTGAATCAAAACTTGGGGGAAAATATATTTTATATTTTTCCTGCTCCTTAATTTCATTGTCTTAACTTATTTATAGTAACCCTTCATCCACAGGGGATACTTCCAAGGCACCAAGTGGATGTCTAAAACTGTGGATAGCACTGAATCCTGTGTATGCCTTTCATCCTACACATGCATACCTATGATACAGTTTAATCTATAAAATAGGTACAGTAAGAGATTAACAGTTACTACTAATAAAATAAAACAATTATAACAATATACTGTACTAAAAGTTATGTGAGGGTGGTCGCTGATTCTTCCTCTGAGAATGGGTTGGTAACTGAGACAGCTGCTAACTGGCTAATGGGAAGGTAGTATATACAGCATGATATGCTGAACAAATGGATGATTCACTTAATAGGCATGACAAAGCAGGAAGGTGGGAGACTCTATCCTGCTACTCAGAACAATGCACAATTTAAATCATATAAATTGCTTATTTGTCCAATTTTCCATTTAATATTTTCCGACCATGTTTGACTATAGGTCATTGAAAATATGGAAGTTGAAACCATGGATAAGGGGGGTACTTCTGCATATACTTTGCCTAATTCACAATGCTTTACATGGGACTGACCTACCAATTGGCTATAATTGAATTAGCACTGGATAGATTATCTTTGGCTATAGGTTCTTACTATTCATCACCTTGAATATTTCTTGCCATTCCCATCTGGCCTGCATGGTTTCTGTTGAGAAATCAGCTGACAATCGTATAGGTGCTCCTTTATAGGTAACTACCTTCTTTGCTCTTGCTGCTTTTAATATTCTCTCTTTGTCTTTTGCTCTTGGAATTTTAATTATGATTTTTCTTGGTGTGGTCCTCTTTGGATTCCTTTTGTTTGAAGTTCTGTGCGCTTTCTGGACTTGTAAGTCTAATTCTTTCACCAGGTGGGGTAAGTTTTCTGTCACTATTTCAGTATGTTTTCGATATCTTGCTCTCTCTCATCTTCTGGGATCCCTATAATTCTGATGTTGGTTCTCTTGAAGTTGTCCCAGAAGTTTCTTACATTATCTTCAATTTTCTGAATTCTCTTGCCTTCTAGCTTCTGTGGAGGAGTGTCTTCTGGCTATTTATGTTCCAAATCTTTGACTTGATTCTTGCGATTTCCATTCTGTCTTTAGGACTCTGTATAATATTTTTTATTTCAGACAATGTATTCTTTATTTCTTGTTGATCCCTTATCATTTCTTGTTGATCCCTTATCATTTCTTGTTGATTCCTTATTAATTCTAGTTGATCTCTTTTCATATCCTCATAGGTCTTATAGATCTTTTCTAGGAAATTCTTGAAAAACTTTATAAGCGTAGATTTGAACTCTATATCCAGTCACTTTTTGTCCTCCATTTCTTTCTTTTGTGATCTATTTTGTTGTCGCATTTCGCAGCTACAGATGGGACGGGGTTTCAGGGTGGAGCCTACAGCCTTGGCTTCTGTCAGCCCTGCCCTATGAGGCTCCTGTGTCTCAGGGTCCTTCAGTACTCGTTGCAAGTGCCTCTGAGAGAAAGGTGCCCTCAATTTTCGCCTGCTACCAAACAGTCTAGGCTTTCCCCCAATGAGCCCGGTATTGGGGTTCAGTTCAGTTGGAAGTGGAGTTGGAGGTGGCGTTCAGAACAGTCCGGAGTTTTTGTCTCCTTCCCGCCAGGGCAATCCCGCGGCACAGCCAACTGACCCTTCTCTGCGCACAATGTGCGCGCCTCCCGGACCTCCTTTTGCTGCTCCCCCCGGGGTTCCCCCTCGCAGCCCAGCTCCCTCTGTGTGAGCCTGAGTCCCCGGGGTCTCGCCTAGAACTGGGGCTCAGCGCTGTCAGATCTGGGGTTCAGCACAGTCGGAGCATTTATCTCCTTCCTGCTAGGGAACGCCAGCCAGGCACTCAGCCACCCTCCTCTCTGGCTCCATCCTGTCCGCGTGCACAGCGTGTCTCTGTACCTTAGGCTTTTACAGCTCCTCCGCGCTTCCTGCTGGTTTTCTCCTTGCTTCTCGTTGTAGAATTTCCAGTCAGTCGACTTTCCTGTAGTTCTGGGTAATGTCCATTTTATATTTTAGTTGTATTTTATTGAAATTGTTGTGTGCGGCTGCGGCTAGGTGTCTACCTGAGCAGCCATCTTGGATTCTCCCGTAGTTTTCCCTTTCTATCTGCCTTGTGACAAAAGCCTGGTGCTTTGCTCTGTGCACCCTGCCCCTCACCACATGGCATGGCATGCCTTTTGTCTTGGGAACTGTGAGTAATAAACTATCTTTTCATTGGAAATCATGATCTTACCATGATTTCAATTTTTCTACTAATATATTATATTCATATTGGAGTATAGTCAAATATCAGCTGTTGAATGAAAGATGGTTGATTGTATCATATAAAGAAGATGCTGCCTTAATTATGGGTAGAAGGAAGGAAAAGAATACTGGCAAGTCAAAGCAGTGGATGTCCCATCATTTGTGTGTTTGCTCCCAGCCCACAGCCCTACCATTCTATGCTAAAGAAGCCTCTCAATTTAAATCAAAAATAAGAGTTGTTTATTATCTAGCTGGCACTTTGGTTGGAACAGGAAATTACAGATGCATTGAGATATAATTTATGTTTTGGATCACATTATTTTTAAACCAACAGCTGAAGCAATATGACTTAGTAAAAAAGTCACATAAATTAGAATATTAAAATCTAGTTTTCAAAAGAGATAAATAGTGGGGAATTGACTTCACAAAATAAAGATGTTAATCACATACTTTTAGATAGTCAGCATGCAAGCAATACAAATATTAACTAATTAATTCTTATAATAATCCTATTTGTTATTGAGTAAGCTGAGACACAGAGACAATAAGTAATTTTCCCAAGACTGTAAGCAAAGTCATTGGAAGTCAGGATCAGAACCCAGGTAATCTGGCTCCAGATTTTATGCCCTTAGTGGAGTCTATAATAGGTTCCAACATAGTTGCTTTAAAAAAAGAATTATTTCTTAAAATATTTACAAACAATATATGGTTGAATTATTTTTATCATGCCATCACATAATTCAATAGTAATTTTTAAAACTGCAAACACAATGCCAAAAGGACAGTATAATGCACAGTTGGACATTTTATGGAAACTTTACTCACTTGTATTCTCTTAATAATTTATTTAACACTACGTGTTTTATTAATTTTTACAAAAATAACAAGATTTTTATTTTATGGTCCCAGTGGTTTTGCTAATGATAGAGTAGCTATTTTAATATATTTTAAGCCTTTATTATAAAACAGTATTTGTAAAATCTCTATAATTAAGAACTCATTGTAACTACTTATATAACTTCATGATATAATTGAAACTATTCTCTTTTAGTCATTTTCTCATTTTAATATGGATATTACAGGGTACTTTACATTCTTGATATTAAAGCATTACATTATATATGACATTTTACTCCTGATTATGAAAATATTATTACTATAATTTTTGCAATAGAACTTCCAAGATTTAAAGTAATAATTTTGAATCACATCTTAGAAAGGCCATAGTTATATGAAATATATTGCTCTAAAACACAAAATAGATTAATTTTACATGTGAAGGTGTTTTTAAAGTAGAAATTGAATCCTGAGAGATTAACTCCTTTGTAAGTCTTATGAGTATAGATATTAATTTACATGTTTTCTGATTTTCATAGTAAAGAAAATATCTCAAATGTTAACAGGAAAACAAATTTCAAAAGAAAGCATCATGCAAATTTCATAAACTTAAAGGAAGTTTTGCTACAGTGAAGATCATACCAGACTCAAAGGCATTTCAGGGTGACTCATATTGCTGATTTTGAAAAAGTAGAACTGAAAAATCACATAAATCCAGAAAACCTCTGTGAACAGCTCTTTTCATAGAGGGACATGAAGACAGATTAGAAGCAGAAAAGCAAAACTACAGAAATGTTTTCCTGATATGTGACTTCCATCTGGAGTCAACAGTGAAATAAGTCGGAAAGTAATGGAGCAAGGAATTCTCTAGGGCTAGTTGAGCATGAAAAGTGAAAGTCTGGAGGCAGGGTTTCAGTAGGAAGAAGGAATCCTCAGAGCACCAGGGTACAACGTTTGCTTTTGACAGAAATTAGAGGCAACAGTCTGGGGGGGGGGGGGATATGCCATAATAAAAGAACTATTCAGAATATATCAAATGAAACATATATAATTTTATATATATAGTGAAATTTATTCTTCCTCGCCATCTAAAATGTAGACTCTTTAAAAAATTTTTTTTTAAATCAGTGCTATACTAAATGTGATTTGTGCCCTGGAACCAACCCATGTATTTTTAACCATAGTAACTATGAAATTAGTATGGAAAATTTTAGAAATGTTTATAACAAATAACATTCTTATAACATTATTTTCCCCCCATGGATTGAATTGTGTGCCCCCAAATCCTTAAGTTAAAGTTCTAACTATCAGTAACTTAGAACATGACCTATTTTGAAATAGGCTTTTGCAGGTGTATTTCCTTAAGATGATGTCAGAAGGCCCAGATGCAATATGACTGATAAACCTATAAGATGGGGAAATTTTGACATAGAGACATGCACCCAGGGAAAATGCCATGTGAAGTGGAAGGCAGAGATCAAGCTGTACTTCTACAGCCCAAGGACCAAAAGAGATTGCCAGCAAACCCTCTGAAGCTAGGAGAGTAGCAGGGGACATATTCTTCTTCAGGGCCCTCAAAAGGAACCAACCAGCTGACATTTTTTTAAAATCCTCATCCAAGGATATGCTTACCATTGATTTTCAGAGAGAGCAAAAAGGAGGGAAGAAGGGGGAGAAGGACAGAGGAAAGAGAGAGAGAGAAAGATGGTGTTGTGTTTCTCCTATTTAGCATTTCTATTCCTCACTTCATTTTATGTCTGTTTCATAGAGAGATGCCCATTACTTGACTTATAGAATATCTTTTGCATGTTATTTTATGATCTGTTATAAATCAAAAGGTAATATAGTTCAATTTAGAAGCAAAGAAGCCCAGTCTCTGGAGCTAAAGTTGTTGTACCCCAATAGGAAGTTGCAATAAGATTGGTATAACTACTATGGAAAGTAGTGTAGAGGTTTCCCAAAAGTTAAAAACTGGAATTGCCTTATGGCCCAGTGATTCAATTTCTGGATATATCCTATAACAAAAGCCTACTATGCAAACTGTCCCCTCCGGTGGTCATTTGACCACTCGCTATGACATGCGCTGACCAGCAGGGGTTGGTATAGAACATGGCAGACATCAGTGATGTGCTGCAACCTCTTGCCTGCTACCTGGGTGTGGGGGTAATGGAGATGGAGATGCAGTGAGAATGCAGGGTGTCCACCGAGCTTGCTCTCACTCTCCCTGCTACTCTCCTCGCCGCCCCCCCCCCCCCGGGTTGCCAGAGTTTATGCACTTGGGGACCCCACAATC
The DNA here is from genome assembly GCF_014108245.1 of Pipistrellus kuhlii. NCBI lineage: Eukaryota > Metazoa > Chordata > Mammalia > Chiroptera > Vespertilionidae > Pipistrellus > Pipistrellus kuhlii. The sequence goes on from NW_023425529.1 coordinate 72,593,519, forward strand.
AGGTGCCAGGTGCCTGTGAAGAGCCCACCCCACACCCACGTGGCCTCTTCCAGGTGAGCTGGGTCACAACTGCTGGAACTGCAGGAGTTGATCAGGATCCCCATGGGTTCTCACAGGAACTGGTCTTTAAGACAAGCTGGGGAGAGTGCACTGCCCACCCAGCTTCTGTGCAGTGCCTCTGAGCAGCCCAGAGGACCACGCTGCACCCCAGCCTACAACATCTGGCCACACTCACTGCATCTCCATGTGGGGACTTGGGCATCATGACTCAGATGGAGGGGCCCAGTGACCCAGGTGCTACCCAGGGCCCAGATGTCAGCTGGGACCTGCCCTTCCAAACCAAATGCTTGTACTTTGATTACTGACCAGGCCTAGGAACCATACCTGTGCATGGATTTATGTACCAGGCCTCTAGTATTCAAGGAAACCAAAACACTAATTCTAAAAGAATATTTGCAGTTCCATGTTCATGCAACATTATTTATAATAGCACTTCAAAGCAACCCAAGTGTCCATCCAACAAATGAGAAGATAAAAAAAGATGTGGTATATGCCGGGACCGGTTCGGCCTGCCGACTGAAAGGTCCTGGGTTCGATTCCGGTCAAGGGCATGTACCTTGGTTGCGGGCACATCCCCAGTTGGGGGTGTGCAAGAGGCAGCTGGTCGGTGTTTCTCTCTCATCGACGTTTCTAACTCTCTGTCCCTCTCAATTCCTCTCTGTGTAAAATCAATAAAATATATATTTTTTAAAAAAAGATGTGGTATATATATGAATATGAACATTACTTGGCTATAGAAAAGAATAAAATATTATGTTTTACAATGGCATGGATGTATCTAGAGAGCATTATGCAAACTGAAATATCAGATAAAGACAAATACCAACCATATGATTTAACTTATATGTGGAACACAAAGAAAAAACAAAACAAAACAAAACAAAAATAGAACAGACTAATAGATTAAGAGAACAGACTAACAGTTGACAGAGGAACTGAATAAAAAAAGGTTAAAGAATTAAGAAATACAAATTGGTAGTTACAGAATAGTCAATAACATGGATGTAAATTATAGGATAGTGAATACTGTCATCAATATTGTAATTACTATTTATGGGGCCAATTAGGTACTTGAAATATGGGGGAGACCACTTTGTAAAGTATATGATTGTCTAACCATTGTGCTATAACCTGAAACTAATACAGAATACTATTGAATGCAAACTGTAACTGAAAAAAAAGAGAAAGTTGCTACATAAATTAAAAAGTGAATAAATATGATCAAAAAGTAATGCATATTTGAGAAATATTTAACACAAATTAAAATCAACATTACCAAATTTAATGTAATTCAAGTGCTCACATATTAAGTTACTAGAGGCCCAATTCACAAAATTCATGCAAGGCCCAGCCCACCATCACCGTGGCCTGTGGTCTCTGCCACCTCTGCCTCAGTCCCCCCCCCCCCCCTGCCCCGACTGTGGCTTTGTCCAGAAGGAAGGGTGTCCCAAAGGAAGGACGTACAGTCTAATTAGCATATTATGCTTTTATTATTATAGGTAGCATAAAAATGGCACCTGATGCTGATAAGAATTCTATAAAAGTTTTCCCATCATTAAAATATAAAGTACTTTCACATCATAATTATAAAATTAAGACTTTTCATGCTGCTAATTGATCAACATGTCAAATTTCCATTTTTATATTCTTCTTCCTGGAGGCTTTCTGTCTACAAAGGCTTATGAGAATCTCAGTGTTGTAATTTAGGCTTGGTCATCCTCAGGCATGGCAGGAGTAAGGGTAAAACAAAACAAAACAAAGCATGGTGATGTTTATTTTTGCTGGGTTTTTGGTTTGTTGATGACTAATTTAGCATTTATTCCTTTACATATTTCACATTTTTTTAAATGTGAAATTTAAATTAAATATTTCTACTATCAACAAAAATAAAATGATGCTTTTTAAAATGCATCATTAAATACATATAATAGATGAATTATCATATTTGTATACATATATATTTCATAAAATTTGTTTAAAATTTGTATACTTAATTTTAAGCTTTTTTATTTGTTACCTTTAATATTCTGTTAGTTGACCTGAAATTAATGATGCAAGAAAGGACAATCACTGTATGACAGATATTTGGGTCCTGCAAGAACTTTGCTAGAGTGGCTATTATTAAAAAAAAAAGCTAACTTTGACATTAATGAGAACTAATCATGTTAAATTTTTAGCCTAGTGAAGCTTAACACTGACCTGTTTTATCAAAAGAGCTAGAGGCCCAGTGCACAAAATTTGTGCATGGGGAGGATCCTAGGCCTGGCCAGCAATCAGGAATCAGGGCTGATGGGGGACTTCTGGCTACCAGACAGGGCCTCCCTTCTCTGGCTGCTGGCTGCTAGCCAGGGCCTTCTTTCATTTCACGCCACCCCTTGGTGGTCAGCAAACATCATAGTGATCGATTAGTCTCCCAGTGGAACTCCCGTAGGGACAATTTGCATATTAGGCTTTTATATAGATAGATAGATAGATAGATAGATAGATAGATAGATAGCTATAAAGTAACAATTATAAATAATACTAATGAAATTCCATGCACTAATATCTCCCACTTAGCATGGAAAATTGGAAATTAAGTAAATACTTATATAGGTTGTTTTATTTTTGTCTTTGTTTGTTGTTGTTGTTGTAGTTGTTTGTTATTTTAATCCTCACCTGAGGATATTTTTCCATTTGTTTTTAGGGCAAGTAGAAGAGAAAGGGAAAGAGAGAGAAATATCAATGTGAGAGAAACACATTGATTGGTTGTGTCCCTTTGGTCCACAGGCTAATGCTCTATCCACTAAGAAAAACTGGCTAAGGCATACAAGTTTTTAATCTTAACAAAAATAATTTTAAATGGCATATAACAAAAATGTTTACTTATTTAATAAGACCACAATACAGTTATTATGTTCAATAACCACTTGTATTCAAGATATGACCCCCTCATTTCTAGAATCATCATTTAACACAGTTTAATATTAAAAGTTGTATAATATATAGTGCTTGTGAATAGGTGTCTTCTTCCATGGGTAGAGTAATAAAACTTATTACCTGGACAGGTTCAAGAATCATCTAAGATATGTATGAAAAAAATAAAGTGGGAATTAGTATAATGGCTGTCACAGCATATATTTTACAACATACTTCATTGATTTACCCCCATTTAATTCAACTAATATTTATCCAGTGACTTTCATGTAGGTGATATGTGCTAGGGGCTGTGGACACATGCAAAGGATAAAAACACAAAAATTATGTTTCATGAAGCAAATTTTGTAGAGAGAGAGTGAAAACTAATCTAGAATTTAGAAAATACATATTACTGATAATTTGTTCTAGGAAATTACAAGGAAATAAATCATTTATAAGCAGAAAATAAGGGGTCATTTGCCTTTGATACTCTCATAAGTAACAGCTTCTTTGAGAAGATGATAGCAAACTGAAATTTTAAGAATGAGTATGAGTAAGGCATATCAAAGTAGAGACCAGAGCACTCCAGGCTAAGGGAATAGCAGGTGTTGAGAACCTAATGGGAAGCTAAGTCTTGCTCACATAAAGCAGATAGTTATGTCTCTTTGTGGCTAATTTGCCTTACTGGTGGCCTCCAAGACAGATGCAAAATGAATACTCCAGCAAACCATTTCTCTGTGCAAAACAGTCTCAGAATTATTTGGGAATATTTGAAAAATGTTCATAGTCTATTTTTATTAACATTAAAAATCCTATATAATAAAGAGGTAATATGCAAATTGACCCTCATGCCCTCACATCACCAATGATGACCACTCCCACATTATCACAAGATGGCTAGCAGTTAGGTGGGGGGGAGTTCGAGGGATCAGTCTGGCAGGGGAGGGCAGTTGGAGGTGATTGGGCCAGCAGGGGAGTGGTTATGTGTCAATCAGGCTGGCAGGCAGAGTGGTTAGGGGCAATCAGGCAGCCAGGTAGGCAAGTAGTTAGGAGACAGCAGTCCCGGATTGTGAAAGTCTGGCTGCCTATTTAGGCCCCCTAGGGGTCCCAGATTGGAGAAGGTGCAGGCTGGGCTGAGGGACACCCTCCACTTAGTGCCCAAATTTTTTGCACCAGGCCTCTAGTATTAATATATTTTCCAATGAGAAGAATGGATAACATGTTTTTTAAAATAATACTTCAAGCTCTGTCTTCAGAATTTCCTAGTCATACTTCATATTCTCCCTCACAAAATCTGCCAAATATCTTTAAGAGATTCCAGCCATGGGTCTGAGTCCAGCTGCTTCCCCAGCAGGATTTAATTTCTTAAGCATTGTACATTCCAGAACATTTCAATCTATCTTTCAAAATTTTTTTCTCTTAACTCTCAGACTCCCACATAGTCCCAGAACTTAGAAAATATCCTATGGAAAGAATTGGTCAAGGTTTCAGCATCCTCAATTTTCTGCTTTGTTATTTCAGCACTGCATGTCAACTGAGTAAACCTTCCTGGCTTCTCTTTCCCCAGCAGAGGCTCTCTGCTTGGGCTACGCCTGATCTGCAACCTGTGCTGAGAATTAGCAAATATCCAGTCTTACAATGAAGTGAACTTGAGTCAAATTCCACTTATCAACTTAATCCTGTAAAGCACTGTTTTCCCCTTTGGCACTTTGATTCAAAAGAAGCTTGTCATAATTCAGGTCCAGAGTTCCATAATACGATAAATGGCCAGGCATTTCACTTCCCCTATTCTAATATTACTCCATGAGCTCTCTTATGGGAGATAAAGAGGAAAATATGTAATTCACATGTTATAATAGGTCTTCCTATTATGTGTCAGCCATATCCTCAAGGAAGAGGCTCTAGCTCTCTGAACTGACCTAAATCTAGGAATTAGTCAGGGATTATAACCATAGGTCACTCAGTTCAGTATTTGTTGATCACATTAGATATGTCATTCTTATTGTTTTGTTGTTGTTGATGATGATGGCTATTCATTTCTATATTTCAAGAAAGGACTTAGTTTATGGTCAATCTATTTTGTTCCCAGAAAACTCATAATCAACTTGTAACTCCAGTTAAAACTAAGATCTGTGCTGGTCAAACCATTCAGATAACCAGGTTTAATGGAATACCACTGCAGAGCTGTCAGCTGGTTATGGCAGTGGAAGAGAAAAAGCAAGACCAGAGGTCATTAAACAGAATGAGTGCTATGCCAATCTGTGGATGGTGGTGGTGTGGTGCACACAGCTATATGGAGAGAAAATGTTCTATTTTTCTCTAACTTCTGGGAAGATAACTGAGCATTATATTTCTGTGGAAACTGGAAGATAGAAACAGATAGTAAACTTTCATGACTACTCCCATAATAGCCCTGCCATTTGTCCCTGGAAAAGCAAGAGGGTATAACCAAATAATAATGTAGAAGCCCGAGGTCATATCTCTTTCACATTATCTATATTGTTTTCCAGTTGTAAGCACCAGTCCTTCACTGAACAGTTAGAGAAAGCAGTAGGTAAAGATAATAAAAATTAGCTATGACTCTTTGAAAGTGTTTCATTCTTTTTGTATAGTCTAGTATTGTATTTATATACTACATCTTTTTATGCAATCATTTATTGATAGGTGTTGGGTAAAGTGTTGGAGGTTAGGTTGAAAGGTGAAGGGAATAAGAAGTTACAAAATAGTCACAGGATATAAAGTACAGTAAGGAAATATAGTCAATAATATTATAATAACTATTTATATATCATGTCACATGGATACTAGAATTATCAGGGAGATCACTTTATAAATAATACAGTTGTTTTACCATTACACAGTACACGTGAAACAAATATGAATTAAAAACATATATATAAAGGTCTTAGACAATTGCATGACACATACAAAGAGCTGTAAAAAAAAAAAAAACAGTCAAAAAATACTTTGTAGTTAAGTGGTACAAGATAAAGAGACAATTGAACAAGGGTAAGAGAATACATATAGCCGAAACTGGTTTGGCTCAGTGGTAGAGCGTCGGTCTGCGGACTGAAAGGTCCCGGGTTTGATTCCGGTCAAGGGCATGTACATTGGTTGCAGGCACATCCCCAGTAAGGGGTGTGCAAGAGGCAGCTGGTTGATGTTTCTCTCTCATCGACGTTTCTAGCTCTCTATCCCTCTCTCCTCCTCTCTGTAAAAAAATCAATTAAAAAAAAATATATATATATATATATATATAGAGAGAGAGAGAGAGAATACATATAAAAAAGGTGAATGGAACAGAGAATGTTAGCAGAAATAAGGCAATATAGGTCTTTACTGACCTTCCTCAAAAAGGTGCCCATGGGGGAAACTGGGTCCAAGCTAAGATTTAAAACTGAGTAAATTGTTTTAAAATCAGTGCTTTGTCTGTCTCCTTGCAAGCAGCACTGAACTAGAGATTCTTCTATTGGTGCATATGTATTAGAAACAAACTGAGTTAAAATTACTGTTCAAAGGCTAAAGAGTTTACATAAATGAGAACATAATATATCTTCTGGTAAGTTGTTAAGCAATTTATTTGTGATGCTTTACATTATAACAGGTCTGTGTGTTTGAGGCCTCATTTACAATTTTTAAAATTACATGTTATTATTTCCAAGGCAGTTCATAATTTTTTAGTGAAAGCAATTAAAACAGACTTATGGCAATGAAAGCACACATTTACCATAAATTTAATGATTTGGTGGTGGATAAAATATGGTCCTCAATTATGCATACTGTATGAATTATTTATAGATGCAATGTAAGAGGAGCTTTTAGTTGTCTGAGCAAATGGGTTGGGGCCCTAGCATTTCTGATATTGCCATGAGAAGACTTCTCTCAAGTATCTAAGAGCCCTTTTAGCCTCAGCCTCAGAATAAAAACATGAGGGGCCTAGCAGAGCCCAACCCTAATGAGAAGCTAAGCCCATTCATACCTACAGTGTGGAAAAAAAGCCAGTCCACCAACTCTACCCTTGATTAGCTGATTCACAAGAGAATTGGAGACCTGTGATTATGGGACTATATCTTATTGCTATTATATGTAACCGAGCTTTGAGTAGATTGTTAATATGCATTATTGAGTCAATAGCTGACAGATCAAGATATTGCCATCTAGTAGTGGAGTGCTGCTATGCCAATAATCTAAAACACATGTGTCAAACACAAGGCCCGCGGGCCAAATCCGTCCCGCCAGGCCTTGCAATGTGGCCCGCACCTCGCTGTCATCACTGCACTCCGCTGCGTTTCCATCACAATGACAGTTTATGACTGTTCAGTAAACCATTCGGCCCGCGATTTAGGCTGGATTTTAGATTTTGGCCCCTTCTCTGATTGAGTTCGACACCCCTAATCTAAAACATGTGGTATGCCCATGGACTTTGTGACTAGAGAACAAAAGTTACAAAAACTAGTACATGCCCAGTGCACAAAATTCTTGCATGGGAGGCAAGCGGGAGATGTCCCCTCAGCCCAACCTGCACCCTCTCCAATCTGGGACTCCTTGGGGATGTCCAAATGCCAGGATGTCTAAACTGGCAGTCATACATCCCTCTCACAATCCAGGACTGCTAGCTCCTAACCACTCGCCTGCCTGCCTGCCTGCCTGATTGCCCCTAACTACCCCCCCTGCCAGGCTGGTCACCCCAACTGTCCCTTCAGCATACCTGGTCACTCTAACTGCCCCTCCCCACTGACCTGGTTGCCCCTCACTGCCCCCCCCCCCGCAGGCCTGGTCACCTCTTACTGCCCCCATGCCAGCCTAGTCACCCCTAACTGCCTTCCCCTGCCAGCCTGGTTGCCCCCAATTGCCCCCCCCACCAGCCGACCGGGTTACCCCACGCACCTGCTGTTCAATCATTTGGTCGCCCTTCACTAACCTCCCTGCTGGCCTTGTTGCCCCACACAGCCTGCTGTTTCATCATCCATCCAGCTGTTTCGGTCATGATGGCCTCTGGCTTTTTATATATTAGGTTTATAGGGGCTTGGAGAAAAGAGAACAGGCCAGTTTAAAAAACAAAGAATTAATGAAGACTGTAGAAACTTTGAAATGTCAGATTTGAAAATAAAACTTTTTTTTAATCTTTAGTCTCTTCAACCAGTAATAATTCAGAAGTTAAAATACAGCATTAAGGTGGAACTCAAAAATCTATGTCCTGAAAATACTTCCTATAGATATAAATAAATAAACCAAAGTCTTATCAACCTTACCATTGTTTAAGTCTTCTGAAATGAATATGCTGGCACCTATTAAACCCCTATCATCTACAAAATAAGGTAAAGCACATGGTCCCACAAAACAAGAATAATCCCTTTAAAAACTTGGTAGGGCTGTTGGCACATAGAGTTGACTGGAATTTAAAATATTAAAATAAACACATTTTTGAGAGATCTATATTGGCAAGAATGTTGTGTCTATTCAAAATGGCAAACAACAACAACAAAAAACACACTTCTGGTCCTCCACTTACTATAGGTAGAGAATAAATAGAAAATGCACCAGGAAGTGGAACCAACATCAGGTAAAAAATGTTCCTATCCCAGGTTTAGGAATACAAGACAATGTCTGCCTGGCAAGAACTCAGAATTCTGAAGGATTGGTGGCTCCAATGTGTTTCTTATTTCTTCTCGCTTCAAATGAAAGTGTTTATTGAACTTATCCTGTCCCTATTCCACAGTCATTTGTTTGGAATATGGATGGAGAATAACTTGTCTTTTTAATAGGTCTCCATGTAAAAATAAGAGATACCATGCCTGATGTAGATCAGGAGATCCTAAGCAACAACTAGTAACTAGGGTGTAGCAGATGAGTGAACTTTGTGTGCGGATGCATCCGAAATAACAGCGACCAAGGGAATGAACTGTGATAGACTTAATTATTTTTGCCACTCTTAACTCTTCCCTATAACAACATCTAACACCAGGTGACTTGCTTTGGCTAATTGGATTTGCCTAATAGGGAGTAAGGGGTTGAAATATGCTCACATGAATAGGTTTCTTTTTTGTCCTACTGGTTCTCCTTCAGGTAATACTAACACACATGAAGTAGACCTTAGCTGACCTTATGGGAAGAAGACAAGCTCTACAGACCTGCAGCCTGAGGAAGAGCATCACAGCTGAGTCCAGCCTAAATGTGCCAACCTAGCGCTTCATTCTGAAACATGAAAATAAGAACCATACCTAATGATGTTGTCTCTGAATTTTGGGGTGAATTTTAGGCAGCATTTTGTGACAGTAGTATACTGATACATTTATAAACCATATATTTTGTAATGGAGCAAATACTATCCTCAGAGAAAGAACTTTCTTGACCTTAACCAATATAGATAAAGGAGGAAATTTTTATTCATTTTGATAAGATCTAACATGTTAATCAAAGTGTGTTTCCCCAGAACACTTTGGAAAAAAATTTTCTCCCTCTTGAGTTATTTTAGAAAATTAGCTTTAAACCATGGTTAGGAAAAAGAGCTCAGAGAATTCATCTTTTTTATAAATATTTCTAGAGGCTGGGTGCATAAAATTTGTGCACATGGGAGGAGTCTCTCAGCCCAGCCTGTGCCCTTTAGCAGTCTGAGAGCCCTCAGGGGTTGTCCAACTGCCACAGAGGCTGCCACTGCCCCTGTACTTGGCAGCAGTGAGCCCAGCTTCTAGCTGAACAGTGTTCCCACTGTAGGAATGCACTGACCACCAGGAGGCAGCTCCTGCATTCAACATCTGACCCTTGGTGGTCAGTACACATCATAGCGACTGGTCATTCTGCAATTTGGTCAATTTATATATAAGCCTTTTATTTTATAGGATTTGCCTTTTAACCTACAATATTAAAATTTTTTAAAGTAAAGATTTAATGATAGAGAATATAAAGTTTATAATAAAAATTGAGGAAATTAATATATTTTAATTCTTTTATTTCCTTATCAGACACACAATTTGAAATGAGCACATACCTTTATTTTTGTTATAGTAGGTTATTGTAGGAAGTTTAAATTTTTTAATATGGCTCTGTATAATAGATGTCACATCCTTAAAATTATTTCAGAAAGTAAATTATTATCATCCTAGATAATAAAAGGCTAGGTGGAGTCACACAATGTCATCACAAAATGACTGCCCCCACATCATCACAAGATAGCCACCACAAGATGGCCACCCTTGTATGGTCACAAGATGGCTGCCACAAGATGGCCACCACAAAATGGTAACAAGTTAGCCTGTAGGCGAGGGCAGTTATAGGTGATCAGGCCAGCAGGGAGGGCAGCTGGGGCTGACCAGGCCTGCAGGGGAGGGCAGCTGGGGGTGATTGGGCCCACAGGAGAGCAGTTAGGGGGGCAATCAGGCAGGCAGGCAGGAGAGTGTTTAGGAGCCAGCAGTCCTGGATTGTGAGAGGGATGTCCGGCTGCCAGTTTAGGCCTGATCCTCAAAGGGTCACAAATTGGAGAGGGTGCAGCCCGGACTTAGGGACACCCCCCCATGCATGAATTTCATGCACTGGGCCTCTAGTCTAGGGGTGTCGAACTCAATCAGAGAAGGGGCCAAAATCTAAAATCCAGCCTAAATCGCGAGCCAAATGGTTTACTGAACAGTCATAAACTGTCATTGTGATGGAAACGCAGCGGAGTGCAGTGATGACAGCGTGGTGCTGGCCACATTGCAAGGCCTGGCGGGACGGATTTGGCCCGCGGGCCTTGTGTTTGACACATGTGCTCTAGTCTATATATACTTCTCTTAAATTTTTTATAACTTATTAACTTTGTTTTATAACAAAATTAACTTTGCTCTATAACAAAAATGTAAAAGTAATTACTTTATGGAATGTGGGGGATTATCTAGGCATGATGCATGTGTGGAATTGAAAATTATATAAGCTGCAATTTATTTTACTTTTATGTTTCAGGAGTTTGTTCTTTTAACAAACACTATCAATATTGTATAAGTCACATTAGACCATAATTTTCTAAATATACTCTCAGTATAATATTTCATGTTTTAATATTTGGTATATTTCTCTCAAATTTTTATGGTTTTAATGTTATTTTCTATACATCTGACTAGTTTTAGAACATTTTAATTGTAAAACACAGATTAAATAGTTATATTCATAGACCCTGCAAACTTTCATTGGGCATGCCTTGCAAAAAAATGTTTACAAAAGTTCTTCAGTCAGGAAAAAATGTTATATTGGTTAGTATAGTTAATTAAACAGTGACCCCAACCAAACTGTCTGAAGTCTAGCTGAAGAGAACACCTACAACTAAGAATATAAAGAATAAGTCATTCAAGACTGGTAAGAAGGGTGGAGACTCAGAACAGGCAGGTCCTTACACCCATGGGTGGTGGATAAAAATCAGGAGGGATATCCTCACTATTGTAGGTCCTCCATGAAGATCTAGGGGTCAGGTCCTGCATCAGGCCCTCAGCAGGTTTCCAGTGCTGGCCAGAGAAGTCCCTATAATTTCGGTTGTGAAAACCAACAGGGATTGTGGCTGAGTAACACTGAGGCCCCTGGGATTCCAGGCATTCCTCTAAAAGGGCCCACACACAGACTTATAATACGTGGGTGCACTCACTCAGTTCCAGTGCTAGGTCAGCAGCTCAAAAGCACCAGGAACATACCTGGAGGATAAATTGTCTGACATCGGGTGAGAGCTGGAAGGGCAGCTTTCTCCCAGAGAGAGGTGCTGGCAAAAGCCCTTGTTCCTTTTCTGAGTCCTCCCCACACAGAGGCATTAGGCATACAACACACTGAATATTCATCAATTTGGCTAGCCCTGTTTGACCTGCCCTGGTGATTCCCTTGTACTTTTAAGTATTTTTTTTCTTATTAATTAAATTTATTGATATGACATCCTATATAATAAAATCCTAATATGCTAAGTGTCTGGTCATCCAGTGAACCAATCAAAGCAAAATATGCTAATGCTAATGCTAAGGCTGCTCAACCGCTCACTATGATGTGCACTGACCTCCATGGGGCAAACACTCCAACTGGTAGGTTAGCTTGCTGCTGGGTCCTGCAGATCGGGATTGAGCAAGATGGGCAGACATACTCTGGAGCCCTCCCACTGTCCCTCCCCTGCTGGCCAATCTCCTATGTCCCTCCCTGGCCCTGAACATGCACCGATGGGGTCCCTCCATCTGGCCTGTGCCCTCTCTGAAACCGGGGCCCCTCGGGGGATGTTGGAGAGCTGGTTTCAGCTCAATCAGCAGGCGAGACTGAGGGATCCCACTGGTGCACAAATTCTTGCATTGCGCCTCTACTTGGTTAATAAAAGTATATCGTTTTCAAGTGTACAATTTCATCATAGATCATCTGTATATACCTGAAATAAATTACATAGAAGAAAACATAGATACTAAACTTATGGACATTGATCTTAGAGAAAGTTTCATGAATTGACCCCAAAGGCAAAATAAGCAAAGGTAAAAATAAATGAATAGGACTATACTGTATGAACTAAAAAGCTTTGGTATAGCAAAAGAAACCACCAACAAAGCAGAAAGACAACCAACAGAATGGGAAAAGCTATTTGCAAGCAACAGCTTCAACAAGGGCTAATATCCAAAATATATAAAGAACTCATATAACTCAACACAAAACAAACAATCCAATTTAATAAATGGGCAAAGAACCTGAACAGACCCTTCTGCCAAGAAGACATACAAATGGCCATCAGACATATAAAAAGATGACAAACAACCCCTTTTGGAAATGAGAAAAAATATTAAAATGGATATTTCACTAAAAGAAATATACAGATGTCAAATAAGCTTATGAAATACATAATTTTAATTAAATATTTCAAATTAAAACAACACTTAAGTACCATTACATTCCTAATTCAAAGGCTAAAATCCAGGGAAAAACACACACCTGATAATATCAGTTGCTAGTAAAAATTTAAAACAACAGGAATTATCATTTATTGCTAGTTGAAGTGCCAAAAGATACAGGCACTTTGGACAATAGTTTGATAGCTTGCAAAGGTTAACATAATACCGCCATACAACCTAGCAATTGCACTTCTAAGTATTTACGTACTTATTTTGGAAAACTTAATTGTAACCAAAAACAAAACAAACAAACAAAAAAAAAACTGCACAGGAATGTTTATGACAACTTTACTCATAATTTCCCCAAAACAAAGGAAGCAACCAACATGCATTTCAATAGGTGAATAAACTGTGGTACTCTGATAAAATAGAATATTATTCAGCAGTAAAAAGAAATAAGCTATCAATCCACAAAATGACATTATTTTAAATATTAATGTACATTGTGAAGTGAAGAATGCATATTAGAAAAGACTAAATACTGTATGATTTCAGTCGTATTACATCTAGCAGAGGCAAAACTATAGACATGAAAATTGGTACCTGCCAAGTCTGTGGGTAGTGGAGGGGAGGATGGTGAGTAGGTGATGTACAGATGATGTACCCTCTCTCCACTATTGTACACCTCTGGTCTGATTCCTCAAACCCAGGGGCTCATTCCTCAAACTCATGCTTCCTGCTCCTTAGGCTAAGCACTTAGAGCCATCCTTTATTTCTTACTTTTATTATATTGCACAGTCAACATGGCTACAAATGTCATTGCTTGTAGCTACAAAATATAACCAGAATAATACCACTTGGTATAACTATTATGTATAATAGAATATGCAATCCTAGGTACATGGCACTAGGCACTTTTCAAAACCTACATGAGTTTTAGTACAAATAGTAGTGTCAATGAATCCAAGATAATGTATATATCTGAGGTATCCCAGGATGGGATAAAGAATGCAGAGGGGAAAAAAAATACTACAACTATATTATAAATATCTGAATCATCTTCACTGACCCTCATAACTTTCAAAGAAGTGGATTTTATTTAATTATTTTACAAATAACAAAATGCAAAAAGCAACAACAACAACAAAAACAACAGCCCATGTAGTAACCAAGCATTATACTCTGGTTGACAAACTTGTTTTACACTACTAGACAACTCTGAGCTATGTCAGCAGCCTCAAATGTTCTTTCTCCCATGCTTCTTTTTGCTTTGGCTAAAATACTTGGAGACATCCATTACTTCTCACTTTTATTATATTGCACATTCAATGCATTTGCAAATTTGATTGCTTGTAATTTCAAATGCAATCAGAACACCATTTTTTTTTTTTTTTTTTTTTTTTTTTTTTTTTTTTTTTTTTTTTTTTTTTTTTTTTTTTTTTTAGCAGCTCCACTTATGTTACAAGGCAAGAAACCACTGTCTTTTTAAATTATTCCAAATCCTCCCATCTGGTGTCCCAGGACCTGTCTCAGCCCTGTACATGATTTTAGATAATTTCTCTGGTCAAAATCATCAAATTCTATAACTATGTAATCAATAGCCATTATATATCAAGTTTTTATGTAATCTTCAGTCACTTTTAGTGACTTTCAACAGTTGTTTAGGATAAATTTGTTGGAATGGGAATGTTTTTTTTTATATTTTCCAGACTGAATTTTAAAGAATATTTATTTATGCAGTTCCATTCTCTATGTCTTTAAAAAAATATGAATAGCCTTTTATTTCCTAGTATAGCTTTAATAAGTACAAGAAGTAAGTATTATGACCTTTCTACATGCTTCTTTTTCCCTGTAGAAGATAATTTCTATAAAATAAAACAGACAATAATCAGGATAAGTGTTCACTGTAGGTATCTGTTCATTTTTCATCATTATGGTACTAGTAAAGGGTGAGATGAAGCTTAGTCTTTGATTTTAATTTAAATTGATTTTACTAGTAAATTGGATTTTGTTATGCTTCATAAGGATATATTTTGTGTAGCAAACTAAATTGCCTACCTTTACAAATTGATATGAACCAGGAAAGAAACTTCATTTTATGAAAACTTTTTAATATCTAGGCAGAAATGTAAAATTTACTCTTGCAATCATTGTGGTTCTACTGCATTAAGAATTCTATTTATCTAAGCAAAAGGAACCCATTAGCTTGCACTTAGGCATTCATCTCTGTGCCTCTACCCTATTACATATTAATATATTTAATGTATTCAACATCTTCGGATGTTTTAAACATGATCACATGCATTTATGCTACCGGTAGAGTTTGGGCATACTTTTACCACCTATCAGCAAAAACTCTAAAAGCTTTAATCTAATAACATACATAGAATTAGCATCATTAACATTGTTTTCTTGGAAATTTGCATAACCAATTCTAAATGATTAATCTTTTTCTCCATGTCAAATGTATACAGTACCTTAAACATATTTTTTTAGAGGGAGTATATTTTTAAAATAAATTTTTATAGAGGTAGGAAGAGAGAAGCATGTATAGTTGTCTCCCTCACACCACAAGCAGAGATTGAAACCACAACCCCAGTATGTGCCCTGACCAGGAATCAAACCTGCCAACTTTTGATGTACAGGATGATTCTCCAACCAAGTGAGCCACACTGGCCAGAGAAAAATCTTTTTAATTTTATGGATTTTTAAGTCACTATTTTATTGTAAAAGTTCTAGCTCTTCATTTACCTAAAATGCCAATTAGTTATTAGAAGTTATCTTTCTACATTGATTACAGTTAATGTAATATTAAATTTAATTAGACATAAATGTGTTCAACCTGACAATCTACAAATAAAAGTTACACAAAAATATTGTTGATATTACAATGACCAAATAATTAGCATTCAATTTTCTTATTGAATTTGCTCATTGGAAAACAATAACTGTTCCTCTACTACTCTCTGTCCAACAAGTGCCAGTTAAATCACTGTAGAGAATTATGCATTGTTGGTGTCAGACACTATTCATTGGCTGCTAACAATTTGTCCTCTTCACTTCATTAAACCCAAATACTGTTTGAGCCATACTATGCTAAATGAATAGAAGCCTATTCACTAATTCCAGGTATTAGTTATTATTGGTCTAAATGAAGCATAATCATTCTATATCATCTATTAGATACTGGTTAGGAGTGAGAGTGTCACCTAATTCTGATTCATGAATTGTAAGAAGTCTTATGATTAGAATTTTGAGAAATCTCATTTTCAAATTAAGAGAGGGAGAAAGGAAATACTTTTTCTCTTCTTTTTAAATGTGGTTTTTTGAAGATGCAATAGAGATTTGGCAGCTATCTTTAGGCCATGAGGGACAAATCTGAAAACCAAAAGTTAACACAGTTTATTAAAATGCCAGTAAGAGTTTTATTATTAACCACGAGTTATTGCATCAAAATTGAAAATACTTATCATCTAGATTCCTTGTTAGGTGAAATAATGAAATGTCTCTGTTGTTTAAGGCTTTGTTCCAGTACTGTGCACTCATTTTTATTGACACAGCTTCTTTTACTGTTTGAAAATTTGGATCCCGAATAAGTAAGCATAATTAGCTATGTCTACTATTATAGGTAATATTTTAAATAATGGCTAACATTTATTATGATTTAATGCCCCTTTGCATAGGTTTTATGTCCTGTAATTATCACCATAATATTATAAAATATATAATTATACCTACTATCCAGATAAGGGGAAAAAGACACAGAAAACTAGAGAAAGTGCACAGAAATTGGAAATTAAAAATTCACATGCAAATCTCACCCTAGAGCTCCAGTTATTGATGGCGCACCATCAGAGAATATATAGGCAGAGACAGAGAAGCTTGAAAGCACATCATATAATCCACATTTCTTATAAAAACTAAAAACAAATAAAAAACTATCATATTTGCAATGAAAAAATTTATATAAAATAAAGCTGAATGGCTACACTTTATTAAAAATATCCTATTACTATTACCTCTTAGAATCTATATACTATTAGATATTTCACCTCAGTTAAGTATTATATAACTGCTGTATTATTTCCCTAAACAAGTGATAAATCATACTCATAAAACATATTACTAGGGATCGGAAAAATCTTTAAACTGTTATTTACAGTAAATCTTAAACAAACATGAACTTGTGATTTTAAGAAACATGTCATAATAATAGTAATATAATATATTCAAAATGTGGACTGAGAAGAAATATCTACCTTGGTGAAAAAACATATAAGACTAAATCCTTAAGCCAAATTTCATGACTTGAACTCCAGAAAGGGTGGGTGAAATAAGGACAAATTTCTTTCTTTATTTCTTATTTTTCCATAGGCTAGACTCCTGTTATCAAGATGTCAAATTATAGGATAGAAAATATGTGATTCACTTTTCTTACCCCTGAGAAAGTACAAGAGTCTCAAGTACAGTTCATCTATAGAACTGTGAATTTATCTTTTATATGATCTCCCCAGATTCCACTGCTGCATGTGTAACCCTGAACTTTTGATCTGGTGATCTTGTATCTTGTCATGTAATAAACAACTTTAATTTTCTTTTTCCATCTCTCTTGAAAGAATGTGTGCATCTTTGAATTACTTGTGTAATTCACATATTGGTATTATGATGTAGATTATAATGTATTAAACACAATAAATAATAAAACAAAATATTTCAGCATAAACACGAATAGTATGCTGTATCATCTAATTTGTTAACAAATTAAAGACTACTGTAATTCTCACATTACTCTGTGGTGCAAATGTAGTTTTAACATTTATTTCTGATTGTTTTCTACATATATTAAAAATAAGCTTTTTACTAATGTTATCCAAATACAGTTCTATATTTACCTATAATTATTCTGCCATAATATAATTGAGTAGAAAAAAATTGAATAATATATGAATCATTTGCATATTATACTTAGTATTTCTATTTATGCAGATAAATGTAATTTTAAGTAAATGTCTTGATAATATGATCTGATAACTCAGAAAAGATTAGAACAATATCTAATCTTTTGGGACTACAGATAACTGTATTTATGGTCAACAAAAACATTTTCAGGCTGTTGCTTAGCAACCTACATGCAAGAGAAAATTTGCATCATTGCTTAAAGAATAAGGATTAGGATAATGATATTAAATTCTTCAACAGTGTTTGGTATTATTACTCTTCAACATTCATTAACAATATTAACTTGGTTAGCTTTCTAATTTCACTTGTAGTTATCAGTTTATTTATTAACTTTTATATAAAAGCACAGAAAGAGAAAAACATATAAAACCTTTGAAAAAGAAAATGGAAAGAGACGGTGAGAGAAAGGGGAAGAGAGGAAGGGAGGGAGGGAAAAAGAAAGAAGGAAAGAAGGAAAGAAGAAAGAAAGGAAGGAAGGAAGGAAGGAAGGAAGGAAGGAAGGAAGGAAGGAAGGAAGGAAGGAAGGAAGGGATAATAGAAGAAAGATGAAAACAACCATTTTATTATTCTTTAAGGGAGAAAAAAAAACTGTCACAATGAATGTGAAAGTACTATCTTCCCCTCTATTTTGGAGGCCATTTTATGGCAAAACAACTATATTCTTGTGAACTATCTCTTCAGTGAATTTCATACAGAAAAATTCAAATGGGAAGTCAAAAACAGATATCTACAACCACAAGGGTGTGAATATTGGCCCTTTAGCACCCTTACTCATTTGCCAGGATACCTCTGCCAAGCTATATATTTCCACTTGCATCCCAAAAAGAACAGCAGTGGCATTGTTAGAATTGAGTAATGGGTCATTTCATTCTTATTTTCTCTTTAAGGTATTTTTTTAAAAATATATTTTATTGATTTTTTACAGAGAGGAAGAGAGAGGGATAGAGAGTTAGAAACATCAATGAGAGAGAATCATCGATCAGCTGTCTCTTGCACACCCCCCACTGGTGATGTGCCCGCAACCAAGGTACATGCCCTTGACCGGAATCGAACCTGGGACCTTTCAGTCCGCAGGCCAAGGCTCTATTCACTGAGCCAAACTGGTCTTGGCAGTTTTTGTGTTTTTGTTTGTTTGTTTATTTGTTAGTCACAGGAGCCTAACCACCTACAACAAGCAACATTAAGCTATATTATGAAATTTTGATAATTGGTCACTCATTAATACTAACTGATAATTTCTTTATATAAAAATAAGATTTGCATATTTCATTTCTTCCTTATACCTCTATTATTATTAATGGTACTATTATGATGTTAGCTGTCTAAGTCAGAAATCAGTTCATTGTTATCCACACTTATGTGTTTCTGCTGCCTGTATGTAATAGCCAACTATATCTTGCTTACTTCTGTTATCTATTTTCTCCTCTCAAATCCAAGTCATTCTTTCCATACTCACTGCACTTGCATCAGTGCTTTCTTCCATTATCCTCAGAAGTACTTCTAAATTGGTCTTTCCATTTAGTCTCTGCTCTCCAAAGTGTATAAACTGTTCACAGAGTGTTCTTTCTGCCTCAGTGCTATCGCTAACTTAAACATAGCAAAGGCTTCTTATTATCTGCACACAAAAGTCAAAACTCTTAACCTCGCAAAACACATGACATGGAGATGTAGCCTCTGCTTAGCTTAGCTGCATATTCACTCAGCAATTTCTCCCCGTTATATGCAGTACTGAAATGATATTGACATACATTTTCTAAATTCAGTAGTCTTTTTCTTTCTTTCACTATTTTAGCATATAATCCCTATGCATATAATTTCCTCCACTTCCTTATTTAGAAAATAACTAATTTGCTTCTCCCCAAAAGCCTCTGTTTAACTCTTTCTCCCAGTGAAATGGAATATTCCCTAATCAGTGTTAGCTTGTAGCAGATGCATACTTCTGTTACTATACCTTCTTATATTTATTTACAGGTCAGCCTCTGATACGATAAGTAGGCATTACTTTCTCCGTTTTTCTTTCCTTAGGACCTATATAATGTCTTTTAGATTCTAGAGCTTGGTGTATAACACATATTAAATAGTCAATAATATGATGTTGAATAGATGAGTTAATTAATCTGTTCAATAAATGATTGAAGGAGTAACATAAATTTTAAAAGATAACATTGATGGGGACATTTGATCTTTGAAACAACATTTTTTGTTCAGTGAAAAAGAACTTTTAAACTCAAAACCAGGATTTGTTATTCACCTTCTTTATTCAATAAATATTAATTGGATGTGAATTTTATACCCTACACATAATTAAAATGGTTTCTCCCATAACATACTTACAATCCTATAGGCAATGGTTCATGACGGAGAAGAGATTGGCTGGTACTTGTCGTCATTGAGCTGTTTATCAGATTGAAAAGAGAACGGCTTACCTGGGACTTGAAGAACAGAAGTATCACCGAAATAGGTTAAGAGAATGAACAAGTCTAAGCCAAATGAAAATGGATATAGAAGACATTTCAAGGAGATATCGGAGTAGGGACAAAGGTTTGGGTGTGAAAGAAAGAATGATATTCGGAGGGAAATGAAGATAACTAATACATGGTTAGAAAGCCTCAGGTCCAGATTAATTGTATGCATTTACTGGCCATAGCTTATTGTAAGAATACATGTAGAAGCAAAGATTTATTAAAGCATTCCTTAAAGATTTACTGAGAACCACTAATGCAACAGGTACTGTGCTAAGTTCTAGGGATATCATGTTAATCCAAGAGCAATAGACCTCAAGTTTACATACCGACTTACATTCTAGTGGTGGAGAGTTATGTATGTTTTGGTGCCGCATATGGCTAACAAGGTTGTGATAGAAAAGAAGAGGATCTGATTAGCAGATGCAATGATGGAAACTGAAGCATAACAAACTTATCTAGAAGTTAAAAATCCAAGCTTCAGAGACACCAGAAAGTCATTCAAAATTCAACTTCAACCCTGCCAGCCCATTGCTGGGCTGAGTTTCTAGGATATATATAATGAAATTGGGAGAATGGGCAACCTACAATAGTTTAGGATCAGAGGAAACAAGATTGAATTGCTTGTAGGTACAACCAAGAGGATACTGCAATATTGATACCCAGCATGTGATCTTAGCTGAGAAGACATTTTCCATCAGGGTTTAGATGACAGTAAGAACATGGGCATAGATGAACATAGAAGGAAAAATTAAATATATATTAGCAAATAATAGCCCATGAATGGATTTTGTTGTTTTTGTTGAAAAACGATTTGTCATTATCTGTTATTTTTTGAAGATTAAAATTTCTCCCTTGCTCCCTCTTGCTACTTTTAGAATTGTTTCTGTTTTTCCTCACAGTTTTACTGTAAAGTGCTATTGTGTGCTGTTCTTTGTATTTCTTTACCTTGCAAGAGGTCATAATCCTCTTTGAATCTATTGGTTATAATTATTTTATAAATAGTTAGTAGCTTTTTAAATATTGCTACTGCCACAATTTTATGGGACTTTAATAAACAAAGGATAGATCTTTTCACTTACATTTTTTTCCCTGTATGTTTTTCTTTTTCTCTATCTGTGCTTCAATTCAGATAATTTCTATTAAATGATTTTAATATTTCTAATCTTATCCTGGAATTTTTTTTCCAGCTAAATCCAAATTTTTTTTAACTTTATTATGTTTGGGTTTTTTTAGATCTAGAATAGTCATTTGCTTCTTTTTTAAAATAGTTTTAGTAAACTTTTAATCTTATTCATTTTACCCATTTTCCTATTTCTTTTAAACAATTAACTATTTTATTTTATTTTATTTTATTTTATTTTATTTTATTTTATTTTATTTTATTTTAAATATATTTTATTGATTTTCCACAGAGAGGAAGGGAGAGGGATAGAGAGTTAGAAACATCAATAAAAGAGAATCATCAATCAGCTGCCTCATGCACACCCCCCACTGGGGATTTGCTCACAACCAAGGTACATGCCCTTGACAGGAATCAAACCCAGGACCCTTCAGTCCACAGGCCGACGCTCTATCCACTGAGCCAAACCGGTTCCATCTAACTATTTTATTTTAAATATCTTGTCAGGAAGAGTCAATGTCTGGATACTCTGCAGTCTATTTCTGTGGTCTGATTGTATAAGCATGTGTCACATTTAGTGATGTTCCAGAGCAGGCTCATACCTCTTTGGGAGGGTAGACAGTGAGCATCTCTTCCTAACCCTGCATTGAATAACTTTACATGGATAGTGTGAAACCACTCAGGGTGGAATATTTACATGTGGAAACTAGTAAACTCAATGCTCAATACTCTTCTATTCTCCCAAAGCCATTGCATATGGTTCTGTATCCCTACTAATTCTTTTTTAATTGAATGACAAACATTATCTACAAAATGCAGTGAGCAGTTACTCACAACCTTTTTCATCTCATGGCATACATAAATGAATTACTAAAATTCTGCAATATATCAGGAAATATATTATACTTTGCTGATCTGACAAAAATAATGTATGGCTTTGATTCATTCACACTAGGAGGTTATTGTTGTGCTGGCTGTTGTCAATTTCTATTTAACAATCTAAAGGGAAAGAGGTCAGTGTCCCTAACTAACTAGTCAGGTACTGCATGTTTTAAAAATTATTGCGGCACATCAGTGAGCCTGCTGCAGCACACTGGTTGAAAATCACTGGACCTGAAGCTATTTTTATTTAAGAAGGCTTATCATTTCTTATCATTTCGCCCTGCTTGGCAGATAGGATGATGTCTGGCTAGTAACTTTAATCCCACCAAGCACCTATCTGAGCATGTGGTGGATCATGATTTTGCTAAGGTTCTGTCTATCTTGAGTTACCCAGCTCTTCCGATATAACCCTCCGGAACTTACAACTGAAAGATTTTTCTTTAAACTCCCAACCTTTTGCCTTAGCAAAACCTCGTGTCAAAAAACCTTACTTGCTTTTCCATGGTTTAAGTTCATCTTTTTAGACTCATATCCTTGGCAACTACACAATTCATAGGTCTTGAGGGAAGAATTGGTTGTATATTATAAATTGATTATTAGTTGTCAAAGAAGAAAAAAGTTCCATGCCTCCCTGCTTTGGATATTATTTTGTTGGTCAGTTCATCTTGTTCATTAGAGTCCACAAATAAGTGAGATCTTGTGATATTTGTCTTTCTCAGTTTGTCTTGGAACAGACGGACATACCTCCATGTGGGGCTAGACTCTAGAGGGACAAGAAGAACTAAACCAAAGAACTTATATACTTACTATTGGGTCGGCAGCTAAGTAATTGCGGGTTCACACACATATGGCTTCAGTTGAATTTTTAGGTTTGCAGACGTAGTACAAATGTAAAACACATTTTGTTATTTGGTAGTTGGCTATTCAGCTGTTAATCAGTGAAAAAAGTTTTTTGATCTGTTTTGTAGTTTTTGTTTGGCGTACGTTGAAAAATGGAAAATCAAAAGGAACATTTTCGTCATATTTTGCTTTTTTATTTCCACAAGGGAAAAACGCATTGCAAGCTCATAAAAAGTTATGTGCTGTTTATGGCGACGAAGCCTTAAAAGAACGGCAGTGTCAAAATTGGTTTGCCAAATTTCGTTCTGGTGATTTTTCACTCAAAGATGAAAAACGCTCTGGTCGTCCAGTTGAAGTTGATGACGCCCTAATCAAAGCAATAATCAATTCGGACTGTCACAGTACAACACGTGAGATTGCAGAGAAGCTTCAGGTATCACATACATGCATTGAAAATCACTTAAAACAACTTGGCTATGTTCAAAAACTCGATACATGGGTTCCTCACGAACTGAAAGAATCACAGTTAATGCAACGCATTAGCAGCTGCGATTTGCTAAAGAAACGTAATGAAAATGATCCATTTTTAAAACGACTGATAACTGGCGATGAAAAATGGGTTGTTTACAACAATATCAAGCGGAAAAGATCGTGGAGCAGGCCAGGTGAACCAACTCAAACAACATCAAAAGCTGATATTCATCAAAAGAAGGTTTTGTTATCAGTTTGGTGGGATTACAAAGGAATTGTCTACTTTGAACTCTTACCACCCAACCGAACGATCAATTCTGATGTCTACATTGAACAACTAACAAAATTAAACAATGCAGTTGAAGAAAAGCGGCCCGAATTGACAAATCGAAAAGGTGTTGTATTCCATCATGACAATGCAAGGCCACACACATCTTTGGTCACTCGGCAAAAATTAATGGAGCTTGGTTGGGATGTTTTGCCACATCCACCATATAGTCCTGACCTTGCACCATCTGATTACTTTTTGTTTCGATCTTTACAAAACTCCTTGAATGGTAAAAATTTCAATAATGATGATGATGTCAAATCGTACCTGATTCAGTTTTTTGCTAATAAAAACCAGAAGTTTTTTGAACGTGGGATTATGATGCTGCCTGAAAGATGGCAAAAGGTCATTGATCAAAATGGGCAATACATTACAGAATAAAGTTATTTAGTTCCATGAAAAAATTGTCTTTGATTTTCTTTAAAAAATCCGCAAGTACTTAGTTGCCGACCCAATAGTATACTAGTATGCATACCCCCTGGACAGGAACAATAGGGTAAAGAAGACCTGGGGGTGGTGGAAGGGGCTGAAAGCAGGAGGGGAAAGGAGGGATGGGAAATACCTGTAATACTATCAATAATAAAAAATATATATTTTATAAAAAATAAAAAAATTCTGTGCCATCACTTCTCAATTTTTCAATTTTGTATCTTCATTTATCTCATGGCTTTCTTTGTCTTCCTGCAAGGTTTCTTTTCTAGGGGGGAAAAAAAAAAAAATATATATATATATATATATATATATATATATATATATGTGTGTGTGTGTGTGTGTGTGTGTGTGTGTGTGTGTGTGTATAAAACAATTTTGATCTATGCCTCAAAGGGACAAATATCTAAGGCAGAAGTTTTTCTCTGTAACTTTATCCTCCATAGAATTTGGGTGCTTTTTCTTCTTGTTGATTCAGCAGCCCTCTGATAACTTCAAACAGTTGTTGTTGCTGGCTGTTCTAGTTGTTCTTCATAGGAGCTGTATTCTCCATAAATTACTCACTCTTATCTATAATAGAAGAAGTCTGCTCTATTAAATTACAATTGCTTTGGATTAATTTTCTATTGAATCTTTGGGACCTTGCATATGGCTGATACACAGGGAGTAATTAGACATGTAATGAATTTCTTATTTGTGTAAAAAATATTTCTCCCAGTGAGACAAAGTTACATATTCTTTCTTTCAAAATCCCCAATGTTCTTTTCCTGACATATGTATCCAAAATATCACTTTTTAATTTTTTTTACATGCAATTATTATAAAATATATGACTTCTGTCATTAATTTTTTCATATTGCATTTTTGGAGTATCACTTAATTCTTAATAAATTAAACTTTAAAAAATAATAATCTTTTGGAGGTTTTTTTAAAAAAAATTGATATGTTCATTTCTTTAAAAATAAAGCAAGATGGAATAAAAAATAAATTTAAAAAATAGCCCTATACCAAGGAGAGGGAGAGCTTATTAAAATTACCAAATTCCATAAAAAATCTCTCTCTATTCCTGCTTTTGCTTTCCTTTACAAATGGACTATATATAATTATTAAATAAAATTTTATGTAAAATTTATGGAGAAAACCCTGTGAAATTTCAAACAGCTGAATTTAGGATGAATGTTTTATTTGTAATAAACATTAACATTTAAGTAATTTGTATAATTTTATGAAAGATATAAAACATTAATGAAAGAAGTAGTTTTAAAATTATATTTTTCGATTTAGACAGCATTTATTTACATTCTCCAATGACATCCTATCACACAGCCTTTTTCCTAATTGTTATAATTCTTTTCTCATTCTTGTTTACATATATGTAAGAATTTTTATATTTAAATTATTGAATTTATAACAATAAAATGTACATTTCTTTAGTAAAAAATAAAATATCTTATTTACAGAAGAAAATCTGTTCATTTATGTTCAAATAATATAAAACAAAATGTAATTAATAATATTTTCATTTAAAAATTTTTCTCAAGAACTTTACTTTGGATAGATATTATTAGATAGAAATGGTCTAAATGTATCATGGTATTTATACTATAACTTTCTTACTTAAAGCTTAAAATCTTTGGAAGATGTGGTGGCTTATATTTTAACCATCTACTATGCATTTGCAAAAATTTCAAGGCAGTTTCAACAAGCATTAAATACATCTTGTTTTATCTTGAGAAAATTATCAGATGATCCCCAATTTTGTGCTTAAGATATCAAACAGTTATTTAATAAACGTATCATAAACATCAACAATAGTTTTCGAATTCTACACTGTTATATAATCACAGATAAACAACTCATCACAAATATCAGCACTAATTAAGGTATCCTTAGTTTATTTTAATCTCAGATATGCATTAAATGTTTAAAAAGAGCATCCTATATAATAAAGAGGTAATATGCACATTGACCATCACTGAAATATACAAGATGGCCACCCCATGTGCTCAAAGATGGCCACCCCCATGTGGACACAAGATGGCCAGCAGGGGAGAGTAGTTGGAAGGGACCAGGCATGCAATGTTTAGGCAGTTGGGGGCAATCAAGCCTGTAGGGGAAAGCAGTTAGGGATGACCAGGAGCAGGAGAGGGCAGTTAGGGGCAATTGGGCCAGCAGGGGAGCAGTTAGGCTTTGATCAGGCTGGCAGAGGTATGGTTAGGGTTGATCAGGTAGGCAAGCAGGCAAGCGGTTGGGAGCCAGCAGTTCCAGCTTGTGAAAGGGAGGTCCAATCACCAGTTTAGGCATGATCCCACAGGAATCGGGCCTAAATTGGCAATTGGACCTCCCCCAAGGAGTTCCAGATTGGAGTGGGTACAGACTGGGCTAAGGGAATTTCATTCACCAGACCTCTAGTGTGAATATAAAATGACTCACTAGATATAAAATGTTCTTTTTATCTTGAAGAACATGGTACCAACTTAATAATAGATCAAATAAATTTCTTCCCTTAAGTTGACCACAAAACAAAAATATATTTAATTACAAAAATAGAGATTATTATGTTTCTAAATATATTGTTTGTCTCTTAGAGGGGGAAAAAATGAGAAACAAAATAATTAGTTTTAAACTTTCAATCAAACATTGCAAATAGATACAATAATTTAATAAGATATTAAAATAAAAATCAGCTACTCATCACTATAAAATAAAAAGGGTAACTTTCTTTGTGTTCATAACCTTTAAATGCTTACTGGACTCTGACTTGCACATAGTAAATGATAATAAACTGTTCAAATGTTAATAATAATTTCTCTATTTTTAGAAAAAACAGTTATATTATTTGTTTCTAGATTTTGATAATATTTGCATTTCTCATAATGTTCTTTCTTTTAAAAATACAATCTTTTATTTTTATTTTTATGTAATATTGTTGCAGGAAGCCTACTTAAAATAATCTGGATTAAGTTATGTACTATAATATGATTATATTTTATTAGTCAGTTACTTTTTAAAAAACACTTTTAATTAGTTGTAATAAACTTTTATGAGTTATCAGTAAACAGGGCATTGATAATTCAAAAATCAAAAAGCTTAGTAGACATAAATTGATTCCATAAATTATTATATTCTTCAATACTCTTTATAAATTCTATCACCACAGTTTTTTATGACTATTTCTAACAAATGACTATTGTATATGTTTGAATTATATGCTCTTATAGTTTACTAGAGGCCTGGTGCATGAAATTGTGCACAGGGAGGTTGTGTCCCTAAGCCCAGACTGCACCCTCTCCAATCTGGAACCCCTGAAGAATGGCCAATCCAGGCAGTCGACCAATAATTCTTTCTCATCATTGGTATTTCTCTCTCTCTCTCTCTCCCTTCCTCTCTGAAGTCAATAACAATATCCTATACAATAAAAGCCTAATATGGTAAGTGTCTGGTCAACAGGTCGGCCCTTCAACCAAAGTGTAACATGATAACAACGATATGTTAAGGCCACTCAACTGCTCACTATGGTGTGCACTGACCACCAGGGAGCAGATACTCTGACCATAGGTTATCTTGCTGCTGGGGTCTGGCTGCTGGGGAATGAGCAAGATGGGCTAGACACACCATGGAGCCCTCCTGCAGTCCCTCTCAGACTGACCAGCCACTTGGTTTCTCCCTAGCTCCAATCGTGCACCTGTAGGGTCCCTCTGACTGGCCTGCACCCTTTCAAAATCCAGGACACCTTGGGGAATGTTGGAGAGCCAGTTTTGGCTTGATCGTGCAGGCCAGGTCCAGGGACCCCATTGGTGCATGAATTTGTGCACTGGGCCTCTAGTATTATATATATAAAAAAAGAACAAGGTAGCAGGAGCACCCCAACCCCTACCAAAGGATTTAAAAGTATGCATGCCAATATAGATAACTATGCCAATAATAAGTCCTATAGTAGTTTATCTATGAGCTCTATTGATAAAACATTTGTCATTATTTCTTTGAAGAAAACAAGAACCATACTAATTTATTGGCATAAATTCTACTTACATCACTGTCTAAAATTTTGTTTTCTCCCCATAATCAGTATGCAACATAAAAGCAGTGCTGGAAAAGAAGGCAGGGAGAAAAAGAAACAACCCAAAGAATAAAGAGTTAATAGAAACAGAATCTAGAATGACATAGATGATGGAAATATCAATCAGAGATTAAAATACCATATATAACCTTTTAAAGAATCTAGTGGAAAATGTAGAGAAGGTGCCTGAAAATATGGTAAATTTAGAAAATATTAAACCTAAAAAAATAAGAGTATAGAGGAAATGCTACAAGTGAAAAGACAAGTTAGAAATAAGAATTCATTTTGAAAGTTTATCATAACATTACACACCATAGGGAACTTGAAAATAAATTTATTGAAATTATGCAAATTAAAATGTAAACAGGAAAAAATGGAGATAAAAACAAGACACAAAACTTGAGCTTTTGGCCTGGATTTAGTAATACTAGTATGTATTAGATTTACATTACCTCTTTAACAATTAAAACCTATACAAAATAAATGAAAGACAGTTTTTAGTCATTAGACAAAAGTCAGTGATCTCTGACAGAGGAAAAACAAATTATCTGAGCCCTGTAATATCGACTAATATAATACTCATAGACAATCTTTATGATATAGAGCAAGAATGAATTGGGATTCCTGAGAGGTCAAGGCAGCTAGAGTGTGCAGGACACAGTACCAGAGATGAGAGAATTTCAAGGAGATATAGCTCTGGAGATCTTTACAAGGTCAACTTTGCATCTACAGCAGAGTAAAAAACAGCAAAATATATGGAGATAATACTTAATTACTATTAAGACACGGGGGAATGAGAGCATAAGAATAGTCAAGGAGTTTCCCAAAGGGTCATGAGTAGGTTTTTCCATAGTGACAAGCCATAAGAAAAAAGTGTCTTAATACACAGGATTTGGATATTGCAGTCAGAAGGTACTCAGCAGTGGCCAAAACTGACCCAGATAAAAGAGTGTGCTCTGTGCCTTACCTGAAACAGAGAAGAGCTAGATCTTTTTCTCCCATGGTATACAAAAATTAATTCTAAACCTAAATGTGTTATAACATGCTGTGTGTTTTAGAAAAAAATGAGATAATCCATGCAGAGACAAGTATTATTTGACTTTTAAGAAATATATTTTAAGAAATATTTTTAATCATTTGCTTAGAATAAGCACAAGGTTGTTCTTATATCCCCCAATGCTATATAATAAAGAACTAATGTGCTAATTAGAACAAACTGCAGAAAGATCATCTGGACAAGCTTCCGATGAAGTCGGGGCTGCGAGGGTCGAGCCCCTTGCACAAATTTCATGCATAGGGTCTCTAGTGATGTATAAGACATTTATACCAAAAATCAATTTGGTAATAATTAAATGGGAATGATTGACATGATACGGATTTTATAGGAGCCTACCTTAATCCAAGGACTATTTTATCTCATGCAGAAGACTGACTATAGTATATGTCTACCTAGTTAGTATTCCTTAAACTATTATAACTTCTGTCCTAAGCCCCATGGATAACATTTTTCCCTTTTCCCTTGGGAAGTCTTTTTTATCCACATCCCTTTGTTTACAAAACTGTAAGATTGTGACAGTCAAATTAGGGTGAGGGCCTACAAGAAATGGGTTAATAAAGTCACTCAACCTTATTCTGGTTTCACTCATAGATTGGAGACCCCTATTAGTATCTGTGCTTCACCATTTCAGGCAACTTCAAGGAAGCTTGAGGACAAAGTGTAGCTTGTGATAAAGTTAATGCATTTGTTTAGTGCTGTGTTGGTGCATCTGTCTTCCACAGGGACCTAACAGAGTTCCTGAGGAAGCAGATGAGTTTTATTTCACACTCTAACCATCATTCTTTTGCTTCCAGACATGGCTGAACAAAATCATTTTATCTATGTTCAAGTGTAATTTAATTTCTAACCCATAATTTGTTTCTGTTTTTTTATGAAAGTTAATGAAAAAAAACACTAGCTTTTTCTCCTAAACAGTTTCACTCAAGCTTATCACAGAGAGGTAGAGTTATTTTGGCATAGTTAATGTTCAAGAATTTTTCATCTAGTGAGAGTGGGCTTTTTTTAAAGCTTTTACTTCATTTTATTTAAATGAATTTCAGCTCTCTCTATCAAGACACTAGAATAAAGAATTTAAACATAAATTTTACCCTGACTACATTTTACTATCAGAATTTTCTAAACAGTATTTTAAAGCTATAACCACTTCAGTGGTATAACTAAGCCCAGACTAGATAACTTTCTTTCAGACTAGTCTACATCCTAATTACATCATTTTAATTGTGCTCTAAATAAACCCATTAGTTTTTATTGTGTTTTGAAAATAAAGTTTTATTACACCTGTTTTAATGTTACACTGAAGTGTTGTTTTTTAAATAGAGCCAAAGGCATGCTCTTTACAGTGAAGAAGAAGAGGTAGGTTTTTGTTTTTTTTTAAATCCTGAGAATATGCTTTTATTAATGTTAGAGAGAAAAGTAGGAAGAGAGAGAAAAACAACAATGTGAGAGAGAAACACTGCTCAGTTGCCTCCCACATGCTTCCTGAATGGGGATTGAGTTGCAACCCAGATATGTACCCTGACTGGGAATCGAACCCACAAACTTTTTGGCACACAGGATGATGCATCAACCAACTGAGCCACCCAAACAGGGTGAGGAGGAGAGTTTTTATTTAAAAAAAAAAAAAAAGTAAATTGTATACTATTTGTGATAGAACATTTATGTATGCACTATATTACCGGTAACTTAAAGCAGACAAACTATATTTCTTCCCATTTTTACTTTAATGTAGAGGCATATAACATAAAATTGAATTAACTTGCTTTTCAATAAGATTGTTGATGCAACTGAGTAATTATAGTAAGTTGCTTCATTATTTTTATTCTCAGCTCAATACATATAGCACTGAATGTGTTAAAACTCATACTTACATATTACAATCAGTGATTGTGGTTAACTAAACTCATTGTTTTTTAAATTTTAAAGTAACATTAATTAAGAGACATGAAAAATTCATCTAAGTGATGAGCTCAGAAACCTTACACTGTAATATATTCAAGTATATATATATATATATATATATATATATATATATATATATATATATTCTTATTAGAAGTAGTTGTGTTGTTCAGGTGATGAAAATAATAGTTATGCTATTTTTATGCTATTATATACAGTCTATTTTGAAAAATTACTTTAGTAAGTGAATATTTCCAATCTTAACACAACAAAATAAAGTTAGCTTTCTAAATATTAATCTAGATACTCCCCTCCAACACAATATACCTTCACCAATAAAAATTATTTTGCTTTTTTTAATTATTATGCTTTTGATACCAATGCATTAGTATCATTTGAAATTCATCTGTAGAAAGTTCCTGAACAAGCTTTGATCCTGTTCTGACTCACAAGCTTTGTTCAGTCATTAATTATATTTTCTCATCAACCAATTGAATGTTTGTTCTTAAACACATAGCTTGAAAGATATAATTAATATAGTTCAACCCAAATTGGATTTTTTGTTTTGTTTTATGTACTGTGGCACATGGTTATGGCTCAGAGTGAAAAAGGGAAAATGTTTGGAACTCATGTGTAGATACATAAATAAACAAAGAACAGTTAAGTATGATAAATACAAAGAGGGTAGCCAAGTTGATTGGGGCATTACCCTGTACACCAAAAGGTTCAGGCTCCATTCCAGGTCAGGACACATACCTACCTTGCAGGTTTGACCCCCACTTAGGGCCCGTATGGGAAGCAATCCAAGATCTCTCTCTCTTTTTCTCTCTCTCTCTCCCTCTCTCTCTTTCTCTCTCTTTCCCCTCTCTCTCTCTCTCTCTCTCTCTCTCTCTCTCTCTCTCTCTCTCTCTCTCTCTCTCTCTCTCTCTCTCTCTCTCTCTCTCTCTCTCTCTCTCTCTAATAAAAAATAGCTTTGGGTGAGGATAAACACACACACAAAAAAAACAAAAAAACACAGAGGTTACATGAGGAACAAGTGATTACTACTTGGTGGAGTCAGAGGAAACTTTGCAGAGAAAATGATACATGTTTTGGGAGTGAAAATGAATAAAATATTTATCAGGTGGATAAAAAGTATCTATTAAATAAATGGAACTTAGATGTTAAAATATAGAGATTTTTTTTAAAACATCTAAGTTCCATTTATTTAATTTAACCACCCTTCTTAACAGAGTCCATGCCAGTAATGTCACTAGCAGGTGATTCAAACCCTCATTTGATTTACTTCACCCTCCTCAAAGCTTTTCACAGGGCTGTGCTTTGTGATAGTTTTTAAGAAATTCATAAAAGTTTCCTTTCTGGATAGGATCACATTTTCTTGCCATATTTGATCATAGATTTGAACATGTAACGTTCTTTAATCAATGAAGCAAGAGTGG
The DNA here is from genome assembly GCF_014108245.1 of Pipistrellus kuhlii. Taxonomy (NCBI): domain Eukaryota; kingdom Metazoa; phylum Chordata; class Mammalia; order Chiroptera; family Vespertilionidae; genus Pipistrellus; species Pipistrellus kuhlii. Next base: position 72,626,238 of record NW_023425529.1, read on the forward strand.
AAATAGCATGCATTTTATCTAGGCAAATGCTCAGAGAGCTAATGCATTGTTAAGCATATTCTCTTTCACCTCTTATGATAATCATGGACATATTGAAAAGAAGACTGTGAACCTGGGTCCTTGAATGGCACGGATATGCAGATCAACAACCCACTCCTTGATGGACATTTAATGTGAAGGAATAATAAAAGGTCATCTTATATATCAATAAGATTTGAGTTGTTTGTTACCACAGCATAACCTAGCCCTACTTGCCTGATGATAGTCTTAAACACTTACTTACTAAGCATTTGATACCAAAATAAAGTGGTTACAAGAGAAAGAAATTGCTTCTATATGTAGGATGTGTACATTTTTATATAGTGCATCTCCATGTTGTATTGCTTCTTCGCATAACGGGAACTGCACAGCCCATCACATAGCCCCAGGCTTGCAGAGCCATTAGTAGCACCCCTGTCTTTATATGCTCTCTTGGCGTTCTGCACGATATGTCTTCATAGCACATATTGTAATTGATAGATGTGAAGTTACTGATATGATTATTTCATTATTGTTGCCTCTCCCATATATTGTAATTCAAAGTAGATAATGCTATGTCAATATACTCCAATGAATAGCAGACCCTGGACCTAACACCTAATAAAGAAGTGAAGGTTAAATAAATAAGTGAATAAAAATATGAGTGAGTGTATGAATGATAAATGACTGAGTATTCTAGTCTTAGAAAAGAGAAAGATAAATAAACCAAGATTTAATAAGTAGGTATTATTAACTAGAATTTAAAATCATTAACAAACACTAAAATTGTTGACTTACAGTAGCTAAAAGGAATTTTTACAATATAGAACCAAATTCTAATTTTCAGGTTAGAAAACTGACATCTATGCAGGCTTGTGACTTACCAGTAGGAATATAGAGATTAAGTGACATTGCTTTCAACTCTATGATAATAATGATGATAAAATGTGATAATTGTAAAGACTTAAGATAAATAGCTGCCATTTAACAGCTGCATCATTTTGAGCAAATATTTAACCTTTTGGAACTTCAGTGTTCTCATCTCTAAGAAGAGGATATAAACGTTATCTACACAAAGGCTTGTTATGAAGAATAAAGAAAGCAATATATAAAATAAGTAGGAAGCATTCCGGCATACTTTATCAATGTATACATACAGTATATATGATGAGTACTATGTATTACATAACCACATTTGGTCTGATGATGATGATGTTGGTGATATGAATGCATAGAGTCAAGTCTCAAAATGTGGAATTTGATAAATATCTCAGTTCTGATTATCCTTCACATATATTGGGAATAGTGATGAATTGTCCAAAATTAAAACATTTTATGATGTAGAGTGGGAAAATTATAATTATTATGGTCAGCTTCATAACTATAGAATATATTATTATATTTACATTCATAACTGATATTTTTGAGTCATACTTTTAAAAATCTTATTAAGTTATACATTTACTATCATTAGGCTATATTTTAAACAATTATTACAGAAAAAAAGAGAAAGATGAGATTATCATTTACTGATTCAAAATGGTATAGATGAAACTTGACATTTTTAAAGAATCTAGTTTGTGTTTATTTTCAGGCATGTAATATATCTATAATAATAAAAGAGTAATATGCTAATTAGACTGGACAACCAAATGACCTTTTGGACATAATTCCGGATATCCTTCCAGATGAAGCTGTGGCAGTAGGGGCTGAGGCAGAGGCGGTTAGGGTAATCAGGCAGGCAGGCGAGCAGTTAGGGGTGATCAGGCAGGAAGACAGAATGATTAGGGGTGATCAGGTAGGTAGGTGAGTAGTTATGGGCAATCAGGCAGGCAGGCAGAGGGGTTAGGCATGATCAGGCAGGTAAGTGAGTGGTTAAAGGTGATCAGGAAGGCAGGCACGTGAGCAGTTAGGAGCCAGCCGTCCTGGATTGCGAGAGGAATGTCCATCTGCTGGTTTAGGCTCGATCCCACAGGTATCTTTGTGGGATCAGGCCAAAACTGGCAGTCAGACATCCCCAGCGGGGTCTTGGATTGTGAGAGGGCACAGGCCAGGCTGAGGGAAACCCCCCATGCACTAATTTCATGCACCTCTAGTATGTACTAGTATATAAAATATATTATATTGGGTCGGCAACTAAGTAATTGCTGGTTTCACACATATATGGCTTCAGTTGAATTTTTAGGTTTGTAGACGTAGTACAAATGTAAAACACATTTTGTTATTTGATAGTTGGCTATTCAGCTGTTAATCAGTAAAAAAAGTTTTTTGATCTGTTTTGTAGTTTTCGTTTGGCGTTCGTTGAAAAATGGAAAATCAAAAGGAACATTTTCGTCATATTTTGCTTTTTTATTTCCACAAAGGGAAAAACGCATCGCAAGCTCATAAAAAGTTATGTGCTGTTTATGGTGACGAAGCCTTAAAATAACGGCAGTGTCAAAATTGGTTTGCCAAATTTCGTTCTGGTGATTTTTCACTCAAAGATGAAAAACGCTCTGGTCGTCCAGTTGAAGTTGATGAAGCCCTAATCAAAGCAATAATCAATTCGGACTGTCACAGTACAACACGTGAGATTGCAGAGAAGCTTCATGTATCACATACATGCATTGAAAATCACTTAAAACAACTTGGCTATGTTAAAAAACTCGATACATGGGTTCCTCGCGAACTGAAAGAATCAGAGTTAATGCAACGCGTTAGCAGCTGCGATTTGCTAAAGAAACGTAATGAAAATGGTCCATTTTTAAAACGACTGATAACTGGCGATGAAAAATGGGTTGTTTACAACAATATCAAGCAGAAAAGATCGTGGAGCAGGCCAGATGAACCAACTCAAACAACATCAAAAGCTGATATTCATCAAAAGAAGGTTTTGTTATCAGTTTGGTGGGATTACAAAGGAATTGTCTACTTTGAACTCTTACCACCCAACCGAACGATCAATTCTGATGTCTACATTGAACAACTAACGAAATTAAACAATGCAGTTGAAGAAAAGCGGCCCGAATTGACAAATCAAAAAGGTGTTGTATTCCATCATGACAATGCAAGGCCACACACATCTTTGGCCACTCGGCAAAAATTAATGGAGCTTGGTTGGGATGTTTTGCCACATCCACCATATAGTCCTGACCTTGCACCATCTGATTACTTTTTGTTTCGATCTTTACAAAACTCCTTGAATGGTAAAAATTTCAATAATGATGATGATGTCAAATCGTACCTGATTCAGTTTTTTGCTAATAAAAACCAGAAGTTTTTTGAACGTGGGATTATGATGCTGCCTGAAAAATGGCAAGAGGTCATTGATCAAAATGGGCAATACATTACAAAATAAAGTTATTTAGTTCCATGAAAAAATTGTCTTTGATTTTCTTTAAAAAATCCGCAATTACTTAGCTGCCGACCCAATATATAATTTACAAACTTGATAATTTGTAGTATACACTTATACTTTCCTTTCCATGTTTCCTACTATTTTTTAGAGGGGGAAAAAAAGTAAGATTATGTGAAGATAAATAATGTCAAATCCGTCAAAAACAATACATTTAACATTTTAGAAAGGAAATTGATAAGAGTGAAATGACAAAAGCCAAACTTTCAGATTTATAAAACAATGTAATCAAAAATTTAAGGACAGGTTAAATGTAATGTCCAGCTATCCAGAGATCAACTTTTAAACTACAACTCTTTTACATCCTAAGATATCAAAGTGCTTGCCTAAATTTGCATAGTATCTGAGAGACAATAATGATTCCAAATCTCTACTCCCCCATCCTCAGTTTATTTCTGAGAAGAATAATGTAACTTTACACTTTACAATACTTATAATAATGGTTCATTACTTCAAACTTCCTTCAGAAAATAAATGAGTGGTATTATTTTGTCTTTATTGTTATAATATATATTTTTAATGCTATTTTTTCAATTACAGTTAACATTCAACATTATTTTATATTAGTTTTAGATATACAGAATAGTGATTAGACAATCATATACTTTACAAAGTGAATGCCTCCTATATTTTATGTACCCACTCAGAAACATACATAGTTATTGCAATATTATTGACTATTTTTCCCTATAGAAATGTGTGGTATTCTTGTAGATGATCAACTAACTCTGTCAGGTACGAATGATACTATAGCATTTTCATTTATTTTAGGATCTACCTTTATTCCATACATTTACCTTTCCCAGACTAGTACTTATGCCATCCTATCTAATAAAAGAGTAATATGCAAATTTACCATACATCTGCTACCCCCATAAGCCACAGCCACCAGTCAATCAGAAGTGAGTATGCAAATTAACCCAACCAAAATGGCTGTGGCCATGGAGAGAACAGGAGGCTTGGGTATCCCTGGCAATGGAGGAAGCCAAGCTTCCTGTACACCCTGGCCATCCTAGGCCTCTGATCAAGGCTACAAAGTTTCAATTATAGAAGATAAATAAATCCCAGATCCCAGAGCCTCTGCTTGGGTCACGGTGGGGGGCGGGGGAGGGGAGGGCGCGGCCTGCAAACCACCACGGGACCTTGCCCAGGCAGACCCCCATGCCCCAAGGGAACCCCCACCCTGATTCAGGACACACTTCAGGGCAAACCAGCTGGCCCCCACCTGTGCACCAGGCCTCTATCCTATCTAGATAGAATAATATCAATGCAAATTGATCATCAATTCAATACACAAAATGGCTGCCCCATGTGGACACAAGATGGCTACCACAAGATGGCTAGCAGGGGAGGGCAGTTGAGAGGGACCAGGCCTACAAGGAAGGGCAGTTGGGAAGGACCAGGTCTACAAAGGAGGGCAGATGGGGGTGATAAGGCTGGCAGAGGAGGGAAGTTGGGGGAGACCCAGGCCTGTAGGGGAGAGCAGTTGGGGGTGATCAGACCTACAAGGAAGGGCAGTTAGGGGTGACCAGGACTGCAGGGAAGGGCAGTTAAAGGCAATCAGGCTGGCAGGGTAACAGTTAGGGACAATTAGGTAGGCAGGCAGGTGAGCAGTTGGGAGATAAGCAATCCTGGATTGTGAGAGGGATGTCCAGCTACCAGGATCAAAACTAAACAGGCAGCCAGACATCCCTCCAGGGGTCCCAGATTGGAGAGGGTGCAGACTGGGCTGAGGGGCACACTCCCATGCATGAATTTTGTGCGCCAGTAATCAAAATAAAATATAATAAAAATCTATCAAAAATTCAAAAAATCTTAATATTATTGTTGGAAAACTTGAAGATAACATGAAAAATAAGGTCACTTAAAAAGAGGTGTTTATACTACAGTAAGAAAAATTTCACAAAGATGAATGACTATGACATATATGCTAATGTCTAACTCAGTGGTTGGCAAACTCATTAGTCAACAGAGCCAAATATCAACAGTACAACGATTGAAATTTCTTTTGAGAGCCATATTTCTTAAACTTCTTCTAATGCTACTTCTTCAAAATAGACTCACCCAGGCCTTGGCATTTTGTGGAAGAACCACACTCAAGGGGCCAAAAAGCTGCATGTGGCTCACAAGCTGCATGTGGGTCTAACCCAACTGAGCAGAAGAAACTTGGTTAAAATAGAAACTAATAAAAGAGACCCCTTTCTAGTAATTTTATTCAAAAATAAGCATTGAGAAGTTTTAAAATAATGGCTTCATGAAGGTATTAAAGGGATTGTCTAGAATGACTGAATATATGTGTATATATAATAGAGATAAGAACATTATATATATACTAGAGGCCCAATGCATGAAATTTGTGCTTGGGAGGTGTCCCTCAGCCTAGCCTGTGCCCTCTTGCAACTAGGACTCCTCACTTCTAACCGCCCTCCTGCCTGCTCCTTACTTCCCACCAGCTTGTTCCTTACCACGTGGCTTGTTGCCCCTTCGGGCTGAGCAGCACTACTGCTGTGGGAGCGCACTGACCACTGGGGGAAGCTCCTGCATTGAGCATCTACCCCCTGGTGATCAGAGCATGGCCATGTTTACTGAAATAATAGCACCCTCAGGCTTGTGTTGACTCATCCTAAAATCATTTGGTTGGTAGCAGTAGAATTACAAAACACCCAGCTCTTCCCATCTGTTTGCTAGAAAATCTTTTTTTTTTTTTCATGGAGTCACTGTTTCAGCACTTTTGTATTAGGTGGTACCACATCCAACAGTGGATTCTGCTCATGAATACATTTGTTGACATTAAATATTTTCTGCAAAATTTGATAAAATTGGTGAAATATAATAGCATGAGAAATTGTGAAAGTTGTGTGATACCTACTTATAGCCTTTTAATAAAACTTTCCCTTCAGACTCTTTCCAGGTTTTTATTCTATCTTTTAACTTTTCAGGATTCCAAAAGGCCCAAGTTTTTATTTTGCCTTTTGTTTTGTTTTGTTTTTAAACCTTTATTGTTGAAAGTATTACACAGGTCCCTGTTTTCCTGCATGGACCCCTTCTAACTCGCCCCCACCACACCGCAGCTCTTCAGCTCCCTATTGTCTGGGTCCATGGGTTATGCATATATGCTTACAAATTCTTTGGTTAATCTCTTCCCATCCTCCTCCGTCTTCCTTCTGAGGTTCCTCAGTCTGTTCCATGCTTCTATGTCTCTGGAACTATGTTGTTCATCAGTTTATTTTGTTCATTAGATTCCACGTAAGAGTGGGATCATGTGATACTTATCTTTTTCTGGCTTTTGTTTTATATTATTGGCACGCATCACAGACATGAAAAAGAGCAACATTTTATAAATGTGAGAAATACAGTCATGATACTACCTTTTGTTTCTATTTCAATTGATATTCTTTAAAAAAGAATAAGAGGTTTTCCAGTATCCTTTCTTTCTTTTTTTTTTCCCCCTCCCATGTTGCTTTTGTACTTTGTTTCTATTGCCCTTCTTTACAGGGACTTTTGAAATAACATTTTCCACAAAGTGGAAGGATTTCTCATAGTCTAACTGACACTTATCTAGAGGGTTAGTGTTCTTGGAATATAGCCTAGAGATTATTAAACTAACAAATAAAGCTTTTTAAGATATCCCATAATTTTTGGGCATAAGCCCAGCATCAACTGTAGTGCTTCTGGCCAGGCTGGCTCTAAAGGACAGATAGGAATTGCTCTGAGCAGAAGGAAATTGTGATGCAGCATGAGTTTATTTTATTTTACTTTTTACTCAATCATTAGGGATAGCAGAAAATGTGGTCTTTTCAGCACAGTTTCACCATGAATACCTCTCAGCTTGTAAAGCATTTCAAAATTAAAATTTTAGCAATCAAATCTCCAACATATATATTGTATATTTTAAGGTAAATAAATATAATAACTTTAAGAGTTTTATATCCATTTACAAGTTGAGAGCGTGGATTGTTTCTTCTTATTTTTTATGTTCAGATTTTTCAGAAAATGCTGGTAGCTATCCATTGTCTATACTATCAGAAAAGTGCAAACAAGGAACCCAGAAGGCTGATGGACCTGGAGCTTTGGCAAGGGCTAAAGCTATGCACCAATTACTCTGTCAAGACAATGGTGGCTTAAGCAATTTACTGACCTCATAGTCTCAAAGTGAATCTTTACTAATATTTACTGACCTTTAAGATAGTCTGTCTGCTACCAGAATTGCCTGCCTAAGGGCAAGATGTGTATCTAAAATTGAATAAAAAGTTAGCAAGGCATGGGCACAAGTGAAGCCTTTCCTCTTGAGAAAGACCCTCTGCCTGCCCCTGTAATTTCCAAATACATATTTCTTGTCTAGTCTCTTCATTTGTGCAGGGCTCTTTTCCAAGTCCTAAACCCTAGCCATGCAGGTCGCAGCTGTCAGATCTTTCACAAGAAAATTGCACTGTAGCTTTAAGCTAAAGAAATTGAAAAAATAAAAAATTTCAACTTAACTGTTTTTATTTAAATCTATTTTTAAGTAATAGCTAAAATATCACAAGTCTAGTATTTCCTGAACTATCCAAAAAGCAAACTAATTTTTCTTTGGACTCCTATAGCACTTGCCTAATATTCAATTTTAGCAATTGTTACATTAAATTATACTAATATGGAGTATATCACTTAAAAATTTTCTCAGTCATTCTAGTTATGTAAAACAGTTCCTCAAAACTGAGAAAATATAAATCTATTAGGAAAGTGAGACAAAGGATTAGTATTATAATGAATAAGAAAAATTAAAATTACTTGACAATTATTGTAAAATAGCCTTGTGAGAATTAATCCTAACAAATATCCCATCTTCTAACAAATCTTCCATAAGGTAGATATTGATACAATTGTCACCCCATCTTATTCATGAGGAAACTGAGTTACAGAATCTCAATAGCCTGACTAATGCCATGTGCTTAGTGCATTAAGAAGCTAGAATTCAAAGCAAGAAGAGATTAACTCTAAAATCAGTTTCTCTTTATCAAATGTGTTGGTAGAGAGTGCCAAAGATGATACTATACTCATGTTTAATTAATGGAAAGTGTTACAGACAATTAAAGTGTTCTTAATCATTTAGTTGATACACTAAAATGTATATAATATACATTATATATATATAAATGCATATTAGTAGACACATATATACATACATGTGTACCAATTATATATATTAGAGGCCCAGTGCATGAAATTTGTGCATGAGAGGGGTGTCCCTGAGCCCAGCAGTCAGACATCCCTCTCACAATCTAGAATCACTATCTCCTAACCACCTGCTTGCCTGCCTAATGCCTCCAACTTTCTCTGCCCCTGCTGGCTTGATCCCACCAAGCTGCCCTCCCCTGCAGGCCTGGTCCCCCCTAACTACCCTTCCCTGCAGTCCTGGTCACCCCCAACTTCCCTACCCTGCCACCCTGATTTCTTCTAACCCTCTGCCAGCCTGATATCACCCCTAATTGCCTCTGTCTCAGCCCCCACCACCATGGCTTTGTCCAGAAGCAAGTTGGACGTCTGCAAGATGGCTAATTGACCCAGTCTAATTAGCATATTACCCTTTTATTAGTATTGATATATAATCTCTATATATCTAGAGAGGGGAGTTATTTTTTTTAAATGTGTCTTGCTATATAGGAAGAAAAACATCATTGAAAATAACTTAAAATATTTAATTTCTAGGAAGAAAAAGGTAACAACTGTGCAACCTCTATACAAAGAAAGCAAAGAAACCTTAATAGGCTACATAAGAATGGCTTAAGTAAGTAAAATGGTAGTTGATTTTTGGATAGAATGACCCAATAATTCACTTTAACCTACCTATTTTTTCTTTCTTGAAAATAGAAACCAAATAAGCATATGAAAAACACTTGATGAATCACATCCTAGCTAATAAAATGGTAATATGCAAATTAACCATCACTCCGTCACAAATATGGCAGCACCCATAGCCACAAGATCGCAGTGCCCAATCCTCTCAGCCCCGCCAGAGTAATGGGGGGTGAGAGTGGCCTGCAGCCTCTGAGGCCTAGCACATGCCCAAAGAGGAGATGGCTGGCCTGCCTCCCACAGAAGCAGTGTGGGTCCCTCCCAGTTTCTTTAGAAGCAGTGTGGCTCCGGGCAGTGCGCTGCAGTTCCCACTGGTTCCCGCAGAGTGATGGGCAGCCTACTGCATGCGATATCATGCAATGGGCTACTAGTCAACTATAATGGGGAAATCCAAATTTAATCAACAATAAAATATTAATACACCTCTATTAAATGGCTAAAAATCCAGAACAATGATAACACAAAATACTAGCATTGATGTGGAACAATGAAAACTCTTATTCATTGCTGGTCAGATTGGAAAATGGTACAAACATTTTGGAAGATGATTTGGCAGTTTCTTAGAAAACTAAATATACTCTTACCACAAAATCCAACCATTCTGCACCTGGTTATTTACCCCAATGAGTTGTAAACTTATTTCCATGCAAAAACCAGTGCAGATATTCTAGTAATTTTATTCATAATTACCAAAACTTGGAAGCAATCAAGATGTTCTACAGTAGTTGGATGGATAAATAAATAGTGGTATGTCCATACAATGTAATGGATATGCACTGCTAAAATGAAATGAACTATCAAGTCATGAAAAGAATGTAGAATTATTAAATGTGTAAGGTTTGAGGTGCAGGAAACTGACCACCAAAACATTTTAAAGTAAAGTTTATTCCCCAGTAATGAGTGGCACTCATTACGAAGGTAGAGAAATCAGAATTGAAGGAGTGGAGAGGGGAGAGGGACCCAGCTGGGCTGCCTCCTGAACATGGAGGACAAGCAGCATGTGGGCTGGTCTGGGGGTCTTTTTAAGGGGAGGAACAGGAGAGGGTTGGACCCAGGGTGCAACAGGAAGGGGTGGGCTCCAGGGCACTTTGGCACGTGCTGATTGGTGGTTCAATATTTGGGGATGTCTCTGTGATAGATGCCAGTAATAATATCATAACTCCGCCCACCAGTTGGGAGGAGGGAGAACCTCACAAAATGCATATTACTAAATGGAAGCAGTCAATCTGAAAGTGCCTGTTCTATATAATTCCAACTACATGATATTATTGAAAAGCCTGGTGGGGTGTTATCCTGTATCTAGAAGGGTTCAGGAGTCTGGAAAAGGGACTGCAAGTAAATTAATAAAGAGACTAGACACGAAATATAAATTTGGAAAGCATTTGGGAAAGCCAGATGACACTTAGCTTTAGTAACTATTGTAAGTTCTCTGAATTCCCGCATCCAGGGCCTTTTATTCCCATATTTTGCTCTATATCAAAGCAGATATACATGTGAAAGGTAAGGTTTGGTTAGGTTGGGGAAATTGCCTTTGTCTGTTCAACTGTTTGGCCAGTAGCAGGTAATAACATGTAGATTTTCAGGTTTGGGGAAATGCCCTCAGCTGTCTGGCAGCTGGCAATAATATGTATCTTTAGCCCTGCTGAAACCTCAGGGTTCTCCAACCTTTTGATGAACTTATTGCATTTATGACCTGCTGCAATTAGCCCTCAGCAAAGTCAAAACTGAGGTGAGAGTAAAACAGATTAGTTGTTGGCAGGGTTATGAAGGAGGCAAGGGTGAATATGTGGAGCATGAAGGGTTTTAGAGCAATGAAAACACTCTGTATAATACATGTTATTGGACATTTGTCCAAATCTATAGAATGTAAAACACTAACAGTTGGACTTTGAATGATTATCATGTGTCATCAATGATAACAAATGTTCCACTGTGGTGGGCAATGCTTATAATGGGGAAGGCTATGGCATATGTAGGGGCATATAGGAAATCTCTACCTTCTTCTCAATTTACTGTGAACCTAAAAGTGCTCAAAAAACTAAAGTTCCAAAACAAAAAACACAAACAAAAACCCCATTTCCTTTAGGTATTCAGCTGCCTGGTGAAAAATTTAGTGAAAGCTGAGAACTTCCCCATTTTAAAAGGCAAATTTTTATTAGTCCACTTGCAGAATCTTGAAAAAAAAATGAGATCTCTTGAAAAATTTTTCTTTACTCTAAATACAAAGGAGAAACATTCTTTTCTCTTGACATTGGACTTTGTGAGTGCTTGAAAATGACATATCTGTCATGTGAACTTTGGGGCAAGCCTGATGTCAAAAGTCAAGACAGTAACAATAGTATATAATAAGAACAGCATTTCAAATTTTGGAGAAAAATATATAGTATCTATCAATAATTCTGAGACAATATGATATAAAAAAATAAAATTGGCCTGGCCTGTATTGCTCAGTGGTTGAGCATTGATCTATGAACCAGGGAGGTCATGGTTCAATTCCAGTCAGGACACATGTCTGTGTTGTAGGCTGGATCCCCAGTAGAGAGTTTGCAAGAGACAACCAATTGGTGATTCTCTCTCATAATTAATGTTTCTAGCTCTCTCTCCTTTTCCTTTCCTCTCTCTGAAATCAATAAAAACATGTTTTAAAAAATAGAACTGGATTTTAGACACTTTATACCAAAATAAGTTTTACACAATCTATGATTAAAATTAAAATGAATAAATAAATTAACATATAGAAATAAAAATTAAACATATATGAAAACTATGCAGTTTATTTTTAATAAAGTAATAAAATAGTAAGTGATTTAAAATAACTGAATGGTAAAAATGGCAAATGAAATATTATTTAAAGTTAATATTAAATCATAATAGATATCTCCCATACACAAGGTAAATATAATTGCTACAACATGAAATACAATTTGACAACATGTATAAAGCTTTTAAATATCTACATTTACACCCATTTAATCTGTTTTACACTTCTAGCAAATTTTCTTACAAATACATTTGCAAGTGGGCCCAATGACAAATTGAATAAACAATGATGTGTGTTGATATGTACAACCCAGTATATAACCAAGAAAATGTATTGCTATATGAGAGAAAAATGTATATCTAATAGTTGAGGGATATTGTGGACTATTGCCAATCAGAAATCATAAAATTTAACTCAGGAAAAACGTATTAAGAAGAAGACAGAAAAAAAAGTGTTATTAATTATCCCATGGTTTTGAAAGATATATCAAGACAAACATAAAAAGGAAAAAAAGCAAACTCCATCATTTATTTTTAATATATTTTTATTGATTTCAGAGAGAAAGGGAAAGAAGAGAGAGACAGAAACATCAATAATGAGAGAGATTCATTGATTGGCTACCTCTTGCATGCTCCACACTGGGGATTGAGCCCACAACCCAGGCATGTGCCCGGACCAGAAATCCAGTCTGGGACTTTTCGGTCAGCAGGCCAACGCTTTATCCACTTAGCCAAACCAGCTAGGGCTCTTTCCATCATTTCTATATTTCCTTTTGCTTTATTATATTTGCCTCTTCATTACCTTTTAATTTTTATACTGAAAGCTGCAACTGCAAGTGACTATTCATGTTCAGGAAGGAAACCCTAGTTTGAATTTTAGTGTGATGTAGTGTGTGTGTGTGTGTGTGTGTGTGTGTGTGTGTGTGTGTGTGTGCAGACCTCTAGACTGATAGTAGTCTGAGAAGTTAGCAGTCTATTGCTGATATAATGAAGGTATTAGAAAGGACAATGAATGCTATTTATATTTGCCACCTTGAAAGAAACATTTTTGGAAGAAACCACTTAAGTTTTTCTGGTTCTAACAGTCTACTTTCATTTCCCTTTGTTACAAAAGGCCTAAAGAGGGTAATCTTTTAAAATTCAGTTATCTACCTTCAGCATCCACATAAGTAGTTTTGACTGAATGCTGATTAAACTTTAGTAAAACACAATCCTGTTTGGAAACTTCAGAGCAAGAGGCACTTTATTTTCTAGGTATCAAGAATAAACATGTTGAACTCTTTAGCACTGCAATAATTCTCTGAAAACATCAAGTTTTTGTGTCCAATCGTCTATGCTCCTGAAATAATGAGAACTTACAGTACACACAATGCCCTTCTCTCTGAGCCACATCACCTGTTCATTCAGCTCGGTGAACTTCTCCTCCACAGACATTACTGTAAATCAATTATGAAGATTTCAGGTCCAGGTTCAGAGTTCAGTGTCATCATTTTCTCTTCTTAATGGAGTAGCCTAAACACTGTGGTTACTAACCTTTCTGCCAAACTGAATATCCTGCTATGAAACACAATAAAACTTATTTTTATTCCTCTCTTCATTGCTTATAGTTGATGTTTGCCACCAGGTTATTTTAAATATTGAGAAATTACAGAGATTCTCTCTCTCTCTCTCTCTCTCTCTCTCTCTCTCTCTCTCTCTCTCACACACACACACACACACACAAACACACACACACATTCCCCCTCAATATATGTTTTAAAATACACACAAAAGAGTTTAGGTGTTAGGGGTGGGGAAGAGAAAAAGAGCAGATGAGAATTTTTAAGTAATTTTTAAGTAGGACATTTTATTTAGTTAGAATAAGGTATGTTATGTTGAATTTAATTTACCTTACTGTAGTCACTTTGTATTCACCATCCTATCTAATAAAATAGTAATATGCAAATTGACCATACTTCTGCTATACCCACAAGCCAGGCCCATCAACCAATCAGGAGCAAGTATTCAAATTAACCCAACCAAGATGGCTGTAGCCATGGAGCTGCACCAAGTAGGATGTTTGAGTTTCCCAGGCAATGGAGGAAGCCAAGCTTCCCTGCTGCCCTGGCCAGCCATGGACTCCACTCAATTCTACAAAGTTTCAATTACAGAAGATAAATAAATCCCAACAAAAATGGCTGCAGCCATGGAGTGAGTAGGAGGCTTGACTCTGCTCAAGGCTAAATCTTTTCAATTATAGAAGATAAATAAACCCCAGATACCAAGGCCTTAGCTTGGGTCGCCAGGGACCATGGCCAGCCTACAAACCACCATAGGCCCCTCACCCAGACTGCACCACACCCCAAGGGAACCCCCCCACCCCCTGATCAGGGACATCCTTCAGGGCAAACCAGAGGGCCTCCACCCATGCACCAGGCCTCTATCCTATCTAATAAAAAAGTAATGTGCAGACTGGTCATCACTTCAACACACAAGATGGTTGCCCCCATGTGCTCAAAGATCTTGTCCCCATGTGGACACAGATGGCCACCACAAGATGGCCAGCAGGAGAGGGCAGTTGGGAAGGACCAGGCCTTCAAGGGAGGGCAGTTAGGGGTTACCAGGCTGGCAGAAGAAGAAAGTTTGGGGTGACTGTGCCTGCAGGGAAGAGCAGTTGAGGGGGACCAGGCCTTCAGTGGAGGTCAATTAGGGGTGACTAGGCCTGCAGGGGAAAGCAGTTAGGACAATCAGGCTGGCAGGTGAGCAGTTAGGCATCAATCATGCTGTCAGGGGAGTGGTTAGGAGGTGATCAGGCTGGCAGGCAGAAGCAGTTAGGGGCCATCAGGAAGGCAAACAGGCAAGCAGTTGGGAACCAGCAGTCTTGGATTATGAGAGGGATGTCCAACTGCCTATTTAGTCCCCATCCTACCTGGATCAGGCCTAAATGAACAATCGAACATCCCTTGAGGGGTCCCAGATTGGAGAGGGTGCAAGCAGAGCTGAGGGACTACCCCCCTCCATGCACGAATTTCATGCACCAGGCCTCTAGTTGACTAATATGTGCTGAGATTTAGGGATGACCATAAACTTTATAAGAAAGAAAAAAAAAATTTGACTCTCAAAGAAAATTAAAAGTTTGTAATATTTAATAAATGAGGAAAAACGTTTCATGTTTGCATCCATTCTTCTTATAATGATTATGAAGTAGAATCCAAACAACATTTAGTCCTTTAAGAATTTTCTAAGTATTTCCAGGCTTTGCAAATGGTGGGTGTGCTGCTATAATTCAACTGCCTTCATTTTCATGGGATTAGAGTTTGGTATGTGGGATATTCAAACATGGGTATTTTCTGCAAAATCATTTAAAAAATTTAGTTCCTTAATTATATGAAAGCCAGTGTCATAATTACAAATTAAAAATGTCATTTTTAATTTATATTTTGAAAATCACTAGATGGGTCTAAATGAGTTAACATTAAAAAAAACTAGAAGGACTTTATATAAAAATATCATGTACAGACACTGTTGTAGATAGAAATTATGAATGTCAATGAAGGACAAATTTTCTGAAGTATTTTCTCTAAATATCATTATCCTAAACAAGTTTATTCCTTAAGATTCTAAAAGCTATCATTTTGAGCTACAATAATTTATCTTTTGTCTTTAACTACTTTATTGACTTTTCTATACTTCTTAAAATATCATTTTTCTCTTTTGCAATTTTGAAAGTAATATATCATTATTGTAAATAGTTTTAAAAATATAAAAAGATACAAATGAGAAAAAAGCATTCATAATCACCAAGCAACAAGGAAATCACTATCAGATAACTATTATTCTCCAATATTTCCAATTATACAAATGTTAGTATACTTATGTTTTGCAATTAAGTGGGATCAGAATGTATAAATATTTGCATTTGGTTTTTTAAATTAAGTTGTATTTGATCATTTTTGCATTAAGGAGCCTGGAAAACACAATTTTAATTACCACATATAATATACATCAATTAAGTTAAATATCATAATTGATTTACTCATACTCCAATTTTTTTGTTATTTTGATTGTTTACTAAACATGCCCTAACAAGTATTTAAAAATCAATACTGTTGTTAATTAATCTTAGTTTGTTATTCTTTATTAGGAATCCTGAGATGCACATTCTTGGGTGTTGACTGTCAATCTAATTTGTACAAATATTAGCAAATTTTATCCCTCCTGATTATGTGCTGGGTTCTTCTGTTGCACTGCAGGTTGGCAGTGTTGAAAAGTATCATTTTCAAAAACTTCTGCTTATTTTAAATGGTGGAAGTATGATATTTTAAAATGGATTACCCACTTTAAATGTGTTATTTTCACTCCTGAGGTTTTCATTTGGTCATAGAAATCCAATGAAATAACTGGACATGCAGGGAAACATGCATGTTCAGGGGGTTCTTCTTAGGGAAGACGGAGGCGTAAGAAAAATGGTGGTAAGAAAATACATGCCTTTCTCTAATATGGATCTAGATCCCCAGCCCAATAAATCTGTTTGAGAGGGCAATGATTTTTTGCATACTCACAGCTGTAAGCTTACTTTTACCAACCCCTTATACTTACAAGTAATTTCTCTGTCATTACAGATCCTTGATTTTCTTTCTTTTTGAAAGATTAAATGTTTTCACCTTCTTATGAATCCTTTCTAAAATATTATCTATACACCAAAGGCCTATTGCACATATTTGTGCACTGATGGGGTCCCTTGGTCTGGCCTGCGGGGATCAGTGAACCTCTGTGCCACAACAGGCTGGCCTTACCCACCAGTTTGTCAGGGGAGGGGGGAGAGGCACGCAAGGGGAGTATTCATTGGAGAGGCTTGCACCATCATAGCTGCGCTCACCAGCCGTAAGCTGCTGTCTGGTACCCGTTTGTCAGCTGAGCAATGCTCCTGCTGTGGTAGTGCACTGACCGCCACACGACCAGCTCCTGCATTGAGTATCTGCTGCCCTCGTGGTCAGTGCATGTCATAGCTGCCAGCCAGCCGGCTGGTCATCTGGTCATTTGATCACTTAGGGTTTTATATATATATATAGATATAGATATTCAAATGTATATGCATTGCAAATAGAAATATTGATACAGATTTTTTTAACATGAGCATATTTCTGATATTCTTTTCCCCCTTTTTTTACTTGTACAGCATGATATATTCAAGTAAATTACCTTTGTAAACTTATACTTTCACTAATAGCTAATTTTTATGCTTTAAAATACTTTGCTGCCAAATATTTTTAACATTTTCTTGATAATATTGGAAGAACTCCAAACACTGTAACTTTATATAGTTAGACTTGACTTCTTTCTAGTATCACACTTAGTAACAGAAGAAGATAGTTTTTAATGTTTATCTGAATTCTGTTCTCTTGTTCTTCTGGGTGCAGTGCAGGTTAAACTCTCTCAGCACCTGTATAGGAAAGAATTAACAGAGCAGGCCTGGAACTACCATGCTTAGAAAGGCTTGTTTGCAATGTGTGACTTTGGTTAGCATCTGGGAGCTTAGCTCTCAGGGTGTTCCTAATCAATAGTAAAATGGTAAGGGTGGTTTATGAGTGCTTAGACTTAAAAAAAAAAAAAGTATAATTTATGCTGAACACCAACTTTTTTGAGTCTAAAATTTTGTTATCTTCTAGGCAGAGGATATTCATGTGACCAACCACCCCCAATAAAATTTCTGCACTCTGAAATCTCTAGTTCAGTGGTCGGCAAACTCATTAGTCAACAGAATCAAATAAAAACAGTACAATGATTAAAATTTCTTTTGAGAGTCAATTTTTTTTTTTAACTTAAACTTCTTCTAACACCACTTCTTCAAAATAGACTAGCCCAGGCTGTGATATTTTGTGGAAGGGCCACACTCAGTGGGCCAAAGAGCCACACGTAGCTCTCGAGCTGCAGTTTGCTGACCATGGCGCTAGTTAATTTCTCTGGCAGGCACTTCATGTGCATTGTCACAGCTTAGAAGAAGTGAGTATGGCTTGTGTAATTCACTGGGAAAGCACTCAGAAGCGTGTGCCTGATTTCCCCTGGATTTCATCCCACGCAGCTTTTCTCTTTGCTGACTTTGCTTTGTACCCTTTCACTATAATAAAATTTAGTCATGAGCACAACTATATATGGAGCTCTGTGCACCCTTCTAAGGAATCCCCAAGGCAGGGAGCAATCTTAGGGAACCCAACACACTCTCCCTTGCATTTGGACTGGGCCACGGAACTAGCACTGGACATTATGTTGTGTCATTCTGGGCTGTAGTGTTAGCGCTAGCGCGTTGGTGTGAGATCCTCCATTGTCTCTTTCCCTTTGAGCTGTAAGTAACAGCATCCCAAAGAGTGGAGATTCTATAAGGCTAAGGCTGAGAATGAAACGGAGCAAAGGACCCAGCTGACATTAGATTAAATTAACATTGTAAGAAATGAACTTCTGAAATTTTTTAGCCACTAAAATTTTATAGTTTTGTGCTATTATAGCACAAGTGGGACAATCTTGACTGATACAAGTACTAAATCGATTTTTGTTATGCTAAAAATAAGGTTATGTAGCATGAAGGGTATTTATATCACTGATTAATAACAATAATCACTTGTCATGCATAGAAAATTGCTTACCTGTCACTCATACTTAAAAATTTTGACAGTCATAGTTTGTTTTAGTTAATTAAATTATCCTCTAATGAATGTTTTTGTCATTTTGTCATAAATCATATCAAACCTGAACTACTTATTACAAATAATCTACATAGATCAAAATATACTATAATTGATAAGAAAATAATCTTATAAATTTTTTTAAGTGTTGATCATATATGTAATAGTCATCATTTTAAAAAGCTTTCAAAGTCAGTGGTAAGCAGATATTGTCAGTCTCTTAATAAAATGATAATTTATTAAAATGACATGAAAGGATGTTTTCCCCTCACTTTATTAACATTGAACTATGTGTTGATTACATACTAGAGGACATGGATCATTTGCTCTGCTTGGTAGCAGAAATGCCAGCAAGAAACAAGTTGAATGTAAGCTAAATATGATAACCTATTATTTATTTTTAGTAATAAACATGTTCAATAAACTACCCTTAAAGAAATATTTAAATGTCTCCAAAATATGCTTTATTTCAGAGGAAATGTGTAGGTACAAGTTCTCATCTTTGGAGTTTCCAATTGGAGTATGGATACATCTGCCATTGTAAATAGTTCACACACCAAAAGTAAAAACTGAATATTTCAGTAATTTCTATTTTCTAATATGGTTTCCCTATTTTTTTTTCTCACTAAAACTCAAGTGATTAATCTTCTGGTAATATCTTAGAAAAGTTGAAGACTAAATATTGCTACAGTTTCCTGACGCTATTATAATTTTAAAAAATAGATATAATAAACTGAAATTTATTTTATAAAATTTAATGTTTTTTTCCAAAGGCTAAATATGTTTTTATCACTAATACACATCTTGTTTGAAAATATAATTAGTATAAACTTTATACATAAATATTTTATCTTATTGTTTAAATTCTGGCATATCAGATGCATATGAACAAGTTATAAACATGAAGTTTATAAAGGCAGCCTTTAATAATTTCTATCTGTGATATGAGACATGTTCTGACTCATTAGGAAAATTTGCTGAATGTAAAGGAATTTGCATTATACAGTTTTATAACTACACTTCATTTAAAATTAACATAAATCGATTACAATGCCTTTATTATATCCTAGCTAGTTCATTGTTCTAATTATACTATAGCTTGAGAGAAATATATTTAATTAATTTAGTACATAATGTTTTTTTAAATAAACATTTTTAAAGAATAGTTTTACATTTGCAGAAAAGTTGCTAAGATCTCTTCTCAGCTTTTTGTTATGATCAACTGCAGAAAAGTTGTAAAAATAGAACAGAGACCACCTATATATCCACACCATTTCTCCTATTAATAACATCTTACATCAATATGGTACATTTGTTATAGTTAATAAACTAATATTAATATTGATCAACTTATTAACTACAGGCCATAATGCATTTATATGTCTTGGTTTTTATTTAATATTTTTTCCATGTCCAAATCATGCACAGGATATAATTATTTAATATTAATAAGTCTTTTTTAGTATCTTTAGGCTGTGAAAGTATTTCAGAATTTGTGTTAATAACCTAAACAATTTTGGAGACTCCTAATCTCTAGAATGTTCCTGAATTAGGATTTCTTTGATACATTTTGCACCATTAGTGGGTCATGGTTTGTGTTCTCTCCTTTGTTGTTGGAGGGGATAGGAAAACACTGAGGAGTAAAGTACCATTTTTATATCTTTATATAAGGGCACATGTTGTCAATATAACTTACCACTGTTTGTATTCACAGTTGACTGAGGTAGTATTTATTAGATTTCTCCTCTGAAAAATTACTCATATTTTCACTTTGCATATGCTATCTTTTAAATTAAAGTCACTATGTGCAGCCAACTCTAGCCAAGAAAATTATTAAATGCTATTTTAACTCCATCAAAATACATTGATAAGTATTTACAGTCATCACATACTCATCTTGACAACTAAAAAATTCTTCTAAATTAATCTTAAAGAGAATAATCTGTTAGCAAATATACACATATCCACTGTTGGGAATATTTTCCCAAACACTCACTGAAGTGAAATGCAGAATTCACCAAACCAGGCATTATCAAACATGTGTGCATAAAAATCACTAGTTCTGATAAGGCCCCATTAACATGATAGAGGATTTTGGTGCATCATATTTTTGAAAACAATACATTAAATTCCTCAAATATTCAATCAGTTTTTATTGCCTTAAAGATATTTTACTCTAATAGGCAAAGCTTATAAATTAAACAATTTATCTAATTCTCACAGGTATGGTGGTATAGTATAAATTAAAATATAGGTTCTCTGACTCCTAGACAGTGATTTCTGTAGTTTGGTATATCAACTATTTTTTTTTTTTGTCTTATTGAGTGCCAACTTGATCCTCAATTATAGCATATTAATAGGCTGTTAATCTTACACAAAACCTCACTTTTACCACTCTTCCCTCATCTCAAGTCCATAATACCCCTACAATAATTTACAGATAAAGTTGAAACAGTTTATTTTTTTCTTTATCTTTGTTCCATTCTGTTTTTTTATCCTAAGAGATCTCAAAGCAATGCCATAACCATGCATATGCTATATAAACTTTTCTCTGTTTATTTTTTATTTCTGTCTACCTCAGGTTGCATATTCAAAATAAACTTTATAATTACTTTATCAGATTTAGTTTACATAAGAAAATATAGAAAAAATATGATGACTATATATTGGCTAAACCTTGGATAGAAGACAAATGTGAAAAACTTATATAGTTCCTTATTTGAAAAGAAAAATAAGGTCTCCTCAAGGTTATGTGTTAATATTTGTTATTTGGCCATTTCCTAGTGGCATCATCTACTCCTTAAAGTCCCACTTTGGGTGTCAACCACTCAACAATGTTATTCCTGACTCATTTTGACATATTTTCACACCATCTTCTATTTTAAAACAATCAACAAAATAAAAAGGCAACTTACAAAATGGTAGAAAATATTTGCAAATCATATATTTGATAAGGGGATAATACACAAGATATATTAAAATCTCATAGAAATAAATAGCAAATAAAACCAGTTAACTGAGAAATGGTCAGAGGAATGAAATAAACTTCCTTTTCAAAGAAGACATCGCCATTGGGTGCATGAAAAGGGAGTTAATATCCCTAATTACCATGGAACCGCATATCCAAATGATGACATATCTCACACCTATTAGAATGGCTAAGGGGAAAAATTCTTAGAAAAAGGAATGGGGCCAGCAGGCATGGCTCATTGGTTGAACATCCATCTATGGGCCGGGAGGTCATGGTTCGATTCCTAATCAGGCACATGCCTTGGTTGCAGGCTCAAATCCCAATGCGGGGAGTGCAGGAGGCAACCAATCAATAATTCTGTCTCATATTTGATGTTTCTATCTCTCTCTTCCTCTCTCTCACCTCCTCTGAAATAGTATCTGGGGGAAAAATGGTTAGAAAAAAAAGATAGGGTTAATAGGATTTGGAGAAAAGAAAACTCTGTGCACTATTAGGAGGAATGTAAATTGGAACAATTACTATGGACAACAATATGGAAGTTTTTTTTTTAAAATTAGAAATAGAACTATCATATGTTTCAGCAATCCCCCTTTTGGTTATATATCCAAAGGTAATGGCAACATTTGAAGTGTTAACTAGAAAGAAAATACGGTATATACATGGAATATAATATTAATTGCCACAAGAAAGAAGGAAATTTTGTCAGTTGTATTCCTTGAATCTGAGTCTTATAACTTAATAGAATTTGTTGTAAATAGCTGTGTCAGTTCTGAGCCTGGATATCAAGAAGCCTTGCAAGTGTCCACTTGGGACTCTGTGACATCCATGTGAAAAAGCCCAGACTAGTCAGCTGGAGGATGACAGACCTTGTGTAGAGAGGCACTAGTCTTAAATGTTGTAACAGGCAACCCAACCCAATCATCAAACAAGCTGGAAAATAATCTCCACTTAAGCTGAGTCCAAAATGTCCAATGACAATTAGTGATTCAGTAAATTTTGATCAGTTTGTTATATAGAAGACAATTGATAACTTAGCTAACATTAAAAAATATGTCATTATCATAGAAGTTGAAAAATTTGCCTCTGAGATCTCAGGAGTGGGTGGGAAGAGAGTAACCAAATAATGTATATGCATATATGCATAACCCATGCACACAGACAATAATGTGGTGAAGGCCTTGGGCAGGGGACAGGTTTGGGCTAGAGGGGTTAATGGGACAGGGGAATGGGGACATTTATAATACTTTCAACTAGAAAGATACATTAAAAAAAACTTTGCATATGTACACTTTAAGTTTTTGTTAATCTACCTCAGTTATTTCATTATCCCTCTGTTAGGAATTCATTTTTTCTGGGATCATAGTCCTCCACAAGCTTAGAATGCTGGAATAATCACTTTGGCAAAGTGTATTCCACCAGGATGTCTCTCAACTCCCAATGATGAAAATGTTAGCCATTTGGGTCACCACCTTGAGGCACTGATTAATCACATTGCCCATACACTTGGGACAGGGCCACCAGGGTCATAAACCAGGGATTCTTAAAATCTCTTTTCTCAAAACATTTTCAGAACCAGGTGTGTCATTTTAGGTTGTCTACAAGCTGACACCCATGACAGGAATAAATAGGCTAGACATTTTTTTATGGAAATCCCTATAAAGAATGCATTCAGAGAAAATTGAGTAGCATGGAGAATCTTCAAACCACAAAATAAATATGATACTTCAGAAAGAAAAAAAAAAGGCAAATGAAAAATTGTCCAGAAAATTATTTACACTATAACTTTTTATGAAGTTTTTAAAAAGCTCTAAGGATGTCTCAGCCTGACCAATGTGAAGTCCATAAGCAAAGTTTACTCATTGCAGGAAATCCAATCTGGCAGGAAGGGCCAATGGTAGATAATTATGCTGAGCATAGTGTCTAAAATAGCCAAAGGGAATGTGACTTTGGTAAGAACTTGGTAGTAGATCCAGAGGGACCTGTAGTTGTCACCTGGATCTGCCAGCTACTGTATTCCATATCACAGGTTTTCTTGAAATAGTACACTGCAACTGTACTTGCTATAATGCAATTTTATTTTAAGATTCTCCTCATGTAACTTCCCAGTGACAGGACCTGATCTCAGGACGATGGCCACAGCTGCAGAACATAGATCTGTTTCAAGAAAAGTTGGGAATGCAGACTTTCATATGAGCCCCTATTCCAAAAGATGGCAGTTTATTCACATTGTGGCAAAGACACCTTCAAGGGTAACATATGTGGGTAAAGTCAGGGCAAAACCTGGCCATTTCCTCATCCAGTCTCTCTGAGGCGCATGGACAGAACCAAGTCTCAACTCTTCACAGGACACTTCCAGGGTTTTTGTAAGCTTAAAGGACAGTAGTCTGTCTCTATTCTTGTTCTTTGGGGTTTTTTCATCATTGGATAAAAGGATACGTACATTGGAGCAATCCTCTGGAGATACAATATTCCACTTGCATCCATGTGACAATGAGAGCGCCCCTCAGAGAAAGGGAGCTGACAGATGGGGAGCAGGGAATTCTGAAAACCAAAGTGATGACAGAAATGCTAAGTCTTTCCTTTACATGCCTGACACCCCTCCTCAGGCGGCCTGCAGGCAAGGCATCTGATGTCCTGGCAGCCTGCCCTGGGCCCTGGTAGGCAGTGTGCAGGGCTGCCTGGGCCCAAGGGGAGTCAACCCCCTTTCCCAGCCACTCCTGGTACAGCTCCTACATGGGCACTGGCCTCTGGGGGGCACACAGGGATGGCAGCGTAGATGACTTCCATCTGCCGCAGCAGTGCCCTGTCTGCATGCCCGTTGTCCACCTGGCCTGGCCCCTGCCGCTTAGGCATGCCCAGCACAGGCCAGGACCTCCACGAAGCAGGGGAACTTGCCCCTCTACAGCTTCAGGACCACTTTTGGATGTTCCGAAAGCTGTAAGCAGCCTCAAAGCATAGCAGAGCCTCTCCGTCCCTTCCAAGGGTGACCTCCTGGAAGTCTTTGTTCCTCGGAGTGTGATAGGTGAGCACCCCCACATCCACATTGAACAACTCCTTGAGCATGTGCCTGAAGATGTGTGCCAGGTACCCGTTGGAGCTGGCAACCTCGTGGAGCCTTCTGGATGCATCAGTGACACTGAGGCTGAATTTAGCAGCAAAATATAAGGCAAAGACTGAGGACACACGAACACTGCCAGCACCTTGTGCTGTGCGGTATCATATTTCTTATTAAGGTTCAGAATATGGAAGAAATAATTGGTGTTCTGCTGAGAAACTTGGACTCCCTCCTCTGCGGTCACACAGCTGTCACATGCCAGGCAGTCACTCAGAAATATCTTGGCATCAGCCAAATTATGGAATTCTCCCTGCTCTCCATTCTCTTGAGCTAGGCTCCAGATGTTGACTGAAGCATTCTCTTGGTCATCAGTATTTGTTTTTTTTTACTACATTCCTTCCATTTGCAATGATCACACTTCATCTGGAGCGGGGTGTGTGGGGGCCGGCTAAAGTGACCTGGAGGAGGCACCGGGAAAGCAGTCAGTCACCGCTGGTCACCTGGTGCTGCTGGCTGTATCCTTTTCTCCTTGTGGAGTGTCTAAAAAGGGGAAGCAGCTGCAGTGCCCGACGCTGAGTTCTAGGAGGCCAGCAGTGCTGTCAGCATCATGCCGGCAGCAGTGGTCCATTAGTGTCTGACCTATCCTCTTCAGATGCAACCTGCAGGACTACCAAGGGAGCCAGTCTAAGGAGGGGAAGTGGCCTCAGTGCCTGAGGCCTAGTTCCAGGAGGCCAGCAGCTCTGTCAGGATTGTGCTGGAGGTGCTGGTCTATTGGTGCCTGGCCTCCACCACCTATTGATTGGATTCTGAGTGCCAGGAGGTGGGACCAAGAGGCCTGCCTTCCAGTTGCTCGCCAGTGCCCGTGCCATTCACTCCGGTTCCCTGTTAACCATCCTCTGATCAATGGGAGCCTGTGGGACGGGGGAGGGACCAAGCCATCTGCCTTCCACCCACTCACCAGTTGCTGCTGCCACAGATTCATTGGAGTCTGAGGGAGTTCCCGGGGGAACTCGTTAGCCATCCCCTGATCAACGGAGCCTGAGGGGTGAGGGATAGACCGGTCATCCATTTGGTTGTTACGGACCCTGGGTTTTTAAATATTAGGATTACATAGAATCAAGCAAACTGGCACAAAGTATGTTTATGAAAGAAGAAATGAAGGATATAAAAAACAGTGGTGGATTTTACTTTCATTATGTAATCACTTAGAATATACTTACATCTGGAGATAGTTCATAACCTTGTTACCATTATTGCAGCTGCAGATAAAAAAAAAAGGAGCCCTGAGACCAGGTCTTAGAGTCAGATGATGGATCTAGATTAGACATTGACTGATAAGGTAGAATTAATTGGAACTCTATGCATAATCATTACCTCAAATAGCGATATTATTTTATGCATTTTTAATAATTGCTCTGAAAGGAAATTAAACATTTTTTGTTATAGATTCTAGACCAAAATAATATAAAAGACCTATAGCTATAACTACTTAAAAATGCTTGAATATATGTGGATAGTGTTAAAAATATGACAACAAACCCAAAATGGAGTGGCTTATGCTAAACCCTGTGTCATCAAGTAGAGACTTAATTTAATTATAGTTTTGACTCAGAAGTGGAATCTTAAACCAGTCAATCAGGAATCACCAGGATCAACACCAGTTAGATCATCTGCCTACTAGACCCTGGCCTTTTCTTTTTTAAGGAAAGTAGTGTCAAAGCAAGAATCAAGAATGGAAGAGGACCCTCAAGAGCAAGGACCAGCCAGAGGTTGTATCTGTTGAGCCCCTGAGCTGCTGTTTCCTCGCTGCCTCAGCAGGTTGTAAGTTCCACTTGGATCCCAGCACTACAGCGTTTGCATTAGGTGCTTCTATACTCTATTTCCTCTTCTTTTTCTGGAAGGGGTCTGGAAACCAGCTTGAGTCCTATTGGGTCCAACTTAAAAACGGGACCACATCTATGTCTGGACTACGTTTGAATTAGAAAGCAGACTGGTTCCAGAATCAAATTGGGTCCTTAGAATCCAGGCTAATTCTAGGGTAGGACTGGGTCTGACTTAAGCAGTACTGGGTCCAATGTGAGACATCAGATGCATTCATTTTTGTTTTAAAGATAAACTGTCAGGCTAATCTTACCAAAGATAATCTTGATTTACAGTGGAAAACTTTAAACCTGGATAAGCTTATCCATTTATGAGGTGCCTAGAGAAAAGGGGGTCTCAGCAAAGCACTCACTATAAAGGGTACAGGGAATATTATTATTCCTCCTCCACAGTTTCTGGTGACTAGGATGAAACCCACTGGGACACCTGACACGCCCCAGAGCCTGCAAACTGGATCCTGGGAAAACTGGTGGCAATAAGCAAAGGGTAAAAATTGTTATCCCTGTCACCTCTTGCAGGCCTCTCGCTGTGCTGCCTGGGTAGAGAGTAATAATAAATCTCACACCCTCCCTTTCTTTCAGATTGGCAGGCAAATAAACATTTGTAGAATGAAATTTTTGGGCTGTGACTTGTGAATTTGCTTTTGGATACGATTGGTTTCTTTCCCAGGGACAGCTATTGCCTTCTTATTTGTCTAATTTGGGATTGTTCAGTACTTCCAGGGATATTTACTGTTTGTGCTTGCTGAAACATGATGAGATATTCAAAGGATATTCTTTTTGTTTGTTTGTTTGTTTTTTGTTTTTTGAGTTTTTTGTTTTTTGGTGTGTTTTTTTTAAATTCTCACTGAAGCTATGTTTACAGGAATTGAACACACAACCTTTGTGGTATGGGACAATGCTCTAACCAACTGAGCCACCCAGCCAGGGAATTTAAAAATATTCTTAAAAATGTTAATGTGCTTCAGTTTATATTTTAATAATAGATAGAAAGAAATAGGGAAAGATAAAGAGGCAGAGGGAAGGAAAAAGGAAGCGAGAAAAAGGAGAGGAAGGAAAGGGGAAAGAGAGGAGAGATAGATTGTATGTATTTATATTCTTCAAGAAAGATAAATCTGAGATCATTTACTTAATTGAGTTAGATTAGAAGGCATAACGAATATGTTGCCATTAGACAATGGGACACTGGTAGTTCAAGGCATGTAGCTTTAAATTTGAAACAAATTATTTAACTAATCACCTTCACCTTAGCACTTTAAGAGACAAACTGGCTTTTGCATTGGGATATTATGGAGGACATTATGAATATAAGCACAAGTCATAGGCTATACATATATTACGTTCCTTAGGTGATCTACTGGCAGACAGGAAATTTAGGAAGTTCATAAATGCAAAAAGAAAAAGAAAGAAAGCCCAGTCAGGTGGCTCAGTTATTGGGAGAATTGTCCCATACACCAAAAAGGTTTAGGATTAGATTCTTGGTCAAGAAACATAACTAGATTTTGGGTTTGATCCCCAGTTGGGGTGCCAAAAGGAGGCAAAAGATCATGATTCACTTCTCTCTCTCTCTCTCTCTCTCTCTCTCTCTCTCTCTCTCTCTTTCCTTCCCTCTCCTTCCCTTCCTCTCTCTCTCTCAAATAAATAAACATTTCCTTGGCTGAGAATTTTTAAAAATTAAGAATAAGATCAAATGATGGGATAGAGTTATGAGCTGAATTCATTTTACAGTAGAACTGGATAGTTTATGAAAACACACTCATTTCCCCTTAGTTCCTTAATACATAGTTAAAAACAGTCTTACTTAGCCATTTACTGCCCACTTGGAGTGGCCAGCTGATTGTTAGGCACACAGAATAAAGACAATGTTGTTAGAAAATTCTAAGTGGAAACCACTGAATCAAATTAGTAAAGTAAGAGTAAATATTGCACTTCTTAGTATTTTTTGAGAATAATACCACCATGGCTTAATTGCAAAATGTTAATTACAAAAATAGATTTGAAACAATGAGAGAACAAGTCAAATTGCATACAAAGCAATGACAAATAGATATAAATGAATTTTTTCATAAAGCATAAGCCAAAACACAATGTAATAACAAAGTTCTAAGTGCAAATAAATGTGTCACTAGAATTTGATATGCAATACAACATTCAAAAATGGAACTCAGATATTTTTATGCTAAAAAAAGAGTGAATGAGTTTATTGCCAAGTGCCTTAATAAAAGACACTTCTAAAAATGTAGTATTCAGGAAGAAAGAATAGAGAACAGAAGAAAAGTGGGGACATAGAAGGGAATTTTAAGCAAATGACCTGATGGAGGGCAATTTCACATAATCTTTTAAACTGAGGCAATTTCTCTTAGAATGCTAAAAACTCATCATGGAAAAATGAATGTGGCATGAGTACATAAATGTAAATAAGAGTTATTTCTTCTTATCCAATACAATATGCAACATATAGGAATCTGTTTTGGTTTCATTCCACACAGTTTTACTAACTACTTTTTTTTTTTTCCCAATCACCTTTTATCCCTATTTACCTTCTTCCACTTCCACCTGCCTCCCTGCCCACAATCACTACAGTATTGTCTATGTCCATGAGTTCTCTCTTTTTTTTTTCCTTTTTTGCTCAACCCCTCCCAACTCCCCACAATCCGTCCCATCAGAACTATCTGTCTGCTCTCTATCTATGAGTCTGTCTCTATTTTGCTTTTTCACACTGGTGTGCTATCATTGGACTATTCAGGTTTCAAGTAACTTTTCTTTTCTCAAAAATCCATAAAAACACTCTTTTCAGCAGGTTTGGGGGCTCTAACATTTCTTCCCTTTGCTTTGATTATTTCATGTGTAACCTAGAGGCCCGATGCATGAGAATTCGTGCAAGAGTAGGCCTCCTTCCCCAGGCTGCCAGCACTAGCTTCCCTCCAGCACTCAGGACCTGGGCTTCACTGTAGCCAGTGGGCTGCTTCCCTCTGGCTGCAGCCACCAGGCACCTGAGACCCAGGCGACTTCGCTCCTGACCTGGCTTAGTCCAGAAGGACATCCAGAATGATGCCCAGAAGGACATTCAGTCTAATTAATATATTACCCTTTTATTATTATAGATAGCACTTGATAATTTTACTTTTACTACTTACTTGTTATGTAACTCCAGCCTAATTAATAAAAGTTTGGGAGGAGGTGAAAGAAGTACAAATGGTGATGGAAAAGAAAGTGTTGGGGGGAGTTGAGAGAAAAAAAAAAGAGAGGGAGAGCGAGAACTCATGGACATGGACAGCAGTGTGGTGACGTTGTGGGGGCATGAAGATGGGTGGAGGTAAAAGAGGGCATAGGGGAATAAATGGTGATGAAAAAATACTGGATTCATTAGAAAAATTATATATACAGTAAGCATCCATTCCAAACAAATAAATATTAAAAATAAATAGCCTAGCCGGGACCAGTTTGGCTCAAGTGGATAGAGCGTCGGCCTGCAGACTGAAGGGTCCCAGGTTGGATTCCGGCAAGGGCATGTACCTTGGTTGCGGGCACATCCCCAGTAGGGGGTGTGCAAGAGGCAGCTGGTTGATGATTCTCTCTCATCGATGTTTCTAACTCTCTATCCCTCTCTCTTCCTCTCTGTGAAAAATCAATAAAATATATTTTTAAAACTATATTAAAAAAATAATAATAAATAGCCTAAAAAATAAAAATTGAAGTTATACTAAGGGAATATAAGGAAAACAGTCAGTTATAACACATTCCACTATAAGTTAACAGGATTTTTATCCTGTAAACAAAAGATAACATATAATTCTGTAAGTTGCTTTGCACATTTAGCAACTTTCATTACAACATGTGTTTTAAATTTACCTTATTTTCATTCTCCCAAGTCTAATACTCGTTGTAGGCTATGCATTTCCCATCATCCTTTCAAATTTTGTTCACCAAAATGTTTGTTTTAACTTTTAAAAATCATAAATCACACTAGTATTGGTGCCAGGACATAAATCCTAAGGCAAGATGGAATATAGCAACATTGGACAAAATGCCATCTGATTGATAGGGCACTTTGGGTTAAGAAGAGTGGTATAGTGGAGGTGAAGAAAAGTTATATTTGAGAGCAGATCCAGATCTGTTATTCCAAAAATTATAAATAATCAGTGAAAATTAGTCCATATTTTAAGAAAATTAAAAAAAGAAACTATAAAATCTACTTTTAAAAGGTCAATGCCACTGCCCTTTTAACAGAGGATAGTGATTTTACAAAATGAAGAAAGCCTTATGACACAATATTTTGGTTGATTGTACAAACTAAGAGTTTTCAATAATTTTATATTATAATTTCACAATTATAATAATGTCAAATCAATTGCTTTGGAAGATACATTATGAAGTATCCAATTGATTTTAATCCTTTAGAAAAAAATTCAATAATTTGACCTGCAGAACACTAGAAGTTGTATAATTTGAGATTAAAAAGGCATTATTATACCAGCTATTATAGTTTCATCCAACATTTATATGATTTCATTTACTGGAGAGTCAAATATTAAAAGGTCAAATATACAACAAAAGGAATTACTTTCTCTTGCACAAGGCTATTGAGCATATGAATGTAATTCCCATCCCTCGTTCTCTAGACACAATGTGTTGTAGAGCCATAGTTGTATATTTAAAATAAAGTACTGCCAGATATTTTACATGATAAGGTCTTATACTACCTGATAAGTTAATAAGGAAACATCATAAACTTCTTATAAAAAAGATATAAAAAAATAAACAATTTTTATTTTTTAGGCTATAAATTCTGTCTATATATTTCATAGACAGTATTTATGATTGAAATATTAGCATGCCTTCTGATCCATGATCTCTGGACAGACTATTAATTATATTATGCAATAACATTTTCCCCCTGCTCCACAGTGCCAATATTTGAACAGCAAATAAAATTCTAAAAATCTTTATAAAGTTATACCCTAAGAAAGGCAGCCCTTTTTTAATGCATATTTTATAAAGATGGGGAAAACAGATTAATACTGAAGGTTTTTTTAAATATATTTTATTGATTTTTTTACAGAGAGTAAAGGAGAAGGACAGAGGGTTAGAAACATCGATGAGAGAGAAATATCTATTAGCTGCCTCCTGCACACCACCCACTGGAGATGTGCCCACAACCAAAGTACATGCCTTTGACCGGAATTGAACCTGGGACCTTTCAGTCCACAGGCCGACGCTCTATCCACTGAGCCAAACTGGTTTTGACAATAATGAAGGTTTTAATCAAATCTGTGAAATGTCCTTAACCAGCCTTCTTTACTTTTCAATTATAGTCCTTTACTTCCAAATTTCAAAAAATAAAAATAAAAAAGTAAAGCCTTTTCATATATATCACTTGAGACTATAAAATGTAGGCTACATTAACTAATAAATATGTTTAAATATATTTTTATTGATTTCAGAGAGGAAGGAGAGAGAGAACGAAAGATAGAAACATCAATGATGAGAGAGAATCATTGATTGGCTACTTCTTGCACACCCCACACTGGAGATCGAGTCCGCAATCTGGGCATGTGCCCTGACTAGGAATTGAACCACAACTTACTGGTTCATAGGTCAATGTTCAAACACTGAGCCATGCCAGCCAGGCTAACTAATAAATATTAACGCCACTAAAAATAGCATTTGTGCTTTAGAAAATTAACTTTCATTTGAAACACTAATAGCAAGATACCCATGAAAATACACACATGGTGACAAAACAAGCCATGGGAAAATCATTGGGGGAGGGGGGAAGGATGGAAAAGAATCCCAAATCAAATTTAAAGAAAATATCCTTTTATTAAATTTTGGTCAAGAATATGTTTGTATATTTTCAGAAAACAACTCTGAGACCATCAGGAATCCTGTAACAGAGAGGAATAGACAGAAGTGCTCCAGCCATAAAGACAGAAGAGACACAATTCAGAGATGGAAGATGCTGACAACGCCTCAGCATACCAGCAGACAGCAGCTGCGGGTTGCTGAAGGATACCCAGGACCAAACCAGAGACAGGCGAATCTGCTTTACCACCATTTGTCCACCAACCAGATCTGAAATACCATGGCTGACATGTACACATAAGGAACTATCTGGCATTGAAATTGGGACTCAAAAGAACTGTTGGCCCAGAAAGGAACTCACTACAGACTGATTCATTTGCCTCTCAGCATAACCATTATGGCTTGTTGCAGTGTAGGTTCTTACAAGGGTATTTCTTGGATCACATCTCACACATCTAGAGGAAATAATGAACAACATAAATAGACCCAGAGAAAGAGAACCAGCAATCAGACTCTCAAACCTCAGAGGGAAAGTAAGGGAGGATGGGGTAAGGGGAAGAGATCAACCAAAGGACTTGTGTGCATACATATGGGCCTAGCCAGAGGCCATGGACAACGGGGGTTGGGGGGGGGCATATCTAGGGAGGGGTTTGGGATGGGAATGGGAAAATAAGGACAATTATGTGAGACCATAATCAATTTTAAAAAATAGCAAAAGGAGTAAAGCTTTCATTTATACTGTGCACCACTTAAATACCATTTTTAATATGCGTGCTTTAAAACATTGCAAAATGTCATTCACCTGTGAAATGTATTAAAATGTCTTCATATGAATATAATGGGCATTTTCCCAAAATGCTCTGACATTATTTTGTAAGGACTTGGCATCTCTAACTATAGTATTAACTATTTTATAGTATGGTTTATGCAAGTTTACATTCCAAATGTGCAATTCTGAATATTATGAATTCACTATGGTCAGTGAGAAAAACTAATAAAAAGTACATAAGGTCAGTGTCATCCTATATTATAAGAAAAGAATATGCTAATTATCCATTACATCCTGAGGCATAATGACCAACCGCATAAGGACCAGATCAGGGATCTGCAGGAGGGTGGAGCAGCTAGCGACCAGCAGGCAATGAAACGCTACAGAAGGGGACAGGGCAGCAAGCTATTAGGAGGGACAGGGAGGGAGCACAGAGAGCTACAGGAGGGTGTCAGAGAGCTACTGTGTATGGATTTCAGTGCAGGGCTACTAGTTAATATATGATTACTTTTGGGCAACGTTATTCATAATTCTTTTAATATTATATCATAATATTACTTTTGTTCCTTCACAAGATAATTGTTATGTGGTTTTGTCAATCTAGATATGTTTTATGCATCTTTATTGTTTTTACTCCATTTGTTCATAAGATAATATTTACTTTATAGACAATGAACAAAATAGATATTGTGCTTTATATTATAGAGCTTACATCTGGGTGAAAATGAGGAAAAAAATAAACAAATAAATAAGATACGTAATACAGAGTCTTGAAAAAAAATAACGTAAGTGGATAGAGAATTTCTAGTGTGCAATTGATATCTCTTGGCAGGAAGACATAGTAGTTATCTCTGTTAATTTTTGAGCAGATACTTTTAAAAACAAGTAAGTGGGCCACACAACACATTGAACTATCCCAGGTGGAGTAAGTGACAAAAGCTGAAAGGTAAAAAAACAAACAAAAAAAAAAACAGGAATAATGAAGGAAGAGCCAAGCAAGTCAGTATAGCTGGAAAGTGAATGAAAGGACAAAAGAAAATCAGATGTGAAAATAGCAAAGGGCCAGTTTTCTATGATGCTGAGCTATGCTAAGAAATTTCAATGACATTCTGAGTAAGACAAGGAACAAGTGAAAGTTTCTGAACAAAACAATTTTAACCAACATACAATTTAGTACATATTTACTGTTCAATGTGTAGTGGAGTTTAAGTCACACGTGTAATACTCTAAATAACACAGGTTTATAAAAAAGAATCAGGTAGAAGAATTGGAAGGTCACTAGTATAACCTAAACCAAAAAAATGTGGTGGTTTAGAACACATAAATAATAATAAAAATAACAAGGAAAGTTGAATTACTAAGTGCAGGATTCATTGATGTATTGGGTGTGAGGTGTGATTGGAAGATGAGGAAGCAGAGGCATAACATATAAAAATTAGCTAAAAGCATAACTAGCGTTGAGCACATGCAGCCTGGCTTCAGAACAATTAAGTCATGCTTACTTAATGTTTAAGATAATTATTTTATTATAGCTCATGACTCCTAGGTTAAGAATTATAGAAATTCTTACTTGAATATATATATATATATATATATATATATATATATATATATATATATATATATTTTGCTTTGTGTGGCATTCAATGATACCACTCAGTGGTATTCACTTAATGCATTGCATGTTCTGGAAGTCCAGCATGAGTTCACTCATCTTCCTAGTTCCTTGCTTGTGATTTCAAGGCCGTGCTTTCCTGAGGCTCTCTGTCTCCATGTGGTCTCCAGGAGTCATGGCACTTCAGCAGAAATGTAGTTGAGTTTTTTTTACATAGAGACAGAAGGCTCCAAGAGCAAGTGTTGCAAGAAACAGGAAGAAAAAGCTGCTGGTCCAAGCCAGATATTGGCATTACATTGTATCTCTTTGGCTGAAGAAAATAGAGAGGATGCCCTCAAGTCACATTCTCAGTGGGAAGATATCAAAGAATTAATGCACATCTTTAATTACCAATAAATATTTAGAAGTATAAAATTTCCTCCCAGAAATAATATTGAGTGCTCTGTTTCTGGGTTAATTAGGTAGATATGATTACCATGAGTTGTAAAAGGAATCCAGAAGGATAAGAAAAAAATTTAGGTTGGTTGAGGGAAATGGGCTTAGAATTTACACCATTTGAAATCCCTTCACGATTATTATTGTAATACATAATTGTACCATTTTATGGAATATATGATGGCGGAAGTAACTCAATAGTAGAAAACTGGCTATCAGGATGTTTTTTTTTCCAGTTACTTTATTCATGACAAATATACTATTCTCATATTTCTAAGAAAGATAAAAAAAATTATCAGTTGTTACATGGATAAAATTTAGACTGAGTAATTTAAGATCTCATTTTTACCATTAAATAACATGTGTCTTGAAATGACTTAACCTTCCTATGTCTATATTCCTACTTTTATAAAAATACAATAATAAAATAGTGCCTAAAAATGCAAGATTGTTGCAAGTTTTAAAATAAATTCAAAATATTAAATCCAGGGCTTGGCTCTCACCGAGGTCTTAACAATAGTGATTATTATTATGCACGCATTCACATTTTTCCCATAATCAATTTGGTGTTAGGAACAAATAGTTCATTTTGACAAAAAAAATTCATTAAAATTCATTAAATTCATTAAAAAATTAATGAAATTAATTTGACATAAAACTATTAGTAAGTTTAAATCTTCATTAAAAATGAATGAAATTAATTTGACATAAAACTATTAAGTTTAAATCTTATCTAAAAAACCTCCTTAAGATTATATACATATGCTGTCACACACACATACAAAATATATATACAATTTGAATAATGTAAAGGCAGTGTTTATTAAAATACATTTCATTTTCAAAATTGAGCTATCAGCTGTTAAAATATGTATACATTTTTGCGGGGACACCCTATATATAAAACAAATTTCTAGAGAAGGAAACATAACTATTTATTTATAGTTAATAATCATTCTAGTACCCCAAGCCCCAATTTGCTCTTTAAGTGATGAAAAGCATGTCTCTACACATGCACAGAATTTTATACTGTTATCAAGCAACTCTTAAAAGATTAATCTGAGTGGTTAAATAGAAGAAGACAGCTGTCCATTGTTCGGCTGGTTAGATCATAGTCCAGATATGCCAAGGTTCTGCAAAATGTATACAGATTTTAACAGCTGATAGCTCAATTTTGAAAATGAAATGTATTTTAATAAACACTGCCTTTACATTATTCAAATTGTATATATACTTTGTATGTGTGTGTGACATCCTATGTATATAACCTTAAAGGAGGTTTTTTAGATAAGATTTATTAAACTTAATAGTTTTATGTCAAATTAATTTCATTCATTTTTTAATGAAGATTTAAACTTAATAGTTTTATGTCAAATTAATTGATCCCTGGTCAGGTTATATACAAGACACAACCAATAAATGCATAAGAAATTGGGACAACAAATCAATTTTTCTCTCTCATTCTGTATAAAATCAATAAGTATTTTAAAATATTAAAACAAAAACACATTCTTTTCTTTTGAGAAGAGAGCATTTGCTCCCTAGTGTATAAAATTTAGTTTGGGAAGGATCCTGGGTAATTAGAAAGATGAGATAATATCTATAATGTTACAACCACATCAAAATTCTCCATATTTAAATGCTGACATTATATGCTACAGTCCATACAGTTTTCAGAAGACCGAGGAGGGAACACAACCTTTATCACTTCTGTGACTAAAATTTAACACTCACTTTGAAGCTTTTAAAAATTAATTTACATTGAGTCTCTCCCTATACTCCCATTGAGTTTTATTTCTATATAAAGAAATATATTCAAATACTATAGAAATTCAAGTTTAAATGCAAGTATTTTGGCCAAAATCTTATAGAATATAATGATTGGTGTTTATCAATATTAGTCTGAAATCATTCTTTTGAAATATCATTTGATGTAGCAATGTACAAAGTAGTGGGTGACAATATTTATAGACTAAGTAATTACTCATTGCATGTGGCCTGTTCTGGAGGTAATGAGGCATAGTTATTGTCTATGGCTTTAGTATACAAAGCTCCCTATATAACTTCACACTTCATCAAAGATATTATGTGAAAGGTAAAGTCAGCTCCTCTTCTGCAAAAACAATTTATCAATTGCTCTTGCTTTAAAGCAGCTTTCCCAATTTCTCTCCTTGATTTTTACAAAATTGAGAATACCCATAAATACTTCTGTTTTACCTGTAAATTTCAGGACTTTATCCAAAACTATAATATTTAGACAGAGGACGTCAGATATAATCCCACTGATGCACATAGAAGCTAAAATGAGCAAAAAGACAACTCAAAAAATATTTTTTAAATTCAGATTATGCATGTTTGGCCAACATCTACAGCTTAAGAGTGGACCAATTTTAATTTCTGATTCCTTGACCCTTACTAATAGGCTTTGGAAATCATTCAGAAAGTCAACTTTGGTAAGGAATTTGGGAACTATACTGTAGCTGCCTGATGATCAATTACATGGAAAATTGAAATAGATGGGGAAAATTTTTCCACTGAGTGATCTTGCACCTGAGTGTGGTAAGCACCTTGGTAATGTTTGGCTAATGCCCTTCTTTTCTCCATTACCTTCCGTCAACCTCCATCATGCTTCGCTTCCCTTCCAGGACTCAGGGTGGCTCTCCTTCCTCCCTATACCAATTTCATTTGATAGCAGTTCATTTCACACCATTCCAACACTTTGTTCTCATCAGTTTGTGCTCATGATCTTTTCAAAACTCTTATGTTATAAGTGAACTATAAGAGTATTTTATTTCCTCATTCATGTATTTAAAGTATCCTCAAAATTCATGTACAAAAATGTATAAAAAAGAGATTCTAAAACAAATAGAAAATTAGAAAGCCTGTCAAAATAATAGACAAAATCAAATATAGAAATCAAAGAAAAAATTTCACTGTTTCTATTTAAACTTAACACTTCAAAATAAGGTTATAGCAAAGAGTAAATAGAAGCCTATTGATCATTAATACCTGATTCTAGACTACTCAGTTTATCTCTCTAGCCCAAAAGATATCTGATAAGATATTCAAATTCTTGTCCCAATCCTATAATAGAAAGGATCTCCTGCAGAAAGAGGCTAAAATGATTCATGCTATAATGGCTTAAAGATAGAAACATCACTATTAAATTATATCTAGCTTAATACAGGTACTATAGAAATATATATAGATATGCATATATACCGTGGTTGGTATATACATACATATTTCCTTTCTCTGAGAGCTGAGAGGGCCTAAGAAACAAGGAAGCCTCAGTGGCACAGGAGTTTGACCAAGAGATCGATCTCTCACTATGACATGTGCTGGCTAACAGGGGGTGGTGTGGAACAAAGAAAGGCCCAGACTGGCAGCTGGCAGCCAGGAAGGAAGGCCCTGGCCAGCAGCTGGCAGCAGGGAAAGGCATGCCTTGGCCAGCAGCTACAAGGAAGGTTCCACCCAGCAGCCAGAAGGTCCTGATCAGCCCTGATCACTGGCCAGACCTAGGGACCCTACCCATGCATGAATTTGGTGCACCAAGCCTCTAGTTCTCAAATAAAAAAATCAAGGTTCCATGGAAAATTGGTTAATTCTATGGTTAGGGTCGATTGTATAGACGATGTGCCTAGAACATCTTGAAATGCCAATGTAAGAAATGCTAAAGAAAAGTAAAGGGAAAAAATAGTAACAGAATAATGGGAATATGTCAGAGACACAGGAGTCAAGGGTCAATGGAAGAGCTCCCAATGGCCAACAATTTGAGTATAAATGAATAGCATACTATTGGATTATAACCTAAAGTATAAAATTAACATCTGCAAGTTTATACAGATATAAAGAAAGTAGTAAAAATAAAAAATGGAGAAGAGACAACTCTTCTGTGCAGAATTCCAAAGAATTTGTGCAGACGATATGCCCTCAAAGAAGAGGAACATCACTCCTCGCTCTGTAAGTATGTGCTGTGCATAGTGGCTTCCATACAAAGATGATGATATGAAATGGGTTTAGGAAGAGTGACTCTACAGTAGAGACACTGACAAGAACTACCTTAGCCAGGTGATTAAGGTCAATATTGATAAGTCATTTTGAGATGAAAATGACACTTTAACTCCAGTCTAATCATGATGAAAGTATAAAACAAAGTCCAGTTGGGGACATGCTATAAAAGACCTGGTAAATGCTCCTCAACATTTGCAAGGTCATCTAAAACAAAGAAAGTTAGAAAATGTCACAGCCAAGAGAGGTCTAAGGAGACATGACTAGTATATGTGGATATACTGGATACAATCTTTAAACAGATAAAGGACATTACATCAAAACTAAAAAATCTGAAAGGAGTATGGACTTTAGTTAGTAATAATGTGTGATTATTGGCTCATTAATTTTAACAAATGTACCATACACATAAATGTTAATAATAAACCTTTGTACTATGTTTGATTTTTTTTCTGTGTATATAAAACTATTCTAAAATAAAAAAAGTTTATTTTATTTTATTGATTGATTTTGGGAAAAAAGAGATTGATTTGTTGTCACACTTATTATCCATCATTGGTTATTTCTTGTTTCTGCCCTGATGGGGATTGAACCTACAACTTTGTGATATCAGGACAACATTCTAAACAACTGAGCTATCTGACCAGGGTCAAAAGTTTATTTTTTAAAACACAAATATTAAATTGGAAAATATGTACTTCAACTATCATATTTTTCCATATCCCTTTTCATAAATACCTTTGCTGT
This sequence comes from Pipistrellus kuhlii, assembly GCF_014108245.1. NCBI lineage: Eukaryota > Metazoa > Chordata > Mammalia > Chiroptera > Vespertilionidae > Pipistrellus > Pipistrellus kuhlii. The sequence continues at coordinate 72,666,192 of NW_023425529.1, forward strand.
CAGAATAAACATGTGACTAACACCTTCAACAGTATAAACAGCAAGCATATCTTTTTAATATAATACAAAAATGTCAAAAGAAACTTAAGGATGGGAGATAGGTGAAACCACATAAAACAAAACTGATAATATATATCCTATACAGAAAATACAAAAAGCAGATAGAATCTATAATAATAAAAGCATAATATGTTAATTAGTATGGACAGCCAAATGACCTTCTGGACATCATTCTGGACAAAATCACAGCAGTGGGGGCCGAGGCAGAGGCAGTTAGGGGCAATGCGGCAGGCAGTCAGAGTGGTTAGTGGAGATAAGGCAAGCAGGCTGGCAGGTGAGCAGTTAGGAGCCAATAGTCCTAGGTTGTGAGAAGGATGTTCAAGTTCCAGTTAAGGTCCCATCCCTGCGAAAGGGTGCAGGCCAAGCTGAGGGCCCCAACCCCATGCATGATTTAATTCACTGGGCATCTAGTTTAAATATAAAACTCAAATTCCAGATCATTGGCATACTAAATAACAATGCAATTTAGCATTTCAAAATTATTTTATTATTTTATATTGCCTATTACTTACAGTATATAATATTCTAAAAGGTTTTCCAGAAGAATCAGATCCCTCATAATGTTATTTGGTTAAGTACTTTAGAGAAATAAAATTGTCACAGCCTATATACTACATTTCAGGGGACATAATGTACATTAGATTGACAAAATTTTTATCATTGTGACAATAAAAACTGCATTGAATAGCTATGAGTTCTACAGTTTTGATCTTGAACAAAAGGACTTGATTACATTAAAACAAAATTCACATATGAAATATAATGACTCAGCATCATGTCAACTCTTGCATTTTCAATGTAGAAGAAAAAGAATTCTAAATGACAAACACACAAAATGTGTAATGACCCATGCCTTAAAAAAATTTAAACAGTTTCATTTTGAATGAAAATGACATATCATTTCTATAATTAACTTTGTTAAACCAATTTTATACTTTGTTTCCATTTTAATGGTCTCTACAAGAATTTTATTGCATATTTGAACAAGACTTCATGTCCTCTAATGATTCCTATTATAACAGACCTCAATGTTAAAATAATCAAATTCACTCCATTTATAATTATTTAACCTAAGACTATAAGAAATAAAATATGGGAAGCAAATTAATGTGCTTTTTATAAGACAATACGTTTTGCAACATGTCTAAGAAATTATTGATCTATTACAAGAAAAGAAGAGGGTTGTGGGGGGGTGTCGGGAGGGAACTTAAACTCTCAAGCCAGTATACTAATGCAGACTTACATGGAACAAAGATCACATTTCTTTCAAGCTAGACCTAATCACTCTATGAAGAAAAATATACAGAAAAAGAATATTTGTAAAATCTTTCCTCCTCTAATATTTTGAAGTGTTTAATTCTTTTATTTAATGACTTAAAGTTTTAATCTAACATTTACCAAAAGTTTTCCTAATTTTTTAAATTTTATTTTATAATACAAAATGAATTTCTACTTAATAAGTGGTTTCCTGATATTGGTCATTACTGGACTTTTGACTATCTGCTCCAGTTAAACCAAATAGCCCTGCAATCCTGACCATTCATGGTACCACTTTGGCAAATGAAAAAAAGCAGTTTCACAAACAGCAAAAACAATAACAAAAACAATACTTAAAGAAATTTGAATCTGTATAGGATCATTAAAAAGATCAGGACAAAAATTTTATTGTCAAATACCAAGGAAACAGGATGTTAGCCATTACTGAGAACAAATCTTTCTGCTACAAACTAATTTTGTGACCTTAGACAAGTTATTAAAATACTGTGATCAATTAAGTTCCCTCCTTGTTGCTCTTGGACAAAGTGTGGGAAATGTAGTAAGGGTAGCAACTAACATGATCTGTATACATTTTAGTAATGTCATGTACTCTATGCTGTCCACTTGACTCATGAAATAGTCAATGTGAAACTTCAAACCCAGCTCAAGGAAGAGAACTTTGATAATGCATTTTAATATAAAGAACACTAATGTGATCTTGTCTGAAACTGGTTTCATGATATATACTTATAAATACTTGATGAGAAAAGGAGGAAATACACTGGTTAAGTTAAAAAATATATTATAATTACTTCCATTATCTCCAATAAAGGCCATAGCAAACTATCATTTTAAATATCATTTTAAAACATTTTAAATTGTAAAACATTTATATTATAAAGTTTGACAATGTTAGGTGCTAGAAAGACTGTAGAGAGATAAATCTCGTATATTACTTGAAAGTTCATGTAAATTAAAACATCCTCTTTAAAAATTAATTTGGCATTATTTTGTAAAGCTGAAAATTCACATAGTGTATAAGCCAGCAATGCAATTCTAAAAATGCAACAAGAATGCTCCCCAGACTCCTGTCACACAGGAACTGAGATAGAAATTTAAGCCTAATAAATGTAGACAAAATTAATAATAATACAGCAAAAATAAATAAAATAGAAGACACTTTTTATTTTTTATTAAATTATTATCTGTGTACATATTTTAACAAGACACTTTTTATTTTATTTTTTAAATATATTTTATTGATTTTTTTACAGAGAGGAAGGGAGAGAGATAGAGAGCTAGAAACATCGATGAGAGAGAAACATCGACCAGCTGCCTCTTGCACACCCCCTACCTGGGATGTGCCCACAACCAATGTACATGCCTTTGACCAGATTCGAACCTGGGACCTTTCAGTCCGAAGACCGACGCTCTACCACTGAGCCAAACTGGCTTCGGCAACAAGACACTTTTTAATTGAGAAAATAAAAAATAAAAAATCAAATATCCTAGCAAGATTTAGCAAAATAAATTTTAAAATATACAAATTATTTGTAACAGGATTGTAATGGAGAACCCACTATAAATCCTACAGACATCAGTAAGATAAGAGGATATTAAAAACAACCTTATGCCAATGGATGTGACAATTCAGATCAAATGGACAAGGTTTCAGAAAAAATACAAGTGACAAAACAGTAGAGAATTTTACTGGTCATATGTCTATTAGATAAATTGAAGTCATTATTTAAAATATTTGCCACAGAGAAATCTCCATACTCAGCTTCACCAATTAATTATTTCACATATCTATGGGAGAAATAACACCAAAATTGCATTTTTAAAACTACTCATAGTTTTTAAAAATAGAAAAAACTATTTTCTCTTTATAAATATAACCTTGATATCAAAACTAGCAAAGAATCTTACAAGAACATGAAATTAGAGAATATACTCCAGTGATATAGACACAAGAATCCTTAAGAAAATAGAAGTGAAATTCAGTAATATAGATCACACTACATGGATCTGAAAGTCACTAGTACCCATAAGTAGCTTCTATAAACAAACAAATAAATAACACAATAGAATGAATGTCAAAGACTAGAACAGGATATTTCACACAAGGGGACATCTGATAGATAAATAAACATGAGATACTAATATACTAGTATACCCACCAGAATGATTAAAATGGAAGAAAAATAGCAAATATTAAGCCAGCCAATAGCTCTGCTTACCTGAATGTGTTTTGCAGAAATTTAGAGAAAGCTGTCAATAGTTAAGCCATGTTATGAGCCTTAAAGATATTGAAGTCATTAAAGTCCCTGAAAATGGCTTATAAGAAGTTTTTTTTTAAAAAATAGCAAATGTTGGTGAAGATGCAGAGCATTTAGAACTCTCATAAATTAGGTTTGTGATATTGTCAAAATCACTTCAAAAATCCTGTAACAGTGTTGACTTAAGCTAAATATAAACAAACCCTGTAACCCAGCAATTCTATTTCTCAGAAAATCATGCATGTGTTCACCCCAAAACATAGATTTTTCAAACAGCACTATTTTTTAATTGGCACTAAACACAAACTAAACAGTGCATGTCAATCCAACCTCAGAATAGATAAATTATGTAAATAGTATTCACACACAGAACAGTATAAAGCAAGAAAGAACAATCTATAATTTAGCAGAGAAGATGGCCAAATCTCACAAATATATTATCAAATGCAGGAATACAGGAAGGAAGAAATGATGCTACCTTCACTCATTTATATCTAGAACGCTAGAGCATTATAAATCAGAAGAGTGGCTATCCTTGAGGGGATTGTGCCTACAAAGAGAACATGGGAGGAATTTCTATATTGCTGGAAATGTTTTGTTTCATGATCTATATGTGACATACACTGTTTAATTTATGAATTTTCAGTGTTATACACCTACATTAACTTAGTTTATCTTATTATCCTATATAATAAAAGCTTAATATGCTAAATGTCCAGTTGTCTAGTCATCCATTCAACCAATCAAAGAGTAATATGTTAATAATAAGCCCAACCGCTCGCTATGATGTGCACTGACCACCAGGGAGCAGAAGCTCCAACCAATAGCTTAGCTTGCTGCTGGGGTCTGGCCAATCAGGACTGAGCAAGATGGGCCAGACATACCCTAGAGCCCTCCTGTGATCCCAGTCTGACTAGCCAACCTGCCACGGCTCTTCCGGCCCCGATCATGCACCGGTGGTGTCCCTCAGGTTGGCCTGTACCCTCTCTCAATCTGGGACCCCTTGGGTGGGATATGTTGGAGAGCTGGTTTCAGTCAAATCCCACAGGCCAGGCCAAGGGACCCCACACTGGTGCAGAATTTGTGCACAGGACCTCTAGTATATTAACAAAAGAAAGAGCTTATGTATGCAGAATGGATTCATTCTGCTGGTCACCAGGATTAGGCAAACAGAAAACAGACACACACAAAGGAGAAAAACACAAGTTAAAGTAGTTTAAAATACCTGCTGACTTCAGAATTCTCTCAGTAGTAAAGAGATTCACATTTCAGCTCCCCCCGATTCTGATAGACTATCCTCTGTTTCTATGTCCCATATATGACTCATTTTTCTCATTATGAAAATTGAGTAATTGCTGAATTGCTGTGATGATCATACAACAAAACATACGTAAACCCCTTTATCCAATGCCTAAAACATACAAAATAGTATCTGCATCATAGAATTTGTTTTATTTTCTTCCCAATTTAAAGAGGTTTGCAATCATCTGTAAGACCTGAAAATACACGATACACAGAAAATTTTAACATGCACACAATTAATTAAACATCCCTGGGAGCCATCACAGAGCTTTGCTGTCAGCTCCTTCCATGCTCCCCAGATGCCTGAGCTTGTTCAATTCACTTTGCCCTTTAAAATTTAATGAGAATTGGCCTGAATTCTCATCTAATATATAGCTAACATTGCTGAATTCTTACTTTTATTACTGATTTCTCCATGTCTACTTTGTTCATGTTTTAACTTTCCTGTATATTTTAACATACTAGATGTTTCGCAACTCCCTTTGTTCCTTACATATCACTGATTCATTTTTTAAAATTTCATTATTGTTAGGTGTGAGCAATCCAAAGAATAAAATTTATAAGACTCAAGTATAGTTCTGTGGTTTGGACAGTTTTAAATGGTAGTAAGGACCTGTTTTGATTTGGAGAGGATAAAATACTGACAAGTATGCATGTCAACTTCCTATGAAATGACCAGGAATACTGATCCACAAGGAAAGTCCTATATTGGAGCAGTACAATGAATGAAGGTATAGACTTAGGTGGGTTTTACTTTAGGGTTAAGTAAGAGATAAAGAATTAAAGATAGCTAAGTATAGGCCTTGCAGGTAATAAAAAGCTCTGTAGATTAAAGTAGATATAGATTGTGGTCATCTGTAGTGTGGCAGAGGCTGTATGTACCTTCAGCTTTCTCTCCAGAGTCACAAGCCCTAGTCAGTTCTCACACAGCTCTAGCCTGCTCCACCCTCCCTCTGCGGGAGCCCAGGGTAAGTGGTGGTGAACAAGGTTTTGCTTGTCAGCCTGTGTCTGTCTCTCTAAGGCTCCTGAATTTCCTTGGAGACCAGAATCCCTGCTGATTTTCACAGCCAGGTACTGTATGAGTGTTTCTTCCTGGTTCTGGCTCTCTGAAGCCTGGTTTGTGTTTGAGACCCCACATTCCTCAGGGAGCTACATTGTCAGCTAAGAGATCTCTCAGTTATCTCAGCTGCCACTTGTAGGAGCCAGACCAGCCCTTCAGGTGGCTCTGCTTTTCCGTCCAGTCTCCATGTGGGCTCATCAGTAAGCCCTTACAAGGCTTCTGCCCAGCTCCTCTTCAGTTGGTTATTCAGGTTAATTGTTCTATATTTTAGCTGTAACTCCAGTTTGGTCCTGGGAGGAGGTGAGTATAAGGTGCCTCTATCCTATCGCCATCTTGGATGCCCCCATTTTACATTTTTAAATTTGATTCTGCTATATTGTTAATGCGATGATTGACATTAACATCTCATTTGCTGTGATACAAGAAAAAAACAAATCCACTAGAACTTTAAAATTGCTAGTACGAGTATAATATTGGTAAAATCCACCTTGAGAAATTATGTTTTTAATTTCTTTATTGATTAAGTTATTAAATATGTGTCCTTATCCCTCCATAACCCCCACCATTCCCCCCACTCATGCCCTCACCCCGCTGTGTCCATTGGTTAGGCTTATATGCATGCATACAAGTCCTTTGGTTGATCTCTCCCCCGTACTCCCACCCTCCCCTACCTTCCCTCTGAAGTTTGATGGTCTGACCAATGTTTCACTGTCTCTGGATCTGTTTTTGTTCATCAGTTTATGTTGTCCATTATATTCCATAAGTGAGTGAGGTCAGAAATTCTGTAGACATTTTGGAAGAGAATTCATTTACATCCCCTGTCCTGTCCCATGAAAGGCAAATCTGAGTATACCTGTTTAAATCACTCTACACCAGGAACTCTGTTTTTGTAGATTAGTATGTATTTTATGTCATCCAATAATATCTCTTGTAGATTGGTTAAAATTAAAATAAATTACAAATACTATTTCATAGGAGAAAAATGGGGCTAATTATACCATAGAAACCAAACACCAAATGGCATTTTAAGTTGGATTCTATTATTTAGTCCACAACCTCACCTCTTTTATTCTTCTCTGCTATCTGTAAAATATTTGATTAAAATATGTGTATGTAATATTATAGATTATCTAATCAAATATATAATTTAAAATGTTATATACTGTATGTGTTATATATATAATATATGACATATACTATATATTAAAATATAAAGTGTGAAGCATATAATTGTGAATCTATTTTCTGAGGTTAAATGAAACTCCCAATGTGCTGAATTTGAGAACTGAAAGTAATAACGTAATAAAAGTAATTCTTAGTTGCTTCAATATCCTAAACACCAAAAATGGTCTATTGATTCAATTAGTGTCATTATTGAAGCTAAATGTTATTATGTTGTGTTTCTTTCATCCTCTTAGCTATCAGTCTAAGGTCTGAACCAGACATTCTGTTTTGTGCCAGATAATCATAGAAAATAATTTAATCTGAGTTCTACAGTAATTCACTGCTCCTCTGCATATAGTGTCTCTCATTTAGGTTACAAAGTTTGCTTTTCTAATGATTAATTCAATGTGAAGCATTAGTTAAGTACCAAATAAAGTTATATTAATAGAAATAAACCCTTTATTTACAATGATAACTAACCCTTTTCTAAGTAGTTCAGGCCATATCTGAATGTTTTTTGTTGTTGTTTTTTTACAAAGAAAGACTAAATAAAGATGAATATATTGCCCATTCCAAATGATTGGACTCCCCACTCCCTGCCACCACCCAATTTGTATGTTCACCCGAAGCTGAGCTCCTATGGGATGCCTTTGTGTGAATGGCATTATTTCAAATGATATCATCACATAATGCTTCTTTCACTGCAGTCTCCACATTCAAATGTACTTTGGAATTCAGCCATGCATACAAACAACAACATTTCACATCCCCAATTCAAAAAAGAAAAAGATAATTTTCTGGCTATTCCATAGCACTATGTCCAGCTAAATTGTTATTATAATCATCTAATTAAATGATAACAAAAGCAGAGGAGAAAATTATCGTCCACGGACAACAAGAAACAAACAAAAATAAGGGAGAGAACAGCTGTGGAATGTGTGTAAATACAGTTTGTTAAGTATACAACTGCAAATTCTAGAGAATATGAATTTGCAAAGAGTTGCTGTGCTTTTATTCTGTTTGTCACAGGGACAAAAATTTTCCCTACTTTTCTTCATTGCTGTTCCCTCTCCTTCTCCATCCCTGACTCCTCTTCCTAACTTCTAAATGTTGGAGTGTCTAAGAACCCATTTTTCAGACCTCTCTTCTTTTCTTGCTTCCTAGGCTATTTCCAGGACCAATTTATTTTAAATAAACATTTCCATCAATGGCCCAGCCCATAAAATGTGTTATATATATCCAGCTACCTAGTTGATATAAAAGTTATTAGATGCTTAATAAACAGTTCAAATTTAACACATTCCAAGCTAAACTTGTAATTTCTACCTATCCCTTTAACTTTTTCCTGCCTTATCTTTCTTAGATCAATATGGCATTCCCAATAACTCATTTGCTCAAGCCTAAAACTGTACAGTCATTGTTTTATCCATTTATCATTTTAAAATATATTTTTTATTGATTTCAGAGGGAAAGGAGAGAGAGAGAGAGATAGAAACATCAATGATGAGAGAGAATCATTGACTGGCTGCTTCCTGCATGCTCCACACTGGGGATCCGAGGCTGCAATCAGACATGTGCCCTAACCAGGAATCAAACCAGGATTCCCTGGTTGAAGTCAAGACTTAATCACTGAGCCACGCCTGCTGGGCTACATTTATTCTTTTTTCTTTTCTTTTTTTTTTTCTTTTTTTTTACCATATTTAATCAGTAAGATATAGGGATGCTACCTTAAAAAGACTTATCAATACAACCTTTAATCACTACCTCTCCTGCTAACACCTTCTAGCTCACAACTTATACTTAGATTAATTCAGTGATTCCCTAAACATTCCTCTGATTTCAATCCTATTGTTATGAGTCTAAAAAGTAACCCAAATTATATTTTAAAAATAAAAATCAGACCTATCACTGTTCTTGTTAGTGATTTATCTGTACCTCATAATAAAATGCAAATATTTATGTTTAAGATTGAATCCAATAGAATACAGGGACTTACATGATCTGTATGTATTTATAAAGCAGCCTAATCCGATTAACTTTCTCTCCAACCTCTCTCCTAATCACTCACTATGATCTACAAATCTTACATTTCTTGCTGTGCTTTTAAAATATCAAACTTCTTTCTGCCTCATGCCCTAAGATTTTTACATAGTAATTCTTGATTCCATACAAATCTCTGCTAAAATTTTATTTATTGAAGAGCCTGACCAACTTAGAAAATAGTCTAATAACTCTCAAGCCATCAAATATATCATTCTAGCTTTCATACCCAACTGTAATTTTTCTCAATTTTTCAGTATAAATAGATACATAATATTTCATTGAACCATTTGCTAATTGTCTATCTCTGTCCCATCAAAATTTAAGTTGCATTAGAGACATAAACATTTGTTTTTTTCTGCTCTCTATCCCCAAAATCTAGATCAGTACTGGCCCTATATACACATATATGCAGGTTTTTTTTTCATTTTAAAGAATTGGTTTAACACTTTGAGTACACAAAATAAGATTAGTAACCAACATTGGAAAAAAGTGTAATTTCATCATTGATCCATTTTATAATTGTATATATTTATCCTACCTAATAAAGAGGGAATATACTAATTGACTCTCATGCCATCCCAAAGATGGCAAGAGCCCACAGCAAATAGGAGAGAATATGCTAATTGACTGTCACACCCTTAAAGATGGGTGATGCCCACAACCAGTAAAGAAGGGATACGCTAATTGATTGCCCCACCCTCAAAGATAGGGGTGCCCACAGCCACAAGATGGCAGCACCTAGTCCCCTCAATGCCCCAGCCACCCAGGGCCAGCCCAAAGTGCAGGAAAGCCTGGGATGGTGACGGCCCAGCTGATGCCTGAGATGTAGGCATGCTTTGAAAGGCAGCTTCCCAGCCACCCAGGGCTGGCTCTTGGCATAGGCAAATTTCAGATGACTGCAGCCCAGCTGCCCAGGACCTCTCAAGGCTCAGATAACCAGGGATGGTGGGGACTTGTGCTGCCAACAGTGGCAGCAGCAGAGTTGTGATGGGGGCATTGCCTTCCCCTGATTGCCAGGTCATCTTCTGCCCCTGAGGGTTCCCAGACTGTGAAAAGGGGCAGGCGAAGTTGAGGAACCCTTCTCCCCTACCAGTGCATGAATTTTCATGCACCGGGCCTCAGTTTTCTAATAAAATAATTTCTTGTGTGTTTTTCACCTTCATGATTTTTGAGCCCTAGGTTAATTCTGATGTTAGCAGTAGGTTTTTCAGAGGTACCTTATCACTTTGAGGAATTTTTCTCCTATTGTTGGTGTGCTAATAACTTACATTATAAAGTTCTGTTGAACTAAATGACATAAATTGTTCTGTTTCAATTGAAATGATCCTATGACTTCTATTATGTCCTATCTATACTTAAGCATAAAAATAAAGGGGACATTTTCTAGATTAAATGACTCTTAAATGACATAAATTCCAAATGCAATATGCAAAATTGATTTGGATTCAGATTTGTAAAAGAAATGAAGGTAAAACATTTTGATACTAGTGAGAAATTTGAAAATATTCTAGATATTAACTTATAAATTACAAGTTTTATACATTATTAAAATGCACTATGATTATTTAAGGTATTCAAAATACATGTGTGAATTATGTAGAAGTGAAATGTCTTGTAACTAAATTTTTCCCCCTACTATTTCTCCATAAAAATCCACCATCTTAAAGAATAAAAAAAAGAAAAATAATTGGGAAAAATGCTTTAAAGTTGTTACTTTTACATGGATCCATTTATTTTCTTTAGGATAGGAGTAATTTTTTTTTTTTTTTTTAATACTAGAGGTCAGGTGCACAAAATTCGTACACTGGGGGGGCTTGTCCCTCAGCCCAACCTGCACCCTCTCCAATCTGGCAGTCAGACAACCCTTTCACAATCCAGGACTGCTGGCTCCCAACTGCTCACCTAACTGCCTGATGCCCCTAACCACTTCTGCATGCCAGCCTGATAACCCCTAACCACTCCCCTGCCAGCTTGATTGATGCCTATCTATTTCCCTGCTAGCCCAATAGTATCCAACTGCCCTCCCCTGACAGCCCAGTTATCCCCAAATACCCTCCCCTGCATATTCCCTCTTTATTAAATAGGGTTTTTTAAGACATATTGGACAGTGTACCTGCCATTGTCTTAACAAACCAGTAAAAATGTAAACCCAAACTAAAAGTGTCATAAAATAAACTCGTTAAACAAGAATTTCATGAGACCTTGGAAAGGTGATATCATGTGGTTGTTTCTTCCTTTTTTCATTCTCTTTCCATTTCTTGATGTTTCACCTTTTGTCCTTTCTTTTCTCCTCTTATTCCTTTTCTGTCTCTAATCACTCTGCTGGGGGCAAGGGAAATGCCAAGGCTATAGGTATGTGTGTGGGGAGATCACTCCATGGGGGCACAGGTCCTTTGGAGGCTGACACCCCAGGCTGCCCAAGGGAAGGTATAGATCTTGGGGGCATGGCTGCCTCACAGGCCTACTCCTCCTGGCTGTGGATGGGAGATAATTGTTGGAGGGTGGGAATAGTGATTGTAGGGGCCTTCCAGGTCCACAGCCCAGGCCAAGGCTAGGAGCAGATTGAACATGAGGGTGGGATGTAGGAGGATGGAAAGGATGGGGGGGGGGCACAGCTGCCTCCTAGGCCTATGGCCCAGGTTGCAGCTGGATACTGATCACGCCAGGAGTGCACGGCTGATTTCACAGGAAGTGGAGGTGGGGAGGGTGCACCACCTCCCAGGCCACTGCCTGGTTCCTGGCTAGGAGCTGATCATGCCTGAGGTGCCTGGCCACTTCCCAGGCTACTGCCCAGGTCTCAGCTGAGAGCTGATCATGCCTGAAGTGCGTGGCCACTGGGAGCTGATCGCACCAAAAGTGCTGTCTGCCTCCCAGGCCACTGCCCAGGTCAAGGCTGGGAGCAGATAGAGCCAGGGGTGCGAAGGTGCCTCCCATGCCAACAGTGGGATCCTCATGCTGTCTGCTCTCAGCGGCAGTCCTCCCTGGGCCTGAGAAGACTGGGTGCTGCCATCTTCTGTCTATATTTGCTGCCATTTTGTCACGGAGTGATGGTTAATTTGCATATTACTCTTTTATTAGATAGGCTGTTTAAAATAATAGAATGGCCAACATGAGTAGTAATTTCTTTTGCTATATTGCCAGGGTTTTGACATATACATCTGCACATACATGCACTCTCCATTTCCTACAATTATATCTTGAATATATTTCAGGATTCAGCCAAAAGACATTATGACTAATTAAAAATTTTGAAAGTATAAAAATGTCACAAAAAATAGAATTTATATGTGTGTGTTAGAGAATCACATTTTACTTGCTTAGAGATCTATATATTTGTTCATTTTAAATGATTCTTAATAATTATGTGAATATAAAGCTGTTTTTTATTGTTATTAATTATTTTCTTGTTTATCAATTCTTGATTTTTTTTCCCTAGGAGTTTGCTTTTGAGAGTACTGTTTGCTTATGAACATCTTTGTACATTTCTAATATTGCACTTGGAAAGTCATTTCCCTGGAGCTGATAATTTTCAATTACATTGCTAGAGAGAAGAAAATGTGTAAGTTCATAATTATGAAATTATGCTCAAATGTAACACCAAACTTTAACAAAGTAGATCTATCATTTTCACTCCCACTATAATGGATCCTAGTGGATTTATATTCTTCTCAACATTTAGTTATTATCAGATTTATTTTTCACTGTGGTATTTTTTTTTTTTTCAAGTAAAGTGGATATACAATATAATCCCATTGTGGCTATGATTTTTTTTTAACGCTATGAGGTTGAACATCTCTTTATAAATTATTGGCCATATCTATATCCTTATCTTTTTTCTTTTCTTTCTTTTTTTGTTTTTTGTTTTGTTTTGTTGTTGAGATATCAATTTATGCCATTTACTTTTCTTAGACTCTTTATACTTTTGTTAGTAATTTATGCAATTTCTTGATATAGCTTTAATACTAACTTGTTTTCATTACATGTTTTAAAATGTATTATTCAGGATCACAATAAGTATATATTGAATAAGTGAATGAATAAGTATTATACTAAAGCACTGTTCAAATACTGGATTTTGCATTCATCACCTGTGTAAATTTAGCAAAATACTTAATTCCTGTGATTTTTTTCACTGCTCACAAAATTCTCTGCTTAAAATAAGTATTTAAATTCTATTTATAATAAGTATCTACTTATCAGATTTATATCACTATTTAATTTAGTGATAAACTAATATTGTACAAAAGTTGAAAAGCATTATTATTTATCTTTTAAATACTCAATAAATATAGAAATATAGATGCATACATGTATACCAGTACATATTCTATATATCAAATGTTAAAAACATAGATCATTATTTTAAGCATAAAAGAAATATTATACTGTAGTGTTTATATCATTCAACCACTCAAAACCATATAGCAAATAATTTGTTTCTGAGATTGAAACCAAATAATATTTCTTTAAAAAGAATGCATATTTAAAAATTTAACCACAAAAAGATTTATATATTTATATATATAAACACCTGGATTTTCTCAGACAGCTCTCTCATTCCCATTCTGTAGTCTCTTTGCGTGCTCTCTTCAGTATACTAGTAGTAATTTCAACGTAACCAGATTTTGGGGCTCCTCAAACACATCCAAGACAGAGACAGACAAATGTCTCAGAAGTACATAGCCTCACTTTCATCATTATAGAGAGTGTCCCCAAAATGTGTACACACTTTAACAGCTAATAGCTCATTTAGACACCCTATATATTGGTCAAAGCAGTTACAAATTCTACTCATTTCAGGGAATTCAATATGAAATTATAACAACAGGTGGATGGAGTATATATGTTTCTATTATGTATGTATTGGTATACTATAAATGTATGCATGTAGGTGTATGTATATGTGTGTATGTGAGTATTGTCATACATATCTTTGGAAAAGACTATCTGCCTCAGTCTCTGAAGTGGAAAAGAACATATGCTGAAATATAAATATAATTCATGTATTATAGGATTGAATATCTGAAGCCTATATAATCTTATTAATACAAAATAGGGTGAATGCAATCTTGACTAAAGTAGCCTAACTACTTTTTCTAGTTGTTCTTAAAGTAAAATGCTAATACTTATATTATTAACTTAAGATTAGGTGGATGCATTAGGCCCACTGGTTTCCTCATGTAAGACAAATTCCTTAGACAAGGATATTCAGTATTTTAAGAAAGAAGGAACCGTGTGACAACATATTCAGTTGACAAGAGAAGCTAAATGGGTTTACCAGATTAATAATTCAAATTACTTGGTCTTCTAGAAAATACTGTATCTAGAATAAGTAGAAAAAATTCATGTATTTTTAATTTCAATCCAAATTAACACTATATACTTTGTATTTAGAAATAGCCTTAGACTGTTGCCAAAATCTCTTCCTCATATTTTTATCAATTCTGCTGCAGTAACAAAAAATCCCCACATCTGTTCAAGTGCCCATCAGTAGATGAGTAGATAAAAAAAGTTCTGGTATATAAAATAGAATACTGCTCAGCAGTAAGAAACAAAAATAAAACAAAACCAGTAAGTCTTACTTTTGTGACCTGGAGAGCATTATGCTAAATGAAATAAGCCAGTCAGAGAAGGTGAGTACCATATGATTTCCCTCATATGTGGAATCTAATGAATAATATAAACTAATCAATAAAGTAGAAACAGACTCATCTATAGAGAACAGAATAACAGCTGTCAAAGGGGAGGGAGTTTTGGGGGATAGGTGGAATAGGTGAAGGAATTAAGCAAAAAACAAACAAACTCTCATAGATAACAGCACCAGGATTACAAGAGGAAAGAGGGTGAGGGGAGATATAAAAGGTAATGGAAGGAGACTTGACTTAAGGTGGTGAACACACCATACAGTTCACAGATGGTGCATTATAGAATTGTATACCTGAAACCTATATAATTTTATTAGCCTGTGTCCTCCCAAGAAATTCAATTAAAAAATCCTCAAATGTCAGTGATTTACAACGAAAGCATTTGTTTATTCTTCAGATTCAAAAATTGTATCCATGTCATTTATGGACTATGGGTCAGCTGTATCTCTCCTCTATGTATAATCTCACTACAGGGCCAGGCTGAAGGAGGAGTCATTATCTGGGACCTTCTGTTCTTATGGCAGAGGAAGATAGCCAAGCGCAAAGTTGACTCATGCAATCACATTAAGTGCTTTTATTTATATATAGTATAACAGGTTTGCCCATTTTCCATTGACCAAAACAAGTCAAATGTCAAGCCCAATAATAAGGTGAGGAGACATGTCTAGAATCTGTGATTATCTCAATGAGAAATAAATATATATTTTTTAAATACTATGTTCAAAAATAGAATGCCAATGGAACAGATTAGTGTGTTTAGTGGGAATCAACCTTGCCAACACCTTGATTTCAGGCTTCTAGCCTCCAGAACTGTGAAAGAATACATTTCTGTTGTTTTAAGCCAAAAATATACATACATACATACATATAAAAATAAATAAATAATAAATTAAATTAATACATAAATAAATGCCAAATCTGGCATAAGGGCTGGATTGCAGATTTGACATTTTAACTGGATGCCCCCAAGAACTTGCTCTGAACTGATTCTAGATAGAAGTTAGACTACAACAATGTGTATATAGGCACACTGGCTTCCTCATGTAAGACAAATTCCTTAGACAATGACATTCAGTGTTTTAAGAAAGGAGGAACTGCCATAATAGACAGAGATGTGACAACTTACCATTTGGCAAGATCTCAATGCATTTAAATCTGAGTTTGCATTTTTATTTTCTAAGCCCCACCCTTTCTCCATTAATGGCCCAATTTCATATTGGATATTTTATGAGGCTGTGAGTTTTATTAATATTATCATTTGAAAGCCTACCAAATCAGCCTTTCATTCTTTGGTTACTGTGGTGATCTTGCTTTATTTATAGAGATTACTTAATATAAGAGAAAGTTTGTGCCATGGGATAAAATTTTGATATTAGACAAAGTTGTCATTCTCTTTTTTCAGTTTGTGCAATGTTATTAGTAATAACCACCCCATCACACAGATGCAAGTTATTCTTACATTCATTTTTTTTTCAGTAGCAGTCACAAGTTCTTAATAAACTTTCTCTTTGTTGATCATTTCATTTATGTCAAAATAAGTAACATTTTAATATTATACTAGTAATTTTTGAAATTCCTAGGATTCCAGTGAACAATTTCTGAATTTATTAGCATGATTTTTTTACTACCTTAGGGTTTCAACTCATTAATTAATCCAACTTTTTCCCAAGTCACTACAGCCTTTCCTAGTACAATTTTATGTATACACAAGAGTTGGTAGTTTCAAGCATCAAGAACTCCCATCAAATAATTATCACAAGTAGTAGTAGACTGAAAGGCTATTGATAGAAAAACTGACAACATGAGACTTGAAAAACAAGCAGAAACAAGCAACAATTCAGCATAAAAACCAGTCTGATGAATACATTAATAGTTCCAGTAGTTAACAATGCACATTTCAGATTATATCATTGAGTATAACAGCCCTGGTTTCTGCAAGTAACTGTTATCCTGCAATAATTTATGCACCTAGAGACTCAACACTGTATCTGTGGTATCTGCTACAACCCTTAGCTAGAATGGTTTCTTTTTGAACGTTAATTCTTTGTTGCTAACTTTTTATTCCATTTTGAGGCATGTATACCTAATTTTAAACACTAGTGCAGGGGCGTCGAACTCAATCAGAGAAGGGGCCAAAATCTAAAATCCAGCCTAAATCGCGGGCCGAATGGTTTACTGAACAGTCATAAACTGACAATGTTAACCAGAAATGTGAATTTAAAATGAGTGGAACAACCTTTTCCTTAACAGTGCTGTTAACCAACTCACATGCTATCAAGCAAAACAGTAATATTGGTATCAAGCAAAACAGTAATATTGGAATGTACCTAAAATGCTCATTGTTTTGTTTTCTGGCTAGATGTCTGACACCGTTTTCCCCGGATCAATGTGTCAATGTTCGGTTTTATTTCTTGGGCTGTAGCAACCCGCAAAACAGCATGGAGGTTGTCATCGGTAATGCGTGATCTGTGCTTGTTTTTGTTCAGATTCATTATTGAAAACATCTGTTCACAAAGATAGGTGCTCCCGAACATGGATAGAATACGGGCAGCATGAAGTCGGAGCTCTGGCATTGAGTCAGGGGGCAGTAGAGGGTAGAAGTCCTCAATTTCAACATCCTGAAACCTTGATTTCAGGCCACTGTCAGACTGAAGCTCGATTATCTCCATCTGAATGTGATGGGGCACATTGTTGACATCAACTGTAAAAGGATTGGCAAAGATGTCAAAGCCTGAGTGCTGTGTTCTAAAGTCAGAGAAGTGCCGCTCAAATTCAAGTAGTAAACGGCTAACTTTGGTAGCCAGCCGACTGCAAGGAAAAGTACCAGAAATAGTGGTTGAGATACTCAAACAAACGGGAAAGTGGGCAAGATTGTCCTGTTCCAGTTGGGACTTCCATAGTTGAAGTTTACGCTGGAATGCTGTGATCGTGTCAGACATCTTCGTGATGACTTGTTTGCGTCCCTGCAGCTTCAGATTCAGTTGGGCGAGATGCTCGCATATGTCACACATCATAGCAAAATCACATAGCCAGGCGGGATCCGACAGTTCAGGCAAGGGCTTTCCTTTACTTTCCATGAAAAGAGCAATTTGTTCTCTGAGCTCAAAAAATCTTTTGAGGACTGCGCTCTTGCTCAGCCATCTTACTTCTGTGTGGTATGGCACGCCTCCATGCTCTGCACCCACCTCCTGTAAAAACTGCTGGAACTGGCGATGATTCAGGCCACGTGCCCGTATAAAGTTAATAGTTTTAATGACTGTGGTCATTATGTCATTCATGTCCAGAACTTTTCCACACATAGCCTCTTGGTGGATAATGCAATGATAAGTAATCAAGGGTGTGTGGCAGTGACTTTTTTGCATTCTTTCCTTCATTAGTCCAACCAAGCCTTTCTTTTCTACGCACATTGAAGGTGCGCCATCGGTAGTTAGCCCCACCAACTTTTCCCAGGGTAATTTAAAATTATTTATAGATTTCTCCACAGCCTCAAATATATCTCTACCAGTCGTCGTCCCATGCATGGCAGCTACATCCAAAAGTTCCTCAGTGACAGAGGTTGGTCTTCGTAGCACGTATAAAGATGGACAGCTGCGCTGTATCAGTGTTGTCTGTGCTTTCATCGATAGCAAGTGAAAAAGCTAGATAACTGCATGCCTGTTCGGCCAGCTGTGATGATAGATTTCCTGAGAGTTCTTGAACTCTATCTGCAATGGTGTTTCTTGACAAACTGACATTTTGAAAACTCTGTATCTGGTCTGGGCATACTTGCTCACACACTTTTAGCATGCATTGCTTCAAAAAGGCACCCTCTGAAAAACACCTTGAAGTACGGGCAATTTCTTCAGCCACTATAAAGCTTGCTTTTACTGCAGCATCATTTTTCGCTGTAGCCTTTGTAAACATTTGCTGCTGTGATTGTAGTTTGCCTTTTAGTTCTTTAACAATTTTATGCTTTTCTTCCAAAGTATATTTGCCATACTTAACATTATGTTTGGTGTCAAAATGACGACATATATTGTACTCTTTCATCACTGACACTGTCTCATAACACAATATACACACTGGTTTGGCCTCTCTAAGCACAAACATGTATTCATTTTCCCATTTGTCATTAAATTGTCTGCCTTCACCGTCAACTTTTCTTTTCCTGGACATTTTGGGATCAATATTGGCAGTAAAAGATGTAGTTTATTGGAAATCTGCGTTAGAAGGAAAAAGTTGAAAACTGCACAGGGATAGCTTGATTTGGCAGATGGAGTGGAGAAAAAAAAAGTCAGTCAATAAATGCCTGGCTGGGTACAGATAGCAGATTCTGTTGCGATTTTTATGCCTGCACTTTATGCCAGGAACTGGCAGCTTCTGCTGTGTATTTTTTATGCCCGCACACTCACTCTCTCCTCTGCTCTGCCACCTGCACAACCACATCGGATGCCGGACTATAGGTCACGCCTCCTGAATCTCCGTGACTTGTTATCTATGCACATGCGTAATAGATAGCAAGTACGGCGGCCACCAAGGCGGCAGGCGAGATCACAAGCCTCCTATGTCACCGCGCGTCATTGTGATGGAACGCAGCGGAGTGCAGTGATGACAGCGCAGTGCGGGCCACATTGCAAGGCCTGGCGGGCCGGATTTGGCCCGCGGGCCTTGTGTTTGACATGTGTGCACTAGTGTCTTAGTTATAAGGAAGTCTGAGAAAGTGAGGATCTTACTTTCCTATAGTAGAGAGTTACCCCCACCAATACTCATGAAGTGGAAGATAATGAAAATAGGAAGAGAGTTCAGATGCAGGCAACAAAAATAAATGACATTTATCCAGTATACACTGAGTGGCCATATTATTATGATCTCTGAACGCATAATAATCTGGCCACTCAGTCCGGCCACCCTGGCCATGGGTAGGGTACATGGGTGATTGGCCAGCCTGTCTGCTGGTCGAACTCCTGATCAAGGGGACAATTTGCATATTAGCCTTTTTTTTATATAGGATATATACTTAGTGGCCAGATTATTATGCATTCAGAGATCATAATAATTTGGCCACTCGGTGTATATACTATTGTAGTATACCTACTTACTTCTATTCATAAAAAGTGATTTGAGGTAGATAGCCCATGTAATAATGGAACAGGTTTTGATACCTATATATTTTATTTTATAGATCAGACAAAATTATGTCTGTTTTTATAAATAAACTAGAGGCCTGATGCATTAAATTCATGCAAGAGTAAGCCTTCCTTCCCCTGGCTGCCAGCACTGGCTTCCCTCTGGCATCTTGGACCCAGGCTTCCCTTACAACCCTGGCTTCGTCAGTAAGGTTGTCCAGAAGTTTGTCCAGAAGGATGTCCACTCTGATTATTATATTAAGGTTTTATTATTATAAATGCTCTTTTAATACAGTCACACCCATTATTCAGATATTATCTATGGCTACTATTGTAGCAAAGTTAAGTAGTAAGACAAGCCATATGAAGCACAAATTATAAAATATTACTACCTTCTATTTACAGAAAAATGTTTGCCAACCTCTGCTGTAAACTATTGATATTTTCTGAAATGTAAGGAACAAAACAGTAAATATTGTGGTAATTTGATTATCATTTTAATTTTCTTCATTTTTTTTAAGTTTCCTGCAATAAAAAACGAACCTAAATTTCTCTTAGAAAAAAGTTTCATTCAAAATCCTATATAATGAAAGTCTAATATGCAAATAGACTGAATGGTGGAACAACTGAACAACCATGCACTATCATATTCACTGACCATCAGGGGGAATGTACGGAACATGGCGATCATTGGCCGAGGTGGGATGGTGGAGCAAGTGAGTGGGAGCGCCAGACCAAGGGGGGGCACTGGTCTCTGTCATCGGGTCAAGTCCCTGGTGGTTAACTGAAAATTATTTGCTCCCACGTGTCATGGTCCCACCCAGTGCTCTCACTCGTTGTGGGTGCCCATCCCCAGCCCCAATCTCTCGGTGCCATCAGCGGGTGCAAGTGTTGGCTGCTGGCTCCAATCACCCCTCTGTACTTTTCTACCTCCCCCTGCTCCTAAGGAAAAATCGGGGCTGGCAGCCGGCTCTCACACCCACAGTGCTGGTCCTGACCGCAGCACTGCTGGTGCCCAGCGCTGGTCCTGATCACTTGGTGCCATCAGTGGGTGTGAGGAGCTGCTACTGGCCCAATTGTTCCTGAGGGCTTTTCCACCTCCCCTGCTCCTGAGGGGCAATCAGGGCAGCAGCTGCTGCTTGCACCATTGACAGCACTGGCCCCAATCTCTCCACACCTTTAGTAGGTGCGAGTGGGACCAGTGCCATTAGTGTGTGGGAGTGGCAGAGGCAGGAGCAGGGCTGCCAGCAGACAAAGAACCAGGAGCTGCAGTGAGAGGGACAGGGGCACAGAGGATGGGTCAAGAGGATGCCCCTGTGCCTACAGTAGCCTTGTGGCCCATGGTTCCTTTCAGGGTGCATGAATTGGTGCACTGGGCCCCTAGTTGACAGACAAAAAGAAAACAGACCATTGAGGAAAAGTACATATAACATTGCTAATGAAATTTCTACTTAGATGTCAGAGAATAAACAAATATCACACTGGTTAAATGAATACTAAAATGAGCGTGCAGAAATGAGTATTTCAGAAAATAAAATTTGTCTTTAAAAGGCATTGATAGTTTTGGCTCTCAGTATCTTGAGGTGATAAAACAGTTAGTTAAAGAGGCCTATTGTTGTAGGTATAACAACATATTTTCTTTTTTTAAGTAGAATCTTACAGTTTTGAGGGTTTATTTATTTACAGCTCTGTAATTTTTCTCAGGTTATCTTTCTTTTGTACCTTAATTTGGTATATTTTTCTACTTTTTTGAAGCTACCGGTTTGAGACAAACATAATTTCATATTTCCTAGCATGCTAATTTTGCTTTACAAAGGAAAATGCAACCCAAACAAACTGTCTCTGTCATTAAGCAACAGCATTTTCTCTTGAGCACGGAACTGTAAAGTGCTATAGAAAACAGCAGAAGCTATAAATTTAGGGGATTTGCAGTTTTCAAGCAGTTTCCATAATAACTAGCTAGAATGTTTCCTTTGTTTCCTGGCTAACCACCAGTCTTTGCATAGAGATTAGATCTTTTTATTGATCAATTTGCTGGAATGAATCAGATAAATTGTCTTTCCCTCTCAGTTTTTCTCTCTCAAGAGTGGTTTTGAATATTATGACTTGTCAGTTGTTAGTTAGCAAATGATATATTAATGCAAAAAAATTTTTGAGGATAGTGCCTCATAAAAACTTAGGAATGTTTTGAAAAAGCATCTGTAGACTGACAGCTCCATATAATCCAAGCTCTACAGTGTCATTTTTTAAAGTTTTTGCTAAAATTGAACTATAATCCAAATGATCTTTGGGCTCATTTTAGGGAAGAAACATGCATAACTGCTCATACTAGGTAAAATAAAATGTTAAGGAGTTATGTTTGACAAGGGTTATTTAATGACATTTCTGATTATTGTTGTCATTCTTCTCTTTAAATCCATTACTGCTAACATAAATATTTAAATAACTGACTTTTTTTTTTTTAAGAGGAAGAAAAATCAAACTTGTTATTTGGAGACTGAGCAAGTTATAATTAAACTGCTCATGAAGCTAACATAGATCTTAATGTTCCTGAAATTAAGGGATCTGGAATAAAATTTTGTTTTACAAATTAAGTCAAATTATAGAAATAAGTTATAGGGAATGAAGCAATCTGTATATAACTTAATAATAATGAGTAATATGTAATGTTTTTTTTCCTAGGATCCATGCACTATGCTAAATTCTTTATAAGCATTTATATAATTGTTATAGAAACACTAAGTGGTATGTCCTATTTTATAGATTAACTAAAGGCCCCAATGGGATATTTGGCCTGGTCTGTGGGATCAGGCTGAAACCAGCTCTCCAACATTTCCTGAGGGGTTCTAGATTGTGAGAGGTCACAGGCCAAGTCAAGGGATCCCACTGGTGCATGATAAGAGCTGGGGAGGGATGTGGGATGTTTGCTAGCTGGGGAGGTACCAAGGGAGGGCTCGAGGGTGTGTCCATCTTTCACTCAGTCCTAATTGGCCAGACTCCAGCAGCAAGCTAAGCTATTGGTCAGAGTGTCTGCCCCCTGGTGTTAGTGCACGTCATAGAGAGTGGTTGAGTGAGCTTAGCATTTCATTAGCATATTGCCCTTTGATTGGCTTAATGGCTGACCAGACAACTGAACACTTAGCATATTAGATTTTATTATATAGCATAATCTCATTTTTTAAAAGCCTGAAAAATTAGCCCAAGGTCACATATCTATTATGTATGAGAACAAAAATATGAACATACACACACATTTTTAGACTTAAAGGAATCACCAAATTAACACTTCTTTTGACTCCACTTTCAACAGTACAGGGGATAAGACAAATTAATGCCATTGTGTAAAAGGGAAACCTCAAACACACCTATTTGTTACTCAGTATTTACTTTGCCCATCAGTCAATGCTAGTCTATATTGATTTGCTTTCATTGTTTTAACATCTAAAAATAGCCTATGTGAATTAGACCATTGGGGTGTTTCTTAAATTTTTGAAACCACTTTTACCCTTTATTCTGCCCTCTGCATCCATTGACACAAGTAGGCTATATTCTGCAGTTTGCTTATTCCATATTTCTATCTGCAAGGTCTCACATTATGGAAAAGATTTCAGCACAACATTCTTGTATATTTTAACGTGTTTCAAGATAGTAAAAATACAAATTGTGCATAATTTAAAGAATGATACAAGAAAATGATGAGTGAAATATTTGTCATGCAATAAGAAATTAACAGTGTTACAAGCTTACCTAGCCTTTTAGTAAAACCACTGAAAATAATATACATATTCATATGAAATCTTTCTTGACAGAGAATAGTAACTTACCCACTTAATCTGTAACATTCAAGCTCAATATTTGTCTGAATATGCCTTTTATTTATTTTTTATTTAGTTCCCTGTTTTCTCCTCAGGAAATCCTACCTTTCACCCAGTCTTCTGTCTAGGGTAGGGGTGTCGAACTCAATCAGAGAAGGGGCCAAAATCTAAAATCCAGCCTAAATCGCGGGCCGAATGGTTTACTGAACAGTCATAAACTGTCATTGTGATGGAAATGCAGCGGAGTGCAGTGATGACAGCGCGGTGCGGGCCACATTGCAAGGCCTGGCGGGACGGATTTGGCCTGCGGGCCTTGTGTTTGACACATGTGGTCTAGGGAAAAAGAGATCTATTAAGTACTTAAATGTATTATATCTACCAGGTATATCTGCACCTTTAAAAAAAAAAAAAAGAGAATCATCTTAGTGAGTCCCAAGGAAACTATATAGCACACCATGTGACAAGAAATAAGTTCTCAATGAACATCAGTTTTCTTATTAAATTCTAAAAGTGAGAAATACAGTATAATGGTGGAGAGAAGTTATATGTCACTTTTAATCTGGTCTTCAACATATTCTGTTATTACCTTAGATTTTCTCACCTCCTCCCATATTGGTGTGTGAGAAATGTTTTGTTAAAATGAATGACTTTCACCCTTTGGAGTAAAGTGATTTTGTTTTTTTGTGTTTATGTATGTTTATTTAAATTTTGCAAGAATACACTTTCTTGAAATGACTGCTGTTGAATTGCTTCACTCATTTTTTAGACCTTTTTTGAACAATAGTTATTTCTTCCTGATATGGATCTTATACATGTATTTTCAACCACTAATCTTAAAATAAATATAGATGTTATTAACAGCTAAACTTAAAACTGTATTCAATTACAAATAATTATTTGGATTTGTCAAAATTGAACTTAGTAAAATATATCAATTCTCATTAAGAATCTTTAAGTGAATTTTGATTTAATAGAAGAACCAAATGAAGACTAATTATAGGAAAGAAAAAAATATTATTATTGAAGCATACAAAACATGCTTCCATTTAATTGACTAAATTATTTATATTACTCTATTTCTAAATTTAAAAATAATTAACCTAATACCTAGCATTAATACATCATATTCTGTATTAAGTAATGTAAAATGTGTGAGGTAAAATTTTAAGCTAGGACCACAAAGGAAAGAAGTTAGATATATTTTTAAGATTTATTGGCAGTGCAAAGGGAGTATGTGAGGCTAACTCCAAGAAAACAAATTATTGCATGATGCACAAGTTTTAATATCATATTTAATTCCAGGTATTGCCTGCAATAGCTTGTAGGTGTATTGGCCATTTAGCCTCCTATGGACAAGCTATAAAGGTATGATGAACTGAAGCTTATTCTAGAAAACAAGCAGATAGATGGATAGATGATAGCTAAACCTCTATGTATATATTTCTTCCCAGAAATACATATATAATTTATACATATATAATAACTATTATGAAATATGTTAACATAAAATATTAATCTATAAATATATTTAAACAAATGTATATTTATTTATAAATAATATTTATGTACACATATTTATATACAGAGTGAGGTAAAAATAAGCTTATAGTTGTGAGTATATAAAACACAGAGTTTATTCTTGTGTTATTATTTATCAATTATTGTACTATTTTCCATACAAACAAGTTTAATTCAGGGACTGTAATAATTTAGTTTTAGCGATATTTAATAGTGGAGACTAAGGTCCTTCTATGAAATCTAATTCTGGTCACTTTAAAACCTTTCCACAAGATGTATTTCTCATAGGGAGCCTAATTTAATATTACTTGAGGTTAGCAAAGATGAAAATAAATTGTTTTAGTGCCTACACATTTTCCTTTAAAATAGATTGTTAACACGCTGGTCTGCAACCATGCCTCATTGTGTGTTCTGTACCACATTAGATTCAGTAACTGTTAACTGACAAGAGCAACAAGTGGCTCTCATCCTTAGAATGTGGCAACACTCCTCTACCACATGATGTGCATAAGCCAGTTTTCTACCCAGTCAAAAGGAAAGAGTTCAAAAACAATACAGTTATCTTTGAGTTGAGGCTTCTATATGCGGGGGTACAGCAGGTAATTCATGAATATTTATCCTCCTTGAAAATCCAGGATGAGCATCTTGTACTTTTGTTTGTTTTTAATATTTGATCTCCCATGAACTTGTCATTATAGCTCTAACCAGAAACCATTGGAATGAAAGTTATCTAGTCACCTTTGAATGTTTCTTTTCTGCAATGGCAGAAATCATTCCAGACTTTATAATATTTATGTTGCATATGTTGCTGATGGTAAAGATGAAATTTATTTTCTAATGTGACATTGTGACTAAAAGTGTGGCCCCCAAATGTCTATAACTACTAGTATATTTCTAATTTTTCTATTAGTAAAAGAGTGTCTAACTAGTTATAAAATCTAGAATTATATGAACTATATCACATTCACTTTCTTTTTAACAGCCAGTGATCAGTGAGACCTCACTAAATATACCTACATCTACATATACATATACATATTCAATACATATTTGTATATATGAGTAACAATGTTTTAAAATGAGAGTTTTTTTTACAAGGATTTATAGTCATCTATGAATTTTAAAAAATGCTTTTCAAAGCATCATGGGTCTACTAAATATGTCAGCATTCCTATTAGTTTGTATTAAATATAACCAAGCTGTAAGAGCAACAATGTATAATAGAAAATAAGAAATATGATTGCCTTTATAGTCTTCTGGACACTGAAAGATTATGTCAGTGCTATTATGCCTCTATAGAATAGCACATCCTTAATAACTAAGAAGGGTAATTGTAAATTTGCAAACTATAATAATTTGTCCCTATTTCACCTAGGCAGATAAATTAATGGGTTAAATAAAAAAACAAACATGTATAAACAATAACAAGTAAATCATAGCCTGTAACTCGATTTTCTGAAAATATGATCTTTCCTGAATGCTACTGTGCAGAACTCCATCTGTGTTTGAAAATCTGGGTTAATGTCTTTTGTGTAAATGCCCTAACACTCTTGGCAAAAGGCAAAAATAGGAATTATTAGTGGAAGATAAATCAACCATTATTATATCCGCTCATTTATTTATCAACAACTGTTTATTGAATTGCCTATGTACAAAATCATTGTTCAAAATGCCTAAGATCCAGCACTAGACAAAATAGATAACAATCCCTGCCTGCATGGAGCATGCAGTTGTATATTTTTTTTCCTCTAAGGCTAAATGTTCAAATATTTATTTTATATCTCTTCATAATAACCCAGATAAGTATGTGCTGAATAAGATATCCAATTAAAAATGTGACTATTGAGATTGACAAAGAGAAAACTCTCAGTATAGGCTCTTGACTTCTAGTCAGTGCTCTGTTTTCTTAACCATATATGTCTACTTTATAACGTAAGCGTCTAATTATTCTAGAAATAATTTTATGGACATATCTATTTAATTGAATATTTAAAGCAATGCAGTATCAATCAAAGTGCATTAGCAGGGAAGATGAAGAAGACTTGTTGAAATGAACCAGTATTTTATTGTCTTCTTTTAATCACGGTGATGAGATACCGGATGGGAGTTGCAGACATGAAACAGTGAAAATTGGAAGTTTCCCTTTCCTATGTGCATTGTCAGATTTGTGCAGTTCCCATGAGCAGTCACTTCAAATACAGAACCCAAAATAACAAGATTTTAAAAGAAGTAAAAAGTAAAGATGCTCATCAGTTCCATGTATTCATGATACATCAGGATCTGTTCCAGGCAGTTATAAAGATGTAAGCAAAGGCACTCACCCCTAACAATGTGCTATCCACTAAACTTCAGTCAGGTTTCTCTGAGAGCTCTTCCGAGGAGGCTGCAACCTTGGCCCCACTTCTGTCTTTGGCCTACCCAGTCTGGGATTAGCAAAGAGTTCTAGCCAGTCATACTCCCACTCTTGGTATGTGATTACCATTATATCCTCATCTCCATCCTTGATATCAGATCACCTTGGCCTCCTTTGAACAATAATTCTGTGTAAAACAGAATTATTAAGAAATTATTAGGAAATTGCTGCAAACAGACATCAAAGACAAAGGATTAGTAAGAAATCCTTTGTCTTTGATGTCTGTTTGCAGCAATTTCCATTCACTGACACCCTTACCTTGGCTATACACTGAGTGGCCAGATTATTATGATCTCTGAACACATAAAAATCTGACCACTCAATGTATATCCTTTATAATAAAAGGCTAAAATACAAATTTAATATACAAATTGTCCCCTCGACCAGGAGTTTGACTAGCAGGCAGGTTGATCAACCTCCTATGTCCCCTCCCCCTGGCCAGGCTGGCCGGACCCTACCAATGCACAAATTTATGCACCAGGCCTCAAATATATATCCTGAGTGGCCAGATTATTATGCGTTCAGAGATCATAATAATCTAGCCACTCAGTGAATGTCTTCACTTGTCCTTGTCATATTCAGAATTAGCTCTGACTAAAGTCTCTTTCTTCCCATTACAATAGTTACTACATAAAGGCTGTTTTTGCTTCTTTAGTTACTACACAGTGTTCTGGTTCTATTTGATACTATAAAGACCCCATTTCCAAATAACATCACATTCTGAGGATCAGGATGAATACCGATTTTGAGGGGCATTATTCTACATGGTAGATAATAATTTTATTCTCACACACATTTGTTACTGTTGCATAAATCAGTTTATTTCTATCTTTCTCCAAAGAAATTAGTACTTAAATATTATTGAAAAATTGTGTGGGCTTCTAGATGAAGCAAATCACGTTAGACAAAACAATAGCAAGAACAGAAATGAAACCTGAAAATAAGATAATAATGGAAAAGTTAGTCATCAGCTTCTCTGTGCCCCCATAGCTCACAGTAATTGACTTTCACATTATATTAAAATGTATGTGACTATACCTTCAGCTGGATTTTTATCTACTTTTAGATTAAGAGCTATCTCCCATATTTCTGAATTCTCAAGGTCAGATGGTATATCTAAGACGCAGTAGGCATTTAGTGAAAATATCAGACTGGAATTCAAACATGTTGGGTATATCTAGTGAACTGAGGGGATGACCTCACCAGAAGTGTATTTATAATACTTGCAGGATCCAAGAGCCTCCTTGAAGGACATTTCAACAGGGAAGCAGGAATCAATGAGGAAATCTTAACCCAAGAAAAACAGATGATTTTGATTGTAAGATTGATTATCACTCATTTGTGTATTACATACTAGTCCATATTTGGCAAATATTCCTTAAAGGATTATTTGTAAGTTATTTCATTAACAACCCTGTAAATTATGAGAAACTAGCAGTACAGTTTGGATAATCTCTAATACAACAAAGAAAGGATGTCTTTGCACTTAAACTGCCTGTGGCTTCAGATATCTCACATCGGCAAATACTAAAAATCAACAGTAATAAGCTTATTCATGGTCATAAATGAGCAGCCTTCAGTAAAGTACCAGACATGCTTAGAATACTGTTAAATGACCAAATCAATCTATTTTTCTATAAATTCAGAAAAATTTGGACTGGTAAGATTAGGAAAACATGGGTTATGTAGACTAAAATAGAAAATGTTACACATTAAATTTAAATAAAATAGAAGACCACATTGTAAATTTACATAGGGCTCTAGAATTTAAAAGAATGAGGCAGTTAACTTTATAAGATCTTTCCAAAATTATGTTTATCTTTGAAAATATTTAATGTAAACACAAATTCACAGAAAGCTACAAAATAGTGACATGATTTTGAACCTATCAATTCAAAGTAGTCATAGAGTGAGATGCATGGGAACATGCAATGTATTTTTTAATGAAAGGATATAATAAGTACTAATTATTCCTAATGTTCTCCCAATTGGCAATTCTAAATTTATGAGGATTATAAAGACATTGTTGTGCTTTCATAGATGTTATTTGGCATAATTATAAATCTGAATTATCTTTGTATGAATCCAACATTTAGGAAGAAATATAAGTAGCGAGAGAAGCTCATAAGATTCATTTAAATTATTTTCTTAAATTTCTAGAATTCACAAATTTTATGCAAAAGTCAGTTGAGAAAATTTTAAGGGAAGATTTTTTTATCTGGACTTTTAGTTAATTATAGTCTTCTGTTAGAGAATATTATTTTAATTTATTTTTTACAAAGATTGATCTTTTATGTATGGTTTTTTTATATCCCTACCTGGCCAGGAGTTTGGAGGCCCAAGGTGAAGCTAAAGCATCTGAGGATAGCATTTCAAAGTATCACACTGTTACCTGGGGATTTAAATTACAGTCATCTCCTAAGAGTTCCACAAGTTTATTCCCATATTCTTTTAAGTGAATCACCTGTCCAAAAACTTGCATGAAGAAAGAAAAGGTGGAAAAATGACAATGAGGGACACTTTAAGGAAGACCACCCCATGTAGAAGAACAATCCCCTTTCTCGTGGTTGTCCTTCTCTGAAATGGTGGTTTTCTTGGGAAGTAGTACAATGGAATCACCAAAATGTAGACACGTGTCTTCCTACTTGATGAACTGCTCTTTTTCTTTAGCTGAAGGGTTATGTTTTCAGAAAATCATTTCCTACTTTCTGCCACTGTATCAAATCCTAGTAGCTTCCTGCAATCCCATGTTTTTCTTTTTTAAAAGCACTTACCACAGTTGTAAAACAACCCTGAGTGTGTGATCCTTTGATGGTGTCCATCTTCTCCCCCCTCCCCCATAAGATTCAGCTTCAAAAATATGGACCTGTGTACAAATCTCATGTTATATCTGCATCTCTAAGTGAGAGACTATGGTCCTAATAATTGAGTAAATGAAATAATGAATGACTCAGTGTTTCTCAATTCTCTATCCAGTATAGATTGCTCACTTGATATAGACAAAATAGACATCAAACCATGTATGAAAATGGCTTAAATATACACACACACTCTTCACATTTATCATTTCACCTACACAGATTTGCTGACCACATTTACATTTATTTTATGTCAGCACTTAGCACAAAATACTGGTATTGTACATGATTTCTGCGTAAACAAAGGGAAATATAATGAAGGCTTATGCTTATAGAAGATATTCTTCACAGTGCATTTAATCTCGGGCCTGATCAATGCCCTTGCTTTTGTAGAGGAAAGAAAAGAATGGGCAATTTTTGCTTTTAACGCCATGCGTTTGGTACACAGTTCATTGAAATCCCATTATAGTTACTTTTCTTTAGAAGAAATTAGAGAATGACTCAAATTCTATATATATATATATATATTTTTTATAATTAAGCCACAAACTCCATGATTCCCATGTTCATATGGACATGCTCGCTGATTTGTACCCATGCAGTTTGGGCAGAAAACCCATGTGAGTATTCACTGAAGTGAACTATGCAACCTGAAATCACTGTAAATTGGTCTGTGACTTCATTGTTACATTGCAGGAAAAAAACAGAAACTTGTCTAATGTGGAGGAAAACAATGCTAGGCAGAAATAAAACCTTTGAAGATTTTCTGAATTACTTAAACACAATTAAATATAGTCATTGACTTCAGTCTTGGGAGGAAAAATAGTATACTATCTCCATAAATAAGTAATATTTTAAAGCACATATTATAGATTTCTAAGAATAATTTATGAAGACATATGCTAAAACCATTACAAATTTTGTAACTTAAAAAGAAAGTTTTAACAATGATTTTCTGTTATAACTTGACAATTTATTTCAGTGTCATCAGAGTGTGAAAATTCAATATCACAGAGTGTGAAAAATTATGATAGCATTCATTACTGCATGTTTATTATATGCCAGAAATAATAGTCATATTTCTCAACATAATGCACTCTAATTTTAAAAAGATTGAAATTTAGGGATATTCATTTATGTGCATAATGTTTTATAGCTAATATTTGATTCTAATGCAGATCTGGCTTACTCAAAGCCTCTAGTGTTTTTTTATTCATGTTGTAGAGAAAAAAATATCATGTTTCTCCTCTACTTCTGTGACCAGATGTATGGAATGTTTTCCCATGCCAACTAGTTCTTGACAGCAGCTAGGTGTTCTACAATTTAATGCAGATGCTAGAGTTAGCATAGAACTCACAGGTTAAGATCTCAGCTCCATAAGATCAGCCTCTATTTCAGATGCTAATCACAAGAAGTGGACCCACAGATTACCCACAACTTCTGCTCAATGTGGCTACAAATTGGAGGGTTCCAAGGTTCCCAACATGACAGAGGGGGTCACAGAACCCAAGATACAAAAGATATTTTAAAGGGTGCAAATAAGCAGCCAGCTGAAAGACATAGGACAGGTTCTGGTTTTCAAGATCTGAATTTTGAGGGAACCTAAACTTCCAATCCATATCAGCATGATAATGATGGGTACATGGAATTATACCAAAACCTGCAGACCTGTACAAATGAACTGTAGTGTTAACTGGTATTTTGGTAATAATAATAATGGACCAAAGTTGGTTTGTTGACACAGTATTATGCCACATCAATGCAAGACTTCAAATAGTAGGGAAACTATATATATATATATAGTGGGAGATTTGGCAATGGCAGAGGGAGTCTGAAAACTTTCCACTCAATTTTTCTGTAAAACTAAAATTGCTTTATAAAAAATGTCTAGCCTGGCCAGATGGGTCAAATGGTTGGAGTGTTGTCCCATACACCAAAAGTTTGTGAGTGTGATTCGTGGTCAGAACACATACCTAGGTTTCAGGTTAAATCCTTGTCAGGGTGTGTATGGGATAGATGTTTCTCACATCAATATTTTTCTCTTTTTTTTTTTTCCTTCCTCTCTCTCTCTCTGAAATCAATAAAGGCATATCCTCAAGTAAGGATAAAAATGTATAATGTATAAAAATGAATAGATTCATGTGGAATTGTTTTTACATAATTTACTAAGAACTTATAAGCAAAAGTCCATTTTAGTACATACTTATAGTTAGATAGCAGAAACATGAACTTTAAAAACTTAATATTGATTAAATAATTCAGTAAATAATTTTATTTATAATGTTACTTTCAAAATAAAAAAAGTTGTGTATATGAGATCTTCATGGAGCATCAGTTCTTAGGCAAGAAAACACCAATTTGCATCCATCATCTATGAAATGCAGCAAAGCATAAATAAACAAATGGGACTACATCAAAGGAAAAGCTTCTGCACAGCAAAAGGAACCATCAGCAAAATAAAAAGGTAACTTATTTAATGAGAGGACATATTTATAAGCCATATATCTCATAAGGGTTTGATATCTATATAGAATGCATGAAGAACTCACACAAAGAAAGTCAATCTGATTTAAAAATAGACAGAAACTGAATAGACATTTTACCAAAGAGGACAAGTAGAGAGCCAACAGGTACAATCATCAGGAGATTGCAAATCAAAACCACAATGAGATGTCACTTCAAACTTCTTAGTGCAGCAATATAAAAAAAGACAAAAAATAACAAGTGCTGGCAAGGATGTGGAGAAAAAGGTACTCTTGTGCGCTGTTGATGAGAATGTAAATTGGTACAACCACTGTGGAAAACAGTATGAAGGTTCCTGAAAATTCAGCAAATCTACTCTGGATATTTATCCAAAGAAAACAAAAACACTAACTCAAAAAGATACCTGCAACCCCATGTTCATTAAAGCACTATTCATAATAGCCAAGATAGAAGCAACCAAAGTATCCATCATGGGTGACTGGAAAAAGAAAATATGATATATACAAACACTGAACTAGTATTCAGTCATAAAAATATGTAAATCATTCTATTTGCAGCAATGTGACAATATGGATGGACCTTAAGATCATTATGATAAGTAAAATAAGTCAGATAAAGAAAGACAAATATATCACTTTTATGGGATATTAAAAGAAAGAGCTCACAGATACATAGAACAGATTGGAGGTTGCCAGAGGTGACTGTGGAAATATGGGGGAAGAAGTTAAGAGGTAAACTTCCAGTTATAACGTAAGTACAAAACTGGAAGTAAACATAAGTAAACTTCCAGTTATAACAAAAGGTACAAACTTCCAGTTATATCATAAGTACAAAACTGGAAGTAAACATAAGTAAACTTCCAGTTATAACAAAAGGTACAAACTTCCAGTGATAACATAACTACATCATGGAATGCACTGTACAGCATGACTAGTTAATAACACTGTGTTGTATATTTAAAAATCGTTTAGAACCATTAAATGTTTTTATTAAAAAGTATATCTAATTAACAAAATAAACCGATAAACAAAATTGAAACAGAGACATGAATTCATGGTACAGACTGACAGACTTCAGAGGGGACATGGATAGGACAGACAGTTTGAAAGAAAGGGAAGCAAATAGCCAAGGAACAGAAATGCATTGCATAGCCCATGAACACCACAATGTGCTGAGGGTCAGAGGGAGGGAGAGCAGAGTCTCGGTGGAAAGGGGCAGAAAGGGGAGCAGCAAAGAGAGAAGATCTGTAATAATTTCAAAAATAAAAAAATTGTGCCCTGATCAGTTTGGTTCAGTGGATAGAGCATCAGCCTGCAGACTGGAAAGGTCCGGATTCTATTCCAGTCAAGGGCATGTTCCTTTGTTGTGGGCACATCCCCAGTAGGAGGTGTGCAGGAGGCAGCTAATAAATGTTTCTCTCTCATCGATGTTTCTCACTCTCTATCCCTCTCCTTTCCTCTCTGTAAAAAAAAATCAATAAAATATATTAAAAAAAATAAAAAAATATATAACCATATGCAGTGAAAGACGTTACCTAGATTTATTAAGGTAATGACTTTGCAATACATTGAATAATTGTGTTCTACACCTGAAAGTAATGTACTATGTAATGTTATATGACAATTACATCTCAATTTAAAAAGCCGATGTATAACCCTCAGTTGTGAAATACAAATGAAAATGATAACCAGTGCCTAAAAATTGTATATAATTTGAAAGTCACCTTAGGTCATCTGCTTCTCTTTTATGGACCTTGCATGTTTGTGAAGGAGTGTGCTCCTGAGGTGGGGTGGGGGTGGTCTTGGAAACAATTTTGAAACAAAGTGAAAAGTGACAGATGGCTATTTTGATAATTTTGTGAAATGAAAGTATAATAGTTTTATATCACAAATTTTACTTCTGAGTGGGAAGTTTCAGAAATTAACATCCCAAATCCTCTAAGAATTATAAAATGCAGTTGGCAGCCAAGATGTCTTGGCTGAAGGAACTTTTCTCCTCAGTTGACCTTTAAAAACTCCTTTTGCTTGATTTCTTTGTTCCCTTGGGCTCTTTGGAGCTGGCACCATGAGGTAGTCTTGTGTGTTGTTCCCCAAACATCCCCAGCTTTCTGTCTTTTAAGAATATAGTGAAATTTTTCTTATATACACTACAGGCCCGATGCACAAAAATCCTTGCAAGAGTAGGCCTTCCTTCTCCTGGCTACTGGCACCGGCTTCCTTCCGGCCCCTGCAACCCAGGCTTCCCTCCTCTGGCCGCCCGCAGGCACCGGGACCAGGGCTGGCTTCCCTAGGGCCCTGGCTTCATCATAAAGGACATCCAAAGACATCCATTCTAATTAGCATATTACCCTTTTATTATTACAGATTCTTTAAAATTTTTCAACAGCAATATATCTTCCTCTGGCCAATAGAATGTGATTGGAAATGATACACAGTCTTCTCCAGAAGAGGCTCTAAAAGCCAAATTGTGTGGCAGGTTCATTCTCTGGCTCCTGCTCCACAATCATGGAAACACAGAGCTAGAGCTTAACTCCGCCTGCATCCCTCAGTTAGGGTAGCGGGGAACAGGGTCCCTGGCTGGCCATCAGTGGACACAGCATGAGCCAGAAACAAATCTGTGCTATCATAATTGTTATAAACTGTAGGACCTGAGGAAATTATACTAACGTATCATGAACTGCCTATTCTGACTGATATCCTTCATTATAGGACTACAGCAGTCATGCCGGCTGTTTTTAACTCTGTCTTTATATTAATCAACTGGAAGAAAAGCACAGTTTCTCTGTTTTATCTGATATGAATTTAGAAAAGTTCAATTTAAAATTTTACTAAGAAATTAAAATATTCTTATCTAGTCCCTAAAAAAACTATGTAGTTAATCTGACCTTTTAGAATGTCTCATTTCTTTACTCAACTTTAACCTGGTAATGCTTTATTAAGTCCTTTTCCAACCTTAAATTTTTTTTTACCTCCAATTAATTACAGTTGCAGTCTTTTTTTCTAAAGGGCAAACTTTGAAGAGGTTGGCTAATCCAAGAGTTCTGTTCTAATAACCACTCAGGTTGAACTATATTCTAATTATCTCACAAAATAACAGCAGTTGGAGAGAGTAGCTGTGATCTATATACACAAATGAATATTAGCAAAATTTTGAGGAATAGAAATATTCTCCCAAATGTGATTATTAGCATCTTACAAACTATATTTAGGCTACCTGTTTACCAATCCTAACACCATCACATATTGTATGAACTTAATTCATTATTTAATTCTTCTTATTCTGTTTCTTTATCTGTGAATATCTCAAAGAGTCATGTTGTGCAGAAATATTATCTATACATCTAAGTAATTCACCATGGGATTGTATATATAATAAATGATCAACACATACATAGTTATTATTTTATTATTATTAATTTGCTTATCTATTGAGAAATCATTGTTTTTTCCTGTGTGGTATTTGTCAAAATTTGCTGAAAAACCAATGACTAATTTACTTCTTAAGACACAGGAAGAAAAGTAAACCTCAGAATTAATAGAATGTAGGACTCACATCAATGGGCTGCTGTTTGCCATTTGATAAATATCTTTTGGATAAGTGGATCAGTGATGAATTAATTATTTTATCCAGGAAATCTATATTGTGTATCGGTTGCATGGTCATATCAGAGACAGAAGTAGAAGTCATGAACTGAAAGAGAACACATAAAGCAGGCCAGGGGCCGCCTGCAAAGGG
Organism: Pipistrellus kuhlii; assembly: GCF_014108245.1. Lineage (NCBI taxonomy): Eukaryota > Metazoa > Chordata > Mammalia > Chiroptera > Vespertilionidae > Pipistrellus > Pipistrellus kuhlii. The sequence goes on from NW_023425529.1 coordinate 72,702,930, forward strand.
CAGGCTTGGGGTGCTGGTAAGCACAAAGAGCTGACCTCAGTGACCTTGTCAGATCTAAAATTCTCTCGCCGGTAAATAACCTAAGAGGGTTTTCCTCTGTAAAAACTTTTAATTTGTGACTCCAAAGACATTTTTATACTCTACTACACACCCCACATAGGTTCATCTGGGTGTAGAGAAGTTATATGACTGACCTGGCGCTACATGAGGACCCAGTAACTGCTAGAAACATAAACCCTAGGGATTTTAAATCCAAGTGGCTTTTCAGGTATGTCCTTGACTAATTACAGTGGTATCCAGATCATGTGAAGCCTTCAGGAGAGAAATATTTTGAACTTAGATATGCTGGGAACAGAGGTGGAATGTCAGAATATAGCAAACACACTAATATCACTATAATATTAATTTTATCAGAGTTGTTCTGGAGCCCAACGTAAGTTAAAACACCTTAGGGAAAGACTTACACTCAGAAAGTAACTTCTACCTAAGTCTCCTCTGATAAGTTTATCCCAATGGTCTCACCCACATGGCTGTATGTTATTTAAGTGCAGTTTTAACTAACATCTTATTTTGAATTTTAAATCAGTGAATTTAAAACCATAAAATGCATAATCTTATTTATACATTGAGTCTTCTTCATTAACTCAGAGAAAGTGTCAAACCTGATATTTCTGAATGCTTATTAGTCAGCACAAAAGAGTGATTCATAGAAGAAAGCCAGGGCAAAGAGTGGTAACTCTATATGCAGTACAGGCCAATTGGTTCACACAGACAACATCCACGGCCAGCCCTTTAAAAACCATCCAGTAGAACAGTCCCATGTGGTTTGACAGGTTCTTGCGTAACAACCTTTCTAGGTCACAGCAGGATCATTCATTCTGGCCTTAAATCTGGGACTGATAGATTCTCTTAGCTGATTGTGTATTCACTCAGTCACCAAATACCTATTAGGTTATGAGGTGTGTCCGGCTCTGTGTTTTGCTCTAGGGATACAAATCTGTTAGTATTAGAACTCTATTCAAGATAGATAAAGTCTTATGGAGAGGCAAAAATCCTAAAAACATATTTATAAAACCATGTGAAATTTGTTAAATAGAGCTTAAGCACAAGGTTTTATAGAAACAGAAAAACAAAGCAATTAATTCCAGGGAAGAAAATCCAGAAAGATGAATACAAATGCTGGCAATTAAGTGGGCTTCGGGGGATAAACTTACCTAGGAAAGAAAAAAAAGATTAAGAAAAACAAAAAGACATCAGGTTTGGCTAGTGTGTGGCATATTTTAAGACCCAAGTAATTGGTTTTATTATCTTCTTATAGTTTACATTTAAATATCATTAATATTAGGTGTAATTTAGTCATCTCTCTCTCTCTTTCTCTTTCTCTCTCTGAAATCAATTAAAAACTATTTTATTAAAAATTAAAGGAAAAGTAAAGGGTGCAACCTAAATCTAAAGTAGTCTTTTAATTCTCATTGGTATAATCAGAATTTTCCTGAATTACAAGTGGCTGAGTTTCCATTTTATGCTCCAGACTTTGAATTTGGAAAGTAAATTACAAAGATATTGACACAATAAAATAAACACAAATATTCTTAGCATTATTTTAAATTTATCATAATATAATAGTCATTATCAATTAGATATTTTATTTCAACCGAATTGCTTCAATGAATGGCAAGATTTCAAAATATGCATATCACAATATAATCTTACTTCTGAGGCATTATATAGTTTTAATTAAACATTCATGAAGTCACTTTATACATTTGACTTCAAAATCCACACAAATTTATTTCCTTGGCTATCAGTGTTCAAACTAACTAGAAAAAGATAAATGACACCAATTTACTCAATAAGTAATGATAAAGATTCGTCAATAGAAATCACATTAATTCTTTAAATATGAAGCAACTATGGACAACTTCTGGTTTTCTTATTGTTGAGAAAAATCAACAAGATGCTGATTTATGAACAAAATTAAATTGGATAGCTTCTTTTTTGGAAGAAAAACTGTAGAAAATTTCACATTTGAAATGATTTATGAGTTTTAGAGTTCTAAGCAGGCATAGTAAAATGATAATTATTGTAGTAATATTTTCTTATTCCTTATTTAATAAATTAAGCACTTGTATGAATTTTAAAAGTAACTTCTATTATTTTAATACTAAAATTTATATCATTGTAATAATGTTGAAAAAATAAATTCAGATTCTCACTTTTGTAATACAGCTTTTACAAATTAATGATAAAAAATCTGACTGAAGATATATACAACAGAAAAATAGAAAACATAGATATATATGCTTGTAGATGTTGTAAAACTGAAGCATAACACCTATAAAAAATTAAAAAATAAACTGTAGTTCAATACCATGTTAAATTTTCAAGTTTCTTGATATGACAATGTTTTATAAGGTATGCCATTTATCTAGACTCTAGATTTAGATTATATCCTTCACCCAATAGGATCTGTTATATCACTAAAATAATTCTCATCACCTTTAAAGGTGGGGATGGAAAAAAAGGTAAATTCTATATATTTTTTTCAATGGTGGCAGTAAAAAGAGAAGCTCTCCACAGATGATTTAAAAAGTCCAGAGAGCCAAAACCGGTTTGGCTCAGTGGTAGAGCGTCGGTCTGCGGACTGAAAGGTCCCAGGTTCGATTCCGGACAAAGGCTATGTATATTGGTTGCTGGCACATCCCCGGTAGGGGGTGTGCAAGAGGCAGCTGGTCGATATTTCTCTCTCATCAATGTTTCTAGCTCTCTAGCTCTCTCCCTTCTTCTCTGTAAAAAAAAAACAAACAATAAAATATATTTAAAAAAATAAAAAGGACAGAGAATAAAAGAAAGATATTGAGTTGAACAGGAAAAGAAAAAGAAAGAACACAAACAGCAGTGTGGTGGTTGTTGGGGTGGGGGCAAATGGGAGAATGGGATCTTAATATGAGGTGACAAGAGAATATTTGACTTTGGGTGGTGGGCACATGGTCCTATGTTAGTTTTTGTAAATTAGTAAGCCATTCATGAAACCTATATGCCCATGATGACTAATGTCACCCCAATAGAATTTAATTTTTTTAAAAGTAAAAAAAAAAAAAAAAAGCAACCAAAGCAAAAATAAACAAGTGAGGTTCCATCAAACTAAAAATCTTTTTCTCAGCAAAGGAAACCATCACCAAAATAAAAATAAAAAAAGTAACCTGAGGAGTGGGAGAAAATATTTGCATGTTGAATAAGTGGTTAATTCAAAATATATAAAGAACTCAATTCCATAAAACTCCATAGCAAAATAATAAACAATCCAGTTTAAAAATGTGCAGAGTATCTAAATAGACTTTCTTTTTGTTGTGGTAGTCGAACCTTGAGTTTAAAATAAGACCAGCGGAGGGTGATGATTTATTTTAAAAAATGCAGGCAAGAATTTATTGAAATATCTGGCCAGGGCAGCCACAAGAGTACCACACGCAGACGGACCCTACACGACTACGCCGCTTTAGGGGCAGGTAATTATTTTTAAAAGTTCTGAGAAGGAAAACCCCCATTCTGCAACAAACTGTTGTTTGGAATTTTTTGCTGTTCTTCCTAGATAAAATGTTCCTTTCTAGTTTGCTTTAGCCCGTTTGAAGAATGATGAAGATAAACTTAGCTGTCTGACCTTGCAGGCCAGAGACCAGATATGCCCACAATCTCAATACCATGCCAGGTGCACTTTTTTTTTAATTGGATAGAACAGCATTGTTTTCGAGGCCAGCATCGAGATAACCACTAAGTGTACATAGGGCTGGCTCTTTAATGAAAAAGAAAGTTCTGCCTATAACCATGCCCAGAACTTGAACTCATCCTCTCTAAGCCCATGGTGCGATGAACAAAATAAGTGAAAGTCAAAGTCAGAATAGTAGGGTTAAAATTTAAACAGCAGTTTTTACACAAGTATGATTGCCATCATATTTCACTTTCAAAGAAGATACTTAGGTGGCCAAAAAGTGTATGAAAAGATGATCGAAATCACTAATCATCAGAAAATGCAAATCAAAACTACAACAATTATTAGTTCACTTGTGTCTGAATGACTATTATAAAAAAAGACACACCAAAAAAACAAAAACAAAAAACAAACAAGTACTGATGAGAATATGGAGAAAAGGGAAATCTTTTGTACTGTGGGTGGAAATATAAATTGGTATGGAGTTACCTAAAAAATAAATAAATAAATAAATAAATAAATAAATAAATAAAACCACCATGTAATCCAGCAATACTACTTCTGGGCATTTATCCAAAGAATATGAAAACACTAATTTGAAAAGATATATACACCTCTATGTTAACTGCAGTATTATTTATACAACTAGAGGCCCAGTGCACAAAATTCATGCATGGGGTAGGAGGAGGGTCCCTCACCCTGGCCTGCACCTTTTCTAATCTGGGATGTCCAACTGCTGGCAACCTGGGACCACTGGCTCCTAACCGCTCACCTGTCTGTCTGCCTGATTGCCCCTAACCCCTCTGCCTGGCTGCTTGATCACCCCTAACTGCCCTCCCCTGCAGGCCTGATTGCCCCTAACTGCCCTCCCCTGCTGACCTGATCACTCTTAACTGGCTTCTGCCTTGGGCTCTGCCTCTGTGGCTTTGTCTGGAAGGAAGGCAGGATGACAGGAAGATGTCTGGTCAACTCAGTCTAATTAGCATATTACCCTTTTATTAGTATAGATAGCCAAGATATAGAAGTAACTTAAGTGTCCACTGATGATGAGTGGATAAAGAAATTCAATACAAATATATAAATATATAATATGCCATATATAAAATATATATATAATAAAATAGTATTTCACCATAAAAATAATGAAATCTTGCCTTTTACAATAACATAGATGGTCCTTGAAGGTATTGTGCTTACTGAATAAAGTCAGACAGAGAAAGACAAACTTTGTATGGTCTCATTTATATGTAAAATTAAGAGGAAAAACGTGTTCATAGCTACAGAGAATGGATTGGTGGAGTTAGGGGGAGGTGTGTGGGCAAGATAGGTGAGGGATAGCAAAAGGCACAATCTTCCAACTATAAAATAAATACGTCATGGGGATATAATGTATATCACAGTGATTATAATTAATAAGAACTATATTGCATATTTGAAATTGGCAAGAGAGTAGATTTTTAAAGTCCTTATCACAAGAAAAATAAGCTTTTATAACTATGATAATGGGTGTTAACTAGATTTATCATGATGATCACCAAATAATATATACAATTAATCAAATCATTATGTTATATATCTGAAACCAATATGTTATATGACAATTATACCTCTTTTTAAAAACTTCATGAAGGAAAGAAAAGAAAGAAAGAGGAAAGAAGGAAGGAAGGAAGGAAGGAAGGAAGGAAGGAAGGAAGGAAGGAAGGAAGGAAGGAAGGAAGGAAAGGAGGGAGGGAGGGAGGGAGGGAGGGAGGGAGGGAGGGGGGGAGGAAGGGACAGCTATATAATTGTTGCAGTCACTTTGTGAAGGGAAAAGCTTGACTTTCCTGGTATTTTTGGCCCTATTTTTCTGTATTTGTCTGTTTACTACAGGTAGTCTTGATTAGTTTTTCTTTCTTTTATGTAGGTAAGATGATGCTCAAAGAATAGTTATTTGTCTCCATCTCCATTTAAGATAATTAATCCTGCTGCACTCTTCATTTCTTCTTTTATTCTACTGCCTTCCTCTTTTGCTAAATATTTCCTCAGGCTCTATTTTGTCAGGTTAATGATATCTTACTGAAAAGAATAATGATTACATTTTATAGTATCATAACCTGAAAATGGTATTGCTTATCTTCTCAAATGGACTATCCTCGTTCTAAATACCCTTTATAATTCAATAAAATGGCTTGATAACATGTAACAAAATAACCTGATACATACACATCACCAATTTATAGAAAATGTATGTATATAAAATAACTCATGTATTTAAAATAACAAGGTCAACGATTATATATAGCAACATACATTAATATTCACATCATCTTTCTCCCTCATATTCTGTACTTTTTTGTGTTTATTCTTTTCTTACCTGGAGGATATAACTAATCCAGGGCACACCAGTCTTTCAGCATTTACTGAATACCTTCCAAGCATCATGATTTCCTGCTGTGCAAATTATAAATAAATGGCAATAGGGTGTCTGCTATTGCAGGTTACTTCAGAAATACAGTAATGAAAGAGAAGATTTCTGCTGTGATCCTTGTCTGTAAGGCTTTCTCCTGCTCACTTTGATGGTGTCTCTGTCTCTTCTATAACTAACTTTGCCTATAACTTAAGTAGAAATATTTTTTTCTTATATCCTGAAACAAATGTTTGAACACTACATCCATGTACAGCAATAGACTTTTAAGTTTTGGGGATTTTTAAAATATATTTTATTGATTTTTTACAGAGAGGAAGGGAGAGGGATAGAGTTAGAAACATCGATGAGAGAGAAACATTCATCAGTTGTCTCTTGCATACCCCCTACTGGTGTGTGTTCAACTGCCCAAAACCAAGATATATGCCCCTGGGACCCTTCAGTCTGCAGGCCGACACTCTGTCCACTGAGCCAAACCGGTTAGGGCTTAACTTTTAAGATTATAGGCTTTAAAAGATATGCAAACTATTACAAATCATGGTGAGAAAAGAATGGTGATATTTTAAAAAAATTTGTTTCTGAATGTTCAAACCACCTTATACTATAAGTTGTGTAATCGTGCATCCATATTTTTATAACATACAAAGGCTGATTAAATGTGGAGTGATTATTTTATTCCACTTTATTTAGTAGTTTTGTTTCACTTTTTAATAGTAAATTCTATTTTATTGAAAGTTATGAACACTTTAAGCAAATCATTTATAGAGGTCATAATCTAGGGGTTCCTGAAAACCTGTACAGTTTTATACTTCAACAATAAAGGTTAACACAGAGTGGGGGGGAAAATAGAGAAATATCAATCAGAATTGGAGGTTTTTTGCTTAATTAAGCAAAATGTAGAACTTTTGTGGAAAATATTGTCCTAGATACCCTAACAGGTAAACAAAAGTAATATGTAGCCACAAGCTTCCCATCTGGTTCACTGCTACAAGGATGCAGTGGGGCAACAAATGAGATCCTGAATGGAAAGTTTCTCTTTCTGTTTGTTTCTTTCTTTTAAGTTGTGCTTGGTTTGGTTTGGTTTGGTTTGGTTTGGTTTGGTTTGGTTTTGCTAAGTCAGGGAGTAGCTAAATAAGGTAAAAAGTTTTAAGTGAAGTTCATCTATCCAAAGTCAAGAGGAATTTTGATAATATAAAATTCTACATAATTTATCTATCTATCTATCTATCTATCTATGTATGTATGTATCTATCTATCTATCTATCTATCTATCTATCTATCTATCTATCTAAAGTCCAGTAACCAGAATGACAGAATGACCAGAATGACCAGTGGCTATGACGTGCCTGTGCAGCCAACCAACATGTTCCAAGCCCTGATTAGCCCCTCCACCTCAGCTGGCCCAGTCCCTGATCCACCCCCAACACCTTAATCTGGGATAGGGCCAGCTGCCAAGAACTCTCATCCTCTTCTCCCACCACCTGCCAGCCTGGCCCTGATTGACCCCTATTCATGCAAGCCAACCAGACCCCACCTGTGCATGAATTTGTACACTGGGCCCTAGTAAAATTATAAAATAACTAAATAATAATAAACAGAGAGATATTAAAGTTATTTTTTTATTTTAATCTACATAAAATAAATTAAAAAACTTGAAAGTAAACATTGTTAAAAATAGCATTTTATTATTATATATTTTTCATCTTACAATAATATTGTGCATCAACTTATACCAATAAATTATTTTCATAAAGACACTAGAGGCCCAGTGCACAAAATTCATGGACAGGGATGGGGGTATCCTTCAGCCCAGCCTGCACCCTCTCCAATACAGGACATCCCTCTCACAATCCAGGACTGCTGGCTCCCAACCACTCACCTGCCTGCTAGCCTAATCACCCCCTAACCACTTCCCTGCCAGCCTGATTGATGCCTCACTGCTCCCCTGCTGGCCCAATTGCCCCTAACTGCCCTCCCCTGTGGGCCCAGTCACCCCTAACTGCCCTCCCTTGCCAGTCTGATAACCCCTAACTGCCCTCTTCTGCCAGCCTAGTCATCTCCAATTGTCCTCCCCTACAGGCCATCTTGTGGTGGTCATCTTGTGTCCACGTGGGAGCAGCCATCTTATGTGTTGGAGTGAAGGTCAATTTGCATATTGCCTCTTTATTATATAGGATATTTTCATTTTACATAGGGTGAGAAAATAGAAATACCAGAATTGAAATTGCAACCTTATGAACACTATTATTATAAATTCAAAACTGTGAAAGTAAATTATCAGTATGATATAAGCCAAGTTTTATTGTCTGTGTGTGAGGATATAATGTGTGTGTGTGAGAGAGAGTGAGAGAGAAAGAGAGAGTCCTTACAAGTGCTTGAAGTCTTTGAAGCTGAAGCCACTATTCCGGAGTAAAGAATAATTGGGAAATTTATGTTCTCAAAAGTTTTTAACCATTTATTCTTAGAGAAAATTTTCTAATATAAAGTTTCTCCTTTTACTACTAATGCACCTCATATAAAGTAAATTTTGAAGAATACTCTAAGCCATATATACTTTCAGAATAAAATTCACAAACTTTTTATTTGCATAAAATATTTCTGTTGTGTAATTATTTTTCTGGCACATTCAGTTCTAATCAATATGTCTATCTCTACAATGGCTTCCTTAACCAGAAATATTTGCTGAATAAATTAACATTTCCACAAATAGCTGTAACATTCATCATTCATCATTCAAGTTAAAGATGCTCAGACTATATACCAAAGTATACCTCAATATTTGTACCAATTCACAATGCAAAGAATATATATAGATTTAACTCAAAATCAAAAGGAGAAATATGACAATTTTCAAGATAAATCACTCAAATATTTAGGTAATTGAGAAAAATGACTTGATAAATTTGAATTATTTATATAATTAATTTCTAATTGTATTTCAGCTTAATTTAATTTCTTCAAATACATTAGGTGGGTTGAATAAATGTAGGATAGATAACTTTCTATTCATTAGTTTAGTATCTTTCACTTAAAAACAATAATTAATATTTTTGCCAAAACTGGTTTGGCTTAGTGGATAGAGTGTCGGCCTGTGGACTGAAAAGGTCCCGGGTTCTATTCTGGTCAAGGGCATGTATCTTGGTTGTGGGCATATCCCCAGTAGGGGGTGTGCAGGAGGCAGCTGGTCGATGTCCCTCTCTCATTGATGTTTCTAGTTCTCTGTCCGTCTCCCTTTCTCTCAGTAAAAAATCAATAAAATAAATTTTTTTTAAGTAAAAATAATAATTTATATTTTTCTATGTTTAATTTATTATTATATATTTATTTAATTTTATTATAATATATCCTATATCTTATTATTTTTATACATATTTCTTTTTTCCATGATGACATTTACTTATTAATATATGATAGCTTAGTTGCTTTTTTGTATCTCTTAATAGACATCAGCTTATAAGAATGAAGAGCATATTTTAATTTTGTCTCTTTTCAAAATCAATATGTTAATATTACCTAGTATTGTAGAATTCCATTAAACTTTGATAAATCAAGGGTAATAATAGTGATAACCTCATCTCCACCGAATATATGCAAACAAAGGTGCGATGTTAAGGGAAGTTGCTAGAAAATAATAAAGCCAGCTTACCGTAATTGTATCAAAAAGCAAAGACTCTTCATAGAATATCATTTTGATTGATTTCAGGGTTATATAACTTTTACAGGGCAATGCAATTGGTGACCTCTAAACCTCTACCAAAATGTGCTAACCTAAGGATTGATACTCCCTGGTGATATTCAATATTGGAGAACACAGATAGTGAATAATCTAAATTTCCCATGAAAATATCCAGGACAGATATCTCTCCAAAAGGCAGAGAAAATAAAGAATAAAAATCATTTTGCTATTAACATACAGCACTATGTTTTTACATTTCAAGGAAAGAGACTTTGCTTGAGACAGTGGGTGCAGGATACAGTGTGCAGATGCTGTTATGTTGAGTTATATGCTTGAAACCTGTGTGATTTTGTGAACCACTGTCACCAGAATCCTATATAATAAATATGTGATATGCAAATTGACTCTTATGCCCTCACAATATGGCGGGGGAGGGGGACAGGGAGGGGGGGAAACCAGGCAGGCAGACAGATGAGCGATTAGGAGCCAGCAGTCCAAGATTGTGAGAGGGTTGTCTGACTGATAGTTTAGACCTGATTGGGCCTAAAACATTAGTCCAACATCCCCCAAAGGGTCCCAGAATGGAAAGGGTACAGGCTGGGCTGAGTTGACACCCCCTTCTGTGCATGAATTTTGTGCACTGGGCCTCTAGTAAATCAGTAAAATCAATCGATCAATTAATTAATTTAAAATATATAAATTGGCATGTTTTAGATTAGAAAAGCAAAATACATACTGTAGAAAGACACAGAAGGACATATAGGTATCTGGTTTATAAACAAGCATCTACAGTTCTGAGGAGGCTTTCTTATAATTGAACTCCGTAGGTGCTAATGCAAGGCTTTAGTGTGCAGTTGCCTGTACCTTGAGAGGTTTGAATTGTAGGAGAGGAGAAAGATGTCCAAAACACTATTTTAATAACAGAGTGAGTATAGATAGAAAGTGCTTCCTTTCTAATCACAACAAGAGGAATTCACAATGGCTTTGTGCTTAGCCTTTGTTAGAAAAACACCTATTTCAGTTTTATCAATTTCAAAAGCTGTTGTTTTGTTTTCTTTTTCTTTTTTTTTTTTAAAAAAAATATATATATATATTTTATTGATTTTGTACAGAGAGGGAGAGAGATAGAGAGTCAGAAACATAGATGACAGAGAATCATCGATCAGCTGCCTCTCGCACACCCCCTACCAGGGATATGCCCGCAGCCAAGGTACATGCCCTTCGCGGGAATCAAACCCGGGACCTTTCAGTCCCCAAGCCAACGCTCTATCCATTGAGCCAAAGGGGTCCCGGCTTATTTTGTTTTTCTGTAGGTGAGTTGCTACATATTCCTTAGTGGATTCTGACTTCCATGGCCAAAGTCCTACACATATTTCTGAAGAATATATTACTCTGAAAATCATTTTAGGGAGTATTCTTTTTCTTATGTAGATAAGGCAGTGTATAAAAAAAATCAATTGCTACCATAAAAACAAGTTCATTCTGCACTGCCTGTTTAGATCTGTTACAAACTTTAATGAGCAAGTAACAGTCTTTATAAACTACATTCTGGCCAGCTCCATCTGCTTTCATTTTTTAAATAGCCTGGTGAAGCAAAGAGAGATAATCAGGTAATAAAACATTTGACTGAATTATGACTTTTAGGTTACAACCATAATAAAAGGCATCCTGGCGATACTTAATAGTAGAGGTTAAAATCTAGAATTGTTTATTTTCAGGAGTTGAAGTTTCAGTATACTCAAGCAAAATAAGATAACTCAGAACTTGATTAAGATGTGTTTCATACATCTATACTTATAATAGGGTAATGTGCAAATTATTTATGATGCCATTACAGTAACGACCGACTGATCAGAAGGTGCAGGAGAAGGCAAAAGAAGGCTCAGGAGAAGGGAGAAGGCCAAAAGCCTGCAAGAAGGGAGAAAGTGAGAAGGCCGGCACCACTGGAAAAGGCAGGCATTGTGGGAGAAGGCAGAAGAGAGAAAGTGGGAAGGCTGGCACTGTGGGAGAAGGCAGAAGGGGGAATATGGCAGTTAGACAGTTAGTGGGATCAGGCCAGGAGGGGAGAGCAGGTAGGCAGTTAGAGGGGTCAGGCCGGAAGGGGAGCAGTTAGGAGCCAGTGGTTCCAGATTGTGAGAGAGGTACCAGATTGGAGAAGGTACAGGCCATGCTGAGGGACCTCCCCCCCTCCCTCCATACATGAATGTCAAGCACCAGGCCTCTAGTTATAATATAAATAATTAAAAATATTAAGACTCTATCTAAAATTACAAATTGAAAGTCAGCACAGGTCTAGATGGCTCTGATGAGTCAAACAACATTCAGATCGGGGCAAGTATGATTAAAGCAGTATATGGATGTAGACAGGTATTGGCAACAATTCATCACCAAATTCAAACAATGCTCTAAATAGGATAATGGTAACCATTTAAAGTAGAGAAAGCTATTTACTTGACACTAACAGAGTATTTCTAATAAATAACAATTTCACAGGAATATTTTATTTGGCTTAATATATGAAATTTATATAATGGTAGATTGCTTGCAAAAATTAATGATTTTTTTTTCCCTCTCAGTGTCCATAACTCTTTTAATTTTGACTCTTCAGTGAGAATAAGTCTAATTGCTTTTAGACTTTTTTTGGCCAATAGAACATAGTATCAAAGAGCCTTACTTGCTTCCAGTCTTCGCTGGATCACAGCCAAACCTGCACAGCCTAGCCTGTTGGAAAGTGAGAGACTATTGGCCCAGTTACTCACACTGCATCAGACAACAGGCAGTCAAATACCAGGCATCTGAGTGGAGCCAGATTAGATAGCTCAGCTGACCTGCCAGCTGACCTCAGACACATAAAAAAAACCTAACAGATATCAGCCAAGCTTGATCTACATCAGGAGAGTCACCCACCTGACCCACAGGTTCATGAAGGATATTAATGATTGTTGTTTTAAGGCTTGGAAAACTAGTACCTGTAGATTGGCCCCTATTTTTGTAAATTAATTTTTATTGGAACACAGCCTCATTCATGTGTCTACAGTGCTTTCACACTACACTCAGAGAGTCAATTTCTTGCAATAGAGACCGTATGACCTTCAAAGCCTGAAATAATTATCTCCTTTCCAGAGGCGTCTGAATAATCATTCTGCTGTTTGGCCATTTGGTCTATTTGCATATTATACTTTTATTATTATAGATTGAGAGTAGAGAGGTAATGACTTCGTATGATGGGTACCATGACCAACTTAGAAGGTCCTGCTGGCCAATACAATACATACTATTGAGCTCTTAGAATGCAGCTGGTCTTATAAGAGATGTTATGTTAATGTCAAATAGACACCAGTTTTGAAAACTTTGAATGAAAAAAAAGTGTCAATATTTCTGCAGCTTTTATACCAATTATATTCAAAATAATATTCATATGTAATGGGTTAAATAAAATTTATTAATTTTATCTTTTTCTCTTTTGCTTTTTTTTTTATTGAACCTACTAGAATGTATATGGTTGACATATTTCCATCAGACTGCTCAGGACTATGACGACTGTGGCTTCTACTCTGAATGAGATAGGTTCCTACTGAGAGCAGTCTGTAATGACACAGTTTCAGAAGCTCAAGACCAGTTTGGGGGATGCTTCTTTAATCTGGGCTGAAAGGCAATGAGGACTTGGAATAAGAATGAAGGTAACAATGGAGATAGCATATTTTGCATATATTTTAAATGTAGAATTGATATTTGCTTATACATTGAAGGTGGGTAATAAAAAAAGAAAGGATGGGTTTATGTATCTACAATTTGAGTACAGTCAACTGATAAAATATCAGTTAACTATTGAGATGAGTAGTACATGAAGAAAAGTGGGTTTGGTGTAAGAATGATTCCATTTGAGGTATGGTAAAGCTGAAAATGTTGACCAAACATTTGAACTAATAATCTATATTTCAGGTGTGAGATCTGGGCTGAGTATTATACTTTGTGACTCCCTAGCTTATAATGGAATGTAAAGCTCATAGAATGAATGTATGAATGTGGACAGAGAAGGAAAGCAGTCCAAAGGCAGAATTTCAAGAAATTCTTAATGTGCAGAGGTAATAAATAAATAAATAAATAAATAATAAATAATAACAAAATGAGGAAGCACCAGCAAGTGGGACTGAGAAAATCACCCTAATGAGGAAGGAAGGAAAGAAAGCAGAATGTTGTGGAAGCCAAGCAAAGAAAATGTTTCAAGTAATTGGAAGAGATGATCTCTGTCAAATATTTTGGATGAGATCTGAAAATTAATCAATGTTTTTGCTATATTATAGGTTAGCACAGATTTTATTAAGAATAGCTTTGATTGAGTTTTAAAAATAAAATGGATTAAAGGGGAAAAGATTAAAAAATAGAGCTATGAATATTGGTAACTTTCTCTAAGCGTTTTCCTATTAAGAAAAGCAGGGACATTCAATGATAGTTAAAACATGACATAAAGGGTGAAGAGAAACTTTGTAACATGTGTAGATCACAGAATTTATAATCAGGCTCTAAACTAAAATTATGTTTCTCTTTTATTATAGAATTTATTGTAATTTGGGGTTTATAGAAATATTGAGCAGAAAATACAAGAGATTTCCATAATTCTCCCACCCACAATCCTACACACATTTTCCCATATTATTAACATCTTGGATTAGATAGATATTTGTTATAATTTGTTACAATTATAATATCATATAGGAAAGTTTTATGCATTAAAAAATCCCCTGTACTCCACCTGTTTATTCCTCGGTCCCTTCCATGTGCCCTGCACAACCACTGATTTGAAACTGCCCCCAAGGGGTTTTATGCCTTTCCCAGAATACCATAGAGTTGGAACCATACAGTATGTAAACTTATTATATCAATTTTTAAAAATATTTTTTTATTTGTTTCAGAGAGGGAGAGGAAGAGAAAGAAACATCAATGATGAGAATCATTGATTGGCTACCTCCTGCACTCCTCCTACTGAGGATTGAGCACACAATCTGGATGTATGCCCTAACAGAGACTCAAACCATGTCCTCTGGGTCATAGGTCAACAGTCAACCAGTGAACCATACCAGCCAGGCTCAGATCAATTGCTTTTTACTTCAAGTTTAAAGTTCTTCCATGGTTTATTTGGTGTGTGTGTGTGTGTGCGTATGTGTGTGTGTGTGTGTGTGGCTTCATAGCATATTTCTTTTTATCACTGAATAATCTATTGCATAGATGTACCTCATTTATTTCTCCATTCATCCATTAAAGGTCATCTTGATTGCTTCCAGGTTTTGGAACTTATGATTAAGCATACTATAAACATCCATGTGCAGGTTTTTGTTCAAAGAGCAAGGCTGCAGCTGAATCTTATGGTAAGAGCAGGATTAGTCTTATAAGAAACTGCCAGACAGTTTCCAGAGTGGCTACACCATTTTGCATTTCCACCAGAAATGAATGCAAGTTCCCATTGCTCCACAACTTCACCAAAGTTTGGTGCTGTTAGTGTTTTGGATTTTAGACATTCTAATAGGTGTGTAGTCATATCTCTTTGATTATTTATTTATTTTTATTGTAGAAAAGCAAGCGAGAATTTTTTACCACGGCAAAAATGTACTTTGGACAGTCTCTCTTTGATGTTTTAACTTGCAGTTACCTAATGAGCATAATGATAAGCATTTCACTTCTGACAACATCCACAAAATAACTTGCCAGAGTTTCTCTTTATTACTTTTTAGTTTTAAAAAATGTATTATTTCCTTTGGCTTCCTGGGGAAAAATGAGAATAAAACATTATATTTAAATTTTGATAATAGCTTTAATAAAAAATACTTCCCTAATTCTACTTTTTAAAATAAAATATATACAGTTCTCAGAAAAAAAGGGAATTTTATTTATTAAGCGCAATTGTTTCATTATTCAATTTATAATTATGTGAAAATAGTGTAAATGAAATAAGTAAATGCAAACACTATTTAAAAAGACTAATATTTTTGTATTAACTTCTGTGTGAGAACAGAGTTTTATTTCATGTGTCACTGAAGACTTAATTTGAAATATTTCTATAAAATAATATTAAAATGTTAATGAGGAAGCAAAATCAAACTTTAAGCTTCATAATATATTGAATCAAAAACATGAGATATTATTAAATCTTCATGTAATTTCTATTTCTAATAGAAAATATTCAAACTCAGTATTTAAGCAGACTAAATTTTCTGTGGCAAACTGGTCAATCTAAGTTTTCATCATTTCCATTTTGAAAATGGGTCATTAAAGTTACTTATACTGATAGTTCATTGACTGAGACAGGAAAATATTACAAATTATTATAAAAATTTAGCAGTAGGAAAATTTGTAGAATAATTTCTGTGGCTTAGAATGTAATCAAATCTGGGCTGTGTCCAGAAAAAAAGAAAGAAGCTCATTACCTTCAGTTATTCCAATGAACTGTACAGACTCAAAATTAGAGACACATTTTTTTCCCTTTAATGCGCTCCCTACAGCATTTAACCCATTAGCTCATTTTGCTGATATATTCTTCAGAATTCACATGGCTTTATTCACTTTCTCTTTGGCTGAAGATATAAAGAACACAGTATTTGGATTTGAAAAACCAGCATCATGTTCTGACTTCATTTATCACAGGTTACATCAGCTTGGATAAATTCTCTATGTTCTTAGAAAACATTTTTCTGAAATAAAAAAAAATGAAAAATAAGGTGCTTATCTCAGAGGGATGCCTATTAACATCAAATATGATGGAGAAAATGTTTAGTAAATGATGAACACAACTGTTGACTTTTTACACTTTTATTTCTAGGCCCTTTTAACTCTGGTTGTAATTATATTATGTATAAATTGCTATATTTCCACAACCAATTTATTTTTTAATATTTTATATGTTTGTTTTAATTGATTTCAGAGAGAGAAAGGGAGAGGGAGGGAGAGAAACATTAATGATGAGAGAGACTCATTGATATGCTGCCTCCTGAATGCTCCCTATTGACAGTTAAGCCTGCAATCTGGGCATGTGCCCTAACTGGAATGAAACCTTAACCTCCTGTTTCATGTGTCAACTCTCATCCACTGAGCCACACCAGCCGGGCGCCACAGCCAATTTCTCTCACCTTCCAAATTACCTCACAAATAAAAATATAGATAATACTTCTAAATAAGTACCACACATAATATGTCATAAATATCCTATATAATAAAAGGCTAATATGCAAATCAACTGAAAGGCAGAACGACCAGTCACATGACACACACTGACCACCAGGGGGCAGATGCTCAATGTAGGAGATGCCCCTGGTGGTCAGTGTGTTCCCACAGGGGAAGCACCACTCAGCCAGAAGTTGGCTCATAGCTGGCAAGCCCTATGGCAGTGGCAGGAGCTTCTTCTGCCTACAGGGCAGCGATAAAGATGTCAGTCAGACATCCCCCTGAGGGTTCCTAGACTGCAAGAGGGCACAGGCTGGGCTGAGGGACCCCCACCCCATGAGTTCATTAATTTCATACACCAGGCCTCTAGTTGAGAAATAAGCAAAGAAACAGAACAATCATTTCTGTGATCAAAACATTTGATTTGCATTTTCTTTGTGTTTTTGATTAAAAATAAAAACCTCTGCATTGAATATACATTCATCCTATAATCAGAAAAGATATACACCCTACTTATAAATCACTTGAAAAGAATAATTACCCATTTGGAAAGCCTATAATTTTCTCAAAATGTTATTCATGATTAATCAAAATCCACAACTATTAAAAATCAATAGTCAATGATTAAGTTAATGTTATATGACACCCTTAACTTGCTTGGAATACAATAGAATATAACGCAGAGTTTTTGCCTTCAAACATGTAAAGTAAAATGTACACTATATTGTAAATACATGAATAGAAGTTAATATTATTTTCTGTATGATATACAGACTGTCATTCAAAATAGATATACTTAAAAATCATTCTGCCTAATAAGCCATTTATGGAGTCAAATGTGGCCTCTGTGTCAGGTGTTACGTTACATGTGAAGGACATCTTTGCCTAATAACAGGTAGTTCGAAACATGAAGATAGGAAGCAGGCTGTTGAACTCTCTAATGCTGCCAGTCTCTCTTGGCTGTGATGGTCCTAATGGTGTCATCTGTCAGCAGTTCTCCCCTTCTCCTCCACCACTGAGTAAGCAGCTCACAGAGACAAGCCAAAAATGGAGATGCAATATTAGATACCATCTGTGTTGTTCATCTGCTTTCAGTCCAAACTGTTCTCAAGCCAATCATGGAAACAAGAAAAGAATTTGATTGTGATTAGGGTGAGAAATGAAAAAGACATTAAACTAGACATCAGCATAAAGCATCCAGGCACAGAGAGGTGAACGCCCCTTTTGCAAATTCAATTGTGGAAGAGGGACTCGAGGCCTGAAAAATTATAACATATATGAACATGGACAAAAAGTGCAAATAAATGCTTATGTATGTAAATGTGCACAGTGTTGTTGTTTTTTTTTAAATTGACTACTTACTTCAAATAAATGTCCTTTATTAATAGTTTTGTCAAAATATCTGTCATATTAAAATTTGGAATAATAAAAGTTGTATATATGTCTGTGTGTGTGTTAACATTTAATCCTAAGATATTTATTTTTCAAAATATCAGAAGACTGTAAGCGAACAAGAATCAGTGCGTAAATGTGTGTCATGGTGACAGAGAGACCTGTTCTGCAGGTGTACCGCTGTGGATCCTTCTGAAAAGCTCATAATCTAGCCAGTTGCTTTAATAAGAATAAATTGTAAAGAAACAAGACACATAATTTTTATTTATTTTGATGATTGCTAGTTTTTATTTTTTTGTTTTTTGAGGATGGGTGAGCAATGGTTAATTGCTGTTTTATTTATGCTTATATTTTCCTTTCCAACATATTTTGAGCAGTGTTCCTCATTAATGTTGAGTGGCTAGAGGCAATAACATCATGGCACAGAGCAAGATAATGTTTTTAAATTAAAAATATTACTACATTTAAAAGTTATATTATATTAAACATACCTCATGAAATAAGGTGTAGAAGACGAAGAAACATTTGTCTTTGGACATCTATGAACAATGTCATTTTAGACTTCAGAAGATTATTTTCATAGCACATTACCACTAAGGTACATTGTAAACTTTATAATATATCCCTATTTAAACCATGTATATAAGCTCCATAATGTACTTAAATATCATTGTATAAAGAAGTCAAGTATAGATGCCAAAGCCGGTTTGGCTCAGTGGTAGAGCATCGGTCTGCAGAGTGAAAGGTCCCAGGTTCGATTCCTGTCAAGGACATGTACCTTGGTTGCGGGCACATCCCCGATAGGGGGTGTGCAAGAGGCAGCTGGTTGATGTTTCTCTCTCATCGACATTTCTAGCTCTCTATCTCTCTCCCTTTCTCTCTGTTAAAAATCAATAAAAATATTTTTTTTTAAAAAGTCAAGTATAGAAATACTGTGAATTTCCTTCACCCATGATTTTCAACTTCTATAGATGTAGTCATTTTTATCAACAGAATGCATGTGATTTGAGTTACATATATAATTTTAAGTTTGACACTGAAATGAAACATTTTCATTTAGAAATGTCCATTATATATTGACCACAGCATGTACTGTTTACAACTGTTGTTAAACAGGATTTAACCAAACCCGATCAAAACCAGTGTTCTAGGACAGTGGTCGGCAAACAGTGGCTCTGTTGACTAATGAGTTTGCTAACCACTGCCTTAGGAAAAACCACTTAAAAACATTTTAATAATGTACTAATGTTTTTACCTGAAGTAAAAACTTCTGGGTAAAGGTAATACCGTTCACAGTGGTTGGCAAACTCATTAGTCATCAGAATGGCAAACCATGGCCAATGAGACACTTGTGGCTCGGGAGTCACAGTTTGCCCACCACTGTTCTAGGAGATATTTTTTCTTGCTGTTCACTTTTTTTTCTTCCCCCCACTGTGATAAGTATTTAGGGCAAATATTGTTTTTGATATATATTATCTAAGTGACTTTTTAATAAACTATTTGTCTTTTTAATAAAATATTTTTAATAAAAACATGGTGAGATAAATGCATTGCCATGAGTTAATTATCAAGATTTTCATGTTGAACCCCTTAAATGAAATTATCTGGGTCAAGTTTTACACTTTCAGAAAAACTATGTGCAGTTTTCTCAGGGAGAATGTTCGTCCCTTATGGGTGAACCAAAAATTAGGATTTTATGATTTCATATTACTATACTGCAAATATGTATTAAAAGTTAAGTTTGTATCTTTTACCTCAAACATATGAAATCTCAGAACTGGTATATCAATGTTTCTATTGATAGGAAATCCCATTAAAGCACTTACCAAAGTAACCAAAGTACCTGGTTTAACATAGGTGTCACAAAGTAATGACTGCTGTTATTATTTCTGATTATATCTTATTAAATTTACTAAAGGCCCAGGGTACAAAATTTGTGCAAGGTGGGGGGAGGGCTCTCAGCCCAGTCAGCACTCTCTTCAATCTGGGATAGTTCTCACAATCCAGGACTGCTGGCTCTCAACTGCTTGCCTACCTGCCTCCCTTATTGCCCCTTACCACTTCTGCCTGCCAGCCTGATCACTCACCAACTACTCCCCTGCCAGCCTGATCAATGCCTAACTGCTTCCCTGCTGGCCTGATTGTCCCTAACTGCTCTCCCCTGCCAGGCTGGCCACCCCCAACTGCCCTCCCCTGCTGGCATGAACATCCCTAACTGTTCTCCCCTGTAGGCCTGATTCCCCCCAACTGCCCTCCCTACAGGCCTGGTCCCCCCTCAACTGCCCTCCCCTGCTGGCCTGATCACCCACAACTGCCCTCCCCCATTGGCCATCTTGTGTGTTGGAGTGATGGTCAATTTGCACATTACCTCTTTATTATATAGTATTGAAGGGCCTTAGGCAGTTTGGCTCAGTGTATACCTCATTGGCCTGTGGACTGAAGGATCCTGGGTTCAATTCCAGTCAAGGGCATATGCCCAGGTTGTGGGCTCAGTCTTTAGTAGAGGGCATGCAAGAGGTAACCAATCAATGATTCTTTCTCATCATTGATGTTTCTATCTTTCTCTTTCTCTTCTTCCTTCCCTGAAATCAATAAAAAATATAATAAATAAATAAATTTATTGCAGTGACATTCATTAATGAAATTATATAGGTTTCCAGTGTGCATTTCTATGTCCATATAGTTGACCCATGTTACACTGTACTACTCCTCCAACCCCTTTTTCTCTCATAACCACCATACCGTTGTCTGTGTCCATGATGTGGTACATTTACACAATGGAATACTATGCAGCTATAAAAAGAAGGATCTCTTACCCTTTGCAACAGTATGGATGGACCTGGAGAGTATTATGCTAAGTGAAATAAGCCAGTCAGAGAAAGACAAGTAAGATAGTATCACATGATCTCACTTATATGTGGAAACTAATGAATAAAATAGATCCAGAGACATGGAAGCATGGAACAGACTTATGAATGTTAGAGATGAGGGGGGAAAGTATGAGAGGAGGGATAGGGTGTGAAGAGATTAACCAAAGAACTTACATATATGCATACATGCATAACCCATGGACACAGACAATAGTATGGTGAAGGTCTGGGGGGATGGTGATGTGTGGGTGGGTGGAGGAAATCAGTGGGTGAAGGGGTTCAGTGGGGGGGATCTGGAATACTTTCAACAATAAATATAATTTTCTTAAATTTCATTGGAATTTTTATGGGGATTGCATTACATTTTATATGGCTTTTGGTAATATGGACATTTTAACTATGTTGGTTCTTTCAGTCTATAAATCACAGATCTTTCCATTTCATTATGTCTTTTTCAAGATATTTCTTTTTTAATATATTGAGGTGGCACTGCTTAACAAAATTTTACAGATTACAGATGCACAATTCTATAATATATCATCTGTACAGTGTATTATTTGTTCATAACCCCAAGTCAAGTCTCCATCCTTTACCATTTATACCCTCTATAGTATACCCTCCTCCCCCTTCTCCCAGCCATCCCTATACTATTGTCCATGTCCATGATTTTTTAATTTTTTTTTTCTCTACACCTCCTCACCCAGCCTTACTCAATGACAGCTGTTAACCTGTTCTCTATCTATGAGTTCTCTATTTTGTTTGTTGGTTCATTTTGTTCATTTGACTCCACATATGCATGAAATCATGTGGTATTTGTCTTTCTGTGACTGGCTTATTTCATTTAACAAAATGCTCTCCATGTTTGTCCATGCTATCAAAAAGGGTAAGGTTTCCTTTTTTTGGCCAAATAGTATTCCATTGTGTAAATTTTCAATTTATTTTAATAATGCTTTGTAGTTTCAGAATATAGGTCCTTCATATCCATTTTAAGTGTATTCCTAGGTATTTTATTCTTTTTATTGAAATTATAAAAGGATTGTGCTGGGGGGTTTTTCCCCCCTGAAATTTCATTGCTAGTGTGTAGCAATGCAGTATATTTCTGTACATTGATTTTGTATACTGCCACTTTACTGTAATGGCATCCAAATTGGAAATGCAGAAGTAAATGAGTCACTTTTGCAGATGAAATTATTCTTTTTATATTTTTAAATTAAATTTATAAGGGTGATGTGATTATATAGGTTTCAGATCATATAGGTGGGTTTCTATGTTACAAGATTTGTTATTGCACTGTATGCCCACCCCAGAAGTGAAATCTTCTCCCATCACCATACATTATGATCTCCTTCACCCTCTACCACCTTCCCTCTTGCTGGAAACCGAAATATAACATTGTCACTGGTAATAAAATGTAAAAAGAGCTGGCCAACCTTGAATGATCGGAGCTATTAACTCATTGTCTAGATGAGATAGTGGTGGTTGAGACAACTTTAATTTGTTAATCATATGTAAATTCTTGTTGATTTTCTGTTGTTGGAACTTCCTGCCTAAGAGAGGTCTTTGTTGCAGAATCTCAATAAAAGGAATGGTAAAAGGCCAGAGAGAAGTTAGTCTTCCCACTAGAGATGGACTTCTCACCTGGCCCCCATTTTCCAAAATTAACTCTTTTCCAGTCTCTTCATTTTAGTGTGAGGCCTTCTCCAGAAACCAGATTCTGAACCACGCCGGTCGTGTTAAGGGATCCCACACTCTCTGGCAACCACCACACTGCTGTTTGTGTTCATGATTTTCAGTTCTATATCCCACATATGAGTGAAATTAGATGGTTCTTAGCCGATTTGTACTGACTTATTTCATTTAGTATAATAATATTTTCATTGTCCACCCACATTGTTCTTTATATACAGAACCATAAAGACTCTGGCAAAATTATTAGAAACAATAAATAAACACAGTAATACTATTAGAAACAATAAACAAATACAATAGTATTACTTTTCAACTGATATACATTGCAGCTAAATTTCCTTTTCCTAAATTATAATACAAACATCTTAAGTAATGGGAATTAGACTTGCATTTTTCAGTTCCACATGTAAGGAGTTTAGGAGCCACTATTCGATCTTAAAAACAGGTGAAAATTTTAACAGCACATCATGCCAGACCATTAAGGAAAAAACTTGAAGGCGTACTAAGAAGGAAAAAAACAACAACAACAATAACCCACAATCTGAAGAGACATGGCAAACATCCAAACCAGACCTGGGTGGAATATTGAAATTATTGAAATGATATTTTAAAACAACAATGTATATGCTAGGAAAAATTACATGTAAACACTGACCACCAGTGTAAGCCAAGGGATGGAAATCCTAAAGGAAAAAAAAAAAAAAAAAAAAAGAAATGCTAAGAATCAAAAACACTGCAACAGAAATTAAGACTGTGGGTTTTCAACTACTTTAGATTAACAACAAAGAGCACAATTGCTTGATTGTGTGGTGAGAATATATTTTTAATTTTAATTTGTTTAGAAACCACAAAACTCTCTTCCAAAGTCAATGTACCATTTTGTGTTCCTATTAGCAATGTGTGAGAGTTCCTGTTGCTCCACATACTTTCACCACTCCATGTCCTCAGTGTTCCAGATTTGGGCCATTCTAATTGCTGCATGATGATATCTCATTATTTTAACTTGTATTTATATGATGACATATGATGTGGAGCATCATTTTATATGCTTTTTTGTCATCTGTGTATCTTCTTTGGTGAGGTGTCTATTGATGTCTTTGACCCAGATTTTAATGGGATTGTTTGCTTATGTATTGTGTTTCAATTTCTTTGTATAATTTAGTCCTTTATGAGATTTATCTTTGCAAATGTTTTCTTCCAGTCCATGGCTTGTCTCTTCATTCTTTCAACATTGTATTTTGCAGAACAGAAGTTATTTTAAATTTTAATGTAGTCCAGTTAATTTTTTTTTTTTTTTTTATGGACCATGTCTTTGATGTGTAAAAAAAATCTATCACTATTTCCAAGATCTTCTACATTTTCTCTTGTGTTATATCTCAGGAGCTTCATAGTTTTGCAACTTACTTTTAGGTTTATGATTTATTATTAATTGCTGTGGAGGGTCTAAGATCTTTGTCCAGATTTGTACATGGATATTCAGTTATTCTAGTTCCATTCATTGAAGAGACTATCCTTTCCCTTATGAATTTCCTTTGTTCCTTTGTCAAAGATCAGTTGACTATATTTGTGTCAGTCTGTTTTTGGACTCATTATTTAGTTCCATTGATCTACTGTCTATTATTTTGTCAGAACCACAGTGTCTTGATTACTTTTGCTTTATAGTAAGTCTTAAAATCAGGTAGTCAGCATTCCAACGTTTGTTTTTTCCTTCAATATTTCATTGGTTATTCTAAGTCTTTTGCCTCTACATAAACCTTAGAATCAGCTTCTTGGTATCTACAAAATAACTCACCAGTATTTTGACAGTGATTGGATTGAATCTTAGATCAAGTTGGGAAAAACTAATATCTTGACAATATTGAGTCTTTCTACCAATGAATATGAAATATCTTACTACAAATTAAATTTATTTATTGGGGTTTTGAAGTTTTTCTTATACAGATCTTATAGATTTTTTTTTTTAGATTTATACCTAAGTATTTAATTTTGGTGGGGTGTCAATGTAAATGGTACTGTTTTTAATTTGAAATTCCACTTGTTCATTGATGATGTACAGAAAAAAAAATTGACTTTTGTATTAACTTTGTATCATGCAACCTTGCTATAATTGCTTATTAATTTCAGGAGGTTTTTTTTTTATCATTCTCAATTTTCCACATAGAAAATTATTTTATTTTCTGACAAAGACAGTTTTATTTCTTCTTTCCCCACCTGTATCCATTTTATTTTATTTATTTTTTGTCTTATTGCATGACCAAGAATTTCCAGCATGATGGGAGGTGTGGTGAGAGGGAACATCTTTATGTGATCTTAGAGGAAAAGCTTCAAGGTTAGTTGTATACTTCTGCCTGCTTGTTTGTTTGTTCATCTTCTACATATTTCATATCATGTTGAGGAAATTTTCTTGTATTCCCACCTTATTGGGATTTTTTTATCATGCATAATTTTATCACATGCTTTCTCTATATCCTTTTATGTTATTGTGTGATTTTTCACTCTGTTGATGTGGATTACATTAATTTATTTTCAGTTTTGAAGTAGACTTACATATCTGGGATAAAACACACTCGGTCACTGTATATAACTCTCTTTATAGTAGTACATTGTTGGATTTAATTTGCTAATATTTTTGAGGACTTCTCACATTCATGTTCATGAGATATCTTAATGTTTATACTAAAGGCAGAATGCATGGAATTTGTGCAAGGGGCTCAGTCCCCACTGCCACGGTGGCTGCCTCTGCCTCAGCTTCTACCCTTCATGATGGCTGCCTCTGCCCTGGCCCCTGCCACTGTGGCTTCATCCAGAAGGTCGTCCTGAAGGACATCAAGTCTAATTAGCACATTATGCTTTTATTATTACAGGTTATTTTATTATAATATCTTTGTCTGGTTTTGACATTAGGCTAATGTTGGCCTCATAGAATTTAAGAAGTATTCCCTCTGAGGGAATATCTACAAGCAAACATTGTATGGTTTTTTGTTTTTTTTTGTTTTTTGTTTTGTTTTTAGTTTGTAAAGGTGTGTTTTATGTCCTAGAATGTGATTTATCATAGTGATTTTCTATGTGAGCTTGAGGAGAATGTGTATTATGTTGTTAATGGATGAAGTAGTCTGTAGATGTCAATTATGTATATCTAGTTAATTGATGGTGTTGTTGAGTTCAGCTATGTCCTTACTGATTTTCTGCCTGCTGGATCATCCACCATGTTCTGAAAGTGAAAATAGGAAAGCAGAATTTCCTCAATACAGGCTATATGCCAAGGTGCCATTTAAGGATATAATTTTTTGAGCACCAAAGTCTTGTAATCCCTTAATATTCTAACATAATCCAAAGACAGATGTTTTTGTTAAATTAAATTTGTTGGGGTGACATTGGTTAATGAGATTATATGATTTTCAAGTTTACAATTCTATGATACATCATCTGTATTTTTCATTGTGTGCCCAAAACCCAAAGTCAAATCTTCTTCTGTTACCACATATTTAAATCCCTTTACCCTTTACTACCTCCCAACCTATTTCCCTCTAGTAACCACAATACTATTGTCAGTGTCCATGAGGGTTTTTTTTTTTTTTTTGGTTTGGTTTTGTTTTGTTTTTTTTTATTTATTCATTTGTTGCTTTCAGTGTTTCTTTTTTATTTAATTTTGACATTATTCAGATGTTCAGATGAGGACAGATGTACATTAAAGAAAGAGAAAAATTAATTATAGGCCAAACCATAAGCCATTATTATAAAATGTTTTTCACAATTAGACCAGGGCTTGAGATTTCACTAATTTTTTCCTTATTTACTATATAAGCAAAAAAAAAAAAAAAAAAAAAAAAAAATAAATAAAAAAAAAATCTCACTTTGTTCTCAAAAGATAATAACGGAAAACCAAGAAAAAAAGAAAAGAGAATTTGACAAAATGTTACGTCTCGGAAAAAAATAATGTAAATTATAAGTTACTAAGATAATACATAACTGGAATTTCTCCTTTATTTTTTCATAATCAGCTTTCATTTTATTCCATGTTTCTATTAAGACGTAACAAACCTGTACTATTTTAATGTTATATAATGTTTTGTAGCCAAATAATTAATTTATTTCCATTTGCTCATAAAATGCTTAAGTAGGATTTATGTAAAGTTATTTCAGTAAAATTATTTTTAATGAATGAAGCCACATATATACAAAATAAAAATAATATCATATTGAAAAAAATAACAATAGTTATTTTTATTATTATTATTATAGCCTATAATGAACAGACTAAATCCAAAAGACAAATGTCCATGGCAAAAGCCTTTACACAAGTTCTCCAGCTAGTGAAGAAAAAAAAAAAAAAAGAAAGAAAGAAAAATGGAAGGTATTGAATTAGAATAAGAAGTTAGAAAACTCCTTTTATTTGTTTTTTAGCATGTGTGCATTTTTTTTACTCTTGAAACAGAATTGAATAAGCACATTATCATTTCAAATATGTAGCAACTTTTACTGCTATAGCATTAAAGATTCAATACTGCTAATTACAAAGATATAATTGCCACCATAAGATCCACTTGTAAGCCTTTCACAGGCTGGTTTCATTTATCTCAAAAAATTACTTCCTATTTTTTTGGTCTGAGTACTACATTGGCTTTGGTGAAGATCATATGATCATAGCACATTATTCATCCTCGAAGGTGGGGAGAAAAAAGGAAGAGAGAAAAAGGTAAAAAAAAGAAAAGAAGAGAGAGAGAGAGAGAGAGAGAGAGAGAGAGAGAGAGAGAGAGAGAGAGAGAGAGAGAGAGAGTATTAACAGGACATGTACCGTAGTATGTTTAGAGTATAAATGAAGTGTTGGAGAAGCTAGTTCTTCTTGTAAAAGTTTCTAAGAAACCAATAAATAAAAAGACACATACTGGGGGTTCCAGTTTAAAAAGCTATATTTATTTTATAAGTGAAAGAAAAGACAACTAAGATTTATGAATACAATTATTTTGTAGGTAAATAAGAAATAAGAAATATTAGTTAACAAGGTTAATTGTAAAGAAATAGAGATTATTGAAAAGATTCAATAAACAGTGTATAACAAGGACAGGATAATAGATGTTCACATCATATATATATAAACTATATATAGGAGATTATATATATATATATATATATATATATATATATATATGCCAAAGCAACCATCACAATCGAATGGATGACTGAAAAGGCTATATGGGGCAACTAGGCCGGTGAGGGATCAGTGAGGGGCAACCAAACAACCAAGCAGCTGGCTGTGTGGGGCGACCAGGCCAGCAGATAGGGGCAATCATGGGTGACCAGGCTGGTGTCGGGGGCGGGGGGGAGGTTAGGGGCAACCAGGCTGGCTTGGGGGGCAGTTAGGGGCAACTAGGCCAGCAGAGGGGCGGTTGGGGGTGACTAAGCAAGCAGGAGGGGGGTGGGGGCAATTAGGGACAATCAGGCAGGCTGTCGGACATCCCCTGAGGGGTCCAGGATTGGAAAAGGTGCAGGTGGGGCTAAGGGGACCCCCCAACCCGCACAACTTTCATATGCCAGGCCTCTAGTACAGTAATAAGGAGATACATTGAGTAAGAATTTAAAAAATAATTATTACATAATTTCTGAAGTTACATTTTCAAAATATATATAATCAAAAATGAGACAAGCAATAAAGGTTATGCTAAGAGGCAAATGAATCAGTCTTTAGTGAGTTTCTTTCTGGGCCAATAGTTCTTTTGAGATCCAATTTCAATGTGAAACAGTTCCTTATGTGTACATGTCAGCAATGATATTTCAGTTCTGGATGGTGGGCAAATGGTAATGCAGGTCCAACCTTCTCTGGTTTGGTCCTGGGCAACCTGAAGCGATGCATAGCTGCTGACTGCTAGTATGGCAAGGCATTGTCAGCGTCTTCCATCTCTGGACTATTTCTCTTCTGTCTTCATGGCTGGAGCAGTCCTGTCAATTCCTCTCTTTTGCAGGAATCCACATGGTCTTGGAGTTCTTATAAGTGTATTTCTACTATCACATGATCTCACGCATCTATGGGGAAATAATGAACAACATAAACTGATGAACAAAAACAGACCTGGAGGCAGGGAAGCATTGATCAGACTGTCAAACCTCAGAGGGAAGGTAGGGGAGGGTGAAGGTTTAGGGGGAGAGATCAATCGAAAGTCTTGCGTGCATGCATATGAGCCTAACAAGTGGTCATAGACAACAGGGGGGTGGGAGCATGCATGGGGAGAGGCTTGGGATGGGAAAGAGGGGATGAGAACAAATATGTAATACCTTAATCAATAAAGAAATTAAAATAAGAAAAAATATATATGTAACCATGTCAGAGTGAGGAGAAAGGTAGAAGTGGAAGAAGATATAGAGGGATACATGGTAATGGATGGAAGCTTGACTTGGGGTGGTGAATATAGAATACAGTGTGCAAATGATGTCCTGTAGAATTGTGCAACTGAAACCTGAATAATTTTGTTAACCAGTGTCATATCAATAAATTCAATAAAATAAATATATGTTATCTTAAAATATAGCACATTTTTATTACTTATGCTTCATAAACATTGTATTTTATCAAAAAAACATATGTACGCTTATTCAATAATAAATTCACAATAGTTCAACTCCATTCAGTCTTGCATCAGGTACAGTTTATATTGGTTTGTATTGCCTGCTTCTATGGTCCTTCATATTCCTGTGCTTTAATAGTAGAGCAGAAATAAGCAATGATTATATAATGATTATAACAACAAAGCAAAAATATTGGCATTGCTTCATTTTTATTCTGACTCAATTTGGAGTTTTTGCTTGTGTTTAAAATTTAAAGTACTGAGTGGAAACTATGGTACAAAATCTTACTTTGCTAAAGATAACTAAGTAATTTTTTAATTGTGTTTTTTAAAACTAAGGAAAGGAAACATTGCATCATTAACACATTTTGCTATTTGTCTAAAATATATGTTTCACAGACATTCAGTTTTATTTATGAGCCCTGGCCAGATTGCTCAGTTGGTTGGGAAAATATCCCATATACCAGAAAGGTTGTGGGTCAGGACACAAATCTAGATTGCAGGTTTGATGACTGTGATGAATATAGGTTCATGTTTGTCTATTTAAAAATAAATTAGTTAAATGTAAAAGAAGTAAAGCAGTATTCTCCTTTTTTGTATTATGATAATTTTTACTTAATCATTTTTCAACTAGGATGAATATAAAAATGAGGTAGAATAAAAGAAAATTGTAATTGCCTACATTTGTTTCCTAGCCATTATTTTCAGTTTAATTCACAGTTATTACCGAATATAAACTTGCCATAATGGGAAGAAATAAAAATTACTTCATTCCAGTGGTCCAATACACTAGCTATAATCCACAGACATTGGCAATTTTATATATATATATATATATATATATATATATGAACAAATATGTAATACCTTAATCAATAAAGAAATTAAAATAAGAAAAAATATATATGTAACTATGTCAGAGTGAGGAGAGAGGTGGAAGTGGAATATATATACTTCTTTATATATATATATATATATATATATATATATATATATATATATGTGTGTGTGTGTGTGTGTGTGTGTGTATATATATATATATATATATATATATATATATATGTATGTATAAAGAAGTAGCTAAAACCGGTTTGGTTCAGTGGATAGAGCATCAGCCTGCAGACTGAAAGGTCCCAGGTTCGATTCTGGTCAAAGGCATGTACCTTGGTTGCGGCACATCCCCAGTGGCGGGTGTGCAAGAGGAAGCTGATTGATGATTCTCTCTCATCAATGTTTCTAACTCTTTATTCCTCTCTCTTCCTCTCTGTAAAAAAATCAACAAAATATATTTTTTTAAAAAGAAAAGTAAATATTTTAAAGCTTGTATAATATACTGTCTTTGTGACAACTATTCATATATTTTTTTAAAAAGAAAAGTAAATATTTTAAAGCTTGTATAATATACTGTCTTTGTGACAACTATTCAGTACTAGAGTTGTATCAAAAAACCAGCCATAGGCAATACATAAGCAAATGGATGTGTCTGCTTTCTAATAAAATTTATAAACTGATTTACAAATCAGCCAGCAAAATGGATAGGGCCCTTTGGTCATAGTTTTCTAATACTTGATCTATAATACGAGTGACAGTCATGTACTAATAAGGAAACACTACTTAAATACTACTTTAAAAAAATCTTATATAATAAGAACCAAATATGCTAATTGTCCGGTCATCCATTCAACCAATCAAAGTGAAATATGCTAATGCATTGGTTGGCAAACTGAGGCTGGTGAGCCACAAGCAGCTCTTGAAGCGCAGTTTGCCGCTCTGTTGACTGATGAGTTTGCTGACCACTGCCTTAGGGAAAAACACTTAAGAAACATTTTAATAATGTACTAATGTCTTTAACCTGAAGTCAAAATTCCTGGGTAAGGGTAATGCCTTACGCAGTGGTCAGCAAACTCATTAGTCAACAGAGTGACAAACTGTGGCTCACAAGCAGCGTGTGGCTCACCAGCCACAGTTTGCCGACCACTGTGCTAATGATATGCAAAGGTTTCACAACCACTTGCTATGATGTGCACTGACACCAGGGGATAGATGCTCCAACTGGTAGGTTAGCTTGCTGCCGGGGTCCAAACAATCAGGACTGAGTGAGAGGGGCCAGACATGCCTTGGAGTCCTCCTGCGGTCCCTCCTCAGCTAGCCAACCTCCCACATCCCTCCCTGGCTCCAATTGAGTACTGGCGGGGTCATTGGCCTTGCCTGTACCCTCTCAAAATCCAGGACGCTTTGCGGGATATTAGAGAGCCAGCTTTGGCTCTACCTCACAGGCCAACTTGAGGGACCCCACTGGTGCAGAATTTGTTCACCAGGTCTCTAGTGATTTATAATTACCAAAATTAGACAGAAACCAGTAGATACTTCAGTATATTTTATAGAAAGGTAATTAGCTATATTTTTCTCAGAATGAAGAAATAGGCTCACCAGATTCTTATCTATTTCTCAATTTAATTTTTAATTCGAATGATATAACATATACTAGGGGATTTACCTACATATGAGGACACAAAAATGCTGTATGATGTTTCTTAAATATTTTGTTGGTTAAAATTTACTACAGCATGTCAAGAGATAAATGTATCCTTCTAAATTTATCTATTTAAATATACACTATAGTTATACATGCAAAAGAATAAAAAAAAAGGTTGAAAGTAAAAGAATCTTTCATAATAATAAATACTTTTTTACAATATTGTGTTATGGCAATGAAAATTGTTAGGCTACTTATTGGGAAGGCAAAAGAAAAAATGGACTAGAATCCTAAAATTTGACAATAGCATTTGTTCTATTAGCCTTTCTCTCTCTCTTAGAAAAGATCACATTCACCATGAAACTCCCATTCATTTGAAAGGCCACTAAATTTCAAATCCAAAGCAATGCTTTTACCATAATCATTTTTGCTTCTTAGCAATGTAAAATTTATATCTCCTTTCTTGCTTGTTGCTTGCTATCTACCGGTAAATTACTTTCTGAATGATCAAAGCAAAAATCTTTTTTATTCTTTGAATCTTCAAAGCACCAGTTCTGAATTTAAAGACTAGCAGTATAACTAAAATTGCTATTTAAATGCATTCTTAAACTTCATATGCATAAATTATGTTGTAATATGTTTGAAGCAGGATTCAAAAAACTGGTTTATTTTTGTTAGTATTTTGTTAATGCCCCATGGATTTAATCTAAGAAATATATAATACGTGAAAGGAAGTTTAAACATGCAATATGCATGCTGAGTTAATATTTTGAAATGTTTAGGTCAGTGGATGAGTAATTTTCAAAACGTGAATCAATTTTGTTTGCTTAAAGAAAATTGAAAAACAGATAAGTGAGTTGCTTTTGTTTTGTTTGTTTGTTTGTTTTGTTTTTTTTATTGTTTTTGTCTTTTTGTTGATCTAGTACCAAAAGAACAAATATCATCTTGGTTACATATATATGTTATAAATCACACACTAATTTACCTTATTTGGCTACAAAATTTATGATTTTTCTAAGTTGACATTTGAAATAATTCAAAATCTAGGCTTTATTAATCAACATTTGGTAATTTCTCATTTCTTTCTTACAATATTCTTTAAAGAAACAGATATTTAGGAAAAGTAGATCTTGTGATGAAGATTGATTCTGCTATGGAATATCAGGAGTAAATTCTGCTTTATATTGCTGCATCCTAGGCATTATAAAATGGAACAAGTTGTCTTTGTCCAGGAAGTTTTGTCTTCAACACTTTAGCTCTTAAGTTCACAAAAAAAGATTTGGAAAATAACCTTTTTTGTTATTTACTTCATTTATGAATATCATAGAGGAAGAATAAAATAAAATAAAGCTAATGAATAGAAAGCATATTCAATCATTTCTCATCTCACACCAAATAAAGTTTATTACTCTGCTTTCACATGACAGACATAGAATTGTATCATCTCAATGGTCTTCTTGATTGAGAATAAATGCTTCATTAAATTTAAATATAGCAACCTAATAACAATACTCAAACCAGAAAGAGCAATGACTGGCATAAAAAAGAACACATATATTACTCTTCAGACCATATTCAACTTCTAGATAAAACCTAATGCTTAATTTTCATAATTGCATAAGTGCAAGAATTATGATATGACATAAGTATATAAAAATCAAACTTAATTTTAGAGCAAATTCAAATGCAAAAAGATCTGGTTGATTGTTTTCAAAATGGTAATTATATCAAAAAGAGGTTTTGGATTTTTTTCTACTGCTTTCTCTGCATCAATAGATGTGATCATGTGATTTTTGGTCCTCCAATCTATTTCTGTGATGTATCACATTTATTGACTTGCAAATATTTTACCAGTCTTGCTTCCCCATAATGAATCCCACTTGGTTATGGTATATAATCTTTTTAATGTATTGCTGGATCCAATTTATTAATATTTTCTTAAGGATTTTAGCATCTATGCTCATTAGGGATGTTGGCCTATAATTCTTTCTTTTTAGTGTATTTCTTTTTATCTGGTTTTACAAGTAGGATACTACTGGCCTCATAAAATGAGTGTGGAAGTGTTTAAAATTTAAAATACTAAGTGGAAACTAGGGTGAAACATTTTACTTTGCTAATAATAACTAAGTAATATTTTGGAGTAGTTTGAGGAGGATGGGTGTTAGTTCTTCTGTGAATATTTGGTAAAACTCTCCTGTATAAGCAAGGATGTGGAGAAAAGGGAACCTTAGTACACTGCTGGCAGGAATACAGACTGATACAGACACTGTAGAAAATAGTATGGAGTTTTCTCAAAAAATTAAACATGGAACTCCCCTTTGACTCAGTGATCCCACTTCTGGAAATATATTCTAATAAACCAGAAATACCAGTTAGAAAGAATATATGCACCCCTATGTTCATAGCAGCACAATTACAATAGCTAAGATTTGGAAACAGCCTAAGTGCACATCACTGTGGTACAACCTAGTGTGGCTCAATGGCTGAGCATTGACCTGTAAGCCAGTAGGTCATGGTTCTATTCCTGGTCAGGGCATATGCAGGGCATATGGGAGGCTCAGTCCCCAATAGGGGGTGTGCAGGAAGCAGCCAATCAATGATTCTTTCTTTTTTTTTTTTTTTTTAATAAATCTTTATTGTTCAGATTATTACAAATGTGATCATCTTCCCCCCCTCAATTGCTCCCCTTCACCAGGTTCCCACCCCACCCTCTGTCCTTTCCCCATCCCCCATTGTCCTCATCCATAGGTGCACAGTTTTTGTTCAGTCTCTTCCCGCACCCACACTCCCCTTTTCCCTGAGAATCGTCAGTCCACTCCCCTTTCATACCTCTGATTCTATTATATTCACCAGTTAATATTGTTCATCAGATTTTTAAATTCCCTTGGTTTTTAGATTCACTTGTTGATAGCTACGTATTTGTTGAACATAATTTTTATCTATATCTTCTTCCTCTTCCTAAATAACCTCCTTCAGCAATTCATATAATTCTGGTTTGGTGGTGATGAACTCTTTTAGCTTTTTTTTATTTGTGAAGCTCTTTATCTGTCCTTTGATTCTGAGTAATAGCTTTGCTGGGTAGATTATTTTTGGCTGTAGGTTCTTGATATTCATCACCTTGAATATTTCTTGCCATTCCCATCTGGCCTGCATGGTTTCTGTTGAGAAATTAGCTGACAATCTTATGGGTGCTCCTTTATAGGTCACTACCTGCTTTTCTCTTGCTGTTTTTAATATTCTCTCTTTGTCTTTTGCTCTTGGAATTTTAATTATGATATGTCTTGGTGTGGTCCTCCTTGGATTCCTTTTGTTTGGGGTTCTGCTGGCTTCCTGGACTTGTAAGTCTATTTCTTTCCCCAGGTGGGGGAAGTTTTCTGTCACTATTTCTTCTAGTACTCTTTCAGTATCTTGCTCTCTCTCTTCTGGAATCCCCATAATTCTGATGTTGGTTCGCTTGAAATTGTCCCAGAGGTTTCTTACACTATCTTCAACTTTCTGGATTCTCTTATCTTCTCCCTTCTGCAGAGGAGTGTCCTCTGGCTCTTTGTGTTCTAAATCTTTGTCTTGATTCTTGCGATCTTCCAGTCTGTTTTTAGGACTTTGTATAATATCTTTTATTTCAGACAATGTTTTCTTCATTTCTTGTTGATCCCTTATTATTTCTAGTTGCTCCCTTTTCATATCGTCATAGGTCTCATTTATTTTATCGGCCTTTTTTAGGATATTGTTGAATAACCTTATAACTGTAGTTTTGAACTCAATGTCCAATCTTTTCTTTTCCTCCATCTCCTTCCTTTGTGTCCTTCTTCTTGTCTGCATTTTAGTTGTTTCCCTGATTTGATGGAATAGCTTTGTGTGCTAGGTGTTCTGGTAGAGCCCAGTAGCACAGCCTTCCCAGTTACCTGTAGTGGACAGTCTTGGTGTAGCCCTTTGTGGGCTGTGTGTGCAGTCTTGTTGTTAAGCCTTGCTTATTGTTGGTATCACTGGGAAGCGTTGATCTCCAAGCCAATTGGCTGTGAGGATCAGCAGTGTCTCAGCTAGGAGGGTTTCCGTACTCTGCTTGAATAGGACAGGGTCTCGGGGTGGCACAGACAATCTTTGGTTCCCTGTCAGTCTCGCCTTAGAAAAGTCCTGTTCGTGGAGAGTTTTGGAAGATTGGTTGCAAGCGCGCGCGCACCTCTTTGGTAAAGGCGCAGACAAGCTTTGGATTCCTGCAAGTCCCTCCTTAGAGAAAGCCAGCCTCTGGGAGAGCTTCTGTGCTCAGCCACAGGTAGGGCGGAGTCTCAGGTTGGTGCAGACAAACTTTGTTTTCCCTTCGGCTCCTCCCCAAGTCCCGCAGTAATGGCCTCTGGCTTCACACACCTCCAAGAGGTCTCTGCCCACTGCCTGACAGTCTGGCCTCTCCCTGTCTGGGGCCGTTTATCAGAGCAATAGGCTGATTCTGTTTTCCTCTCGGACAAGAAAGTCAGCCGCGTTAGCTGTTCGCCCTCTCTGCGCCAGGAGTAAGCCAGTAGCGAACTCAGCCTTGCCCACCCTCTCTGCGTGCAGGGAGTAAACCAGCAGCAATCTCGGTCCGGCCCTTCCTCTCTGCAACGGGATTAAGCCAGAGCCTTTTCGCACACACAGTTCTCCGTACCTTCACAGTTCCTGAGGTTCAACGTGCCTTCTCTCTCCTTCCCAGATGGCAGAGCCTCCTCTCAGCCAGCCGTCTGGTGCTTCAGGGCAATGCCTCCCCTGTTTTTCAGTTCTAAATTCAAATTTGTTGTGGTAGGCTGCATTCGGGTGTCTACCCTATGCCGCCATCTTGGTTTCTCCCTGATTCTTTCTTACCATTGATATTTCTCTCTCTCTCTCCCTCTCTCTTTTTCTCTGAAATCAATAAAAATATTTTTTTTAAAAGCTGGGGAACATTTGCACAATGGAATATTTCACTGCTATAAAAAAGAAAGAACTCTTACCGTTTTCAACAGCATGAATTGACCTGGAGTGTATTATGCTAAGTGAAATAAGCCAGTCGGAGAAAGATATGCATCACATGATCTCACTCATATGTGGAATCTAATGAACTGATAAATGAGGAATAAAATAAACTGATGAAAAAAATAGATCCAGAGACATAGAAGCATAAAACAGACTGACAGATTCCAGAGGGAATGCAGGGATAGGTGGGCAGGTGGGCAGTGATTAACCAGGAAATATACATATTGCAGAGCCCATGGACATAGACAATAGTGTGGTAAAAGCCGGGGCAGGGTGGGTGCAGGAGAGAGGGGGTCAATGGGGAAAAAACAAACAAACAGGCAAATAAAGGGAACATCTGTAATACTTTCAACAATAAAGATTAAAAAATAAAATGGGGGCTATAGAAGAAAGAAAAAATAATTACAAACTCTAGATTATTAGCTATGGCAGATAGGTGAATAGTAATGAACTTTTCACAGATGAATGGAAGAGGAGCAATGTGTATA
This sequence comes from Pipistrellus kuhlii, assembly GCF_014108245.1. Taxonomy (NCBI): domain Eukaryota; kingdom Metazoa; phylum Chordata; class Mammalia; order Chiroptera; family Vespertilionidae; genus Pipistrellus; species Pipistrellus kuhlii. Next base: position 72,740,326 of record NW_023425529.1, read on the forward strand.
TTTGAAGGGAGTATAGACAGAGTTCAGTTTTTTAAACACGAAGAGTTTGACTTGCATTGGAGGCCTCCAATTGGAAATGCAAAATAGGAAGTCAGAGCTAAACATGGCTTACTCCCCAAATAAATTTCCCAGGCAACAGGCACAAATAGTTTCTACTGGAAATATTTTCTTGTAAGTTTATTTAATTCAATTGCTAACTGGAAATATGCCCTTACCTAAGTCTAATTATTGTATGTTATTCCTTATCTTATCTAATAAAGGGGATATATTAATTGACTGCCATACCCTCACAAGATAGCAGTGCTCACAGCCACAAGATATCAGCACCCAGTCAACTCAGCCCCACCTCATCCAGCCAGAGACCCTCATTCCTCTCATCCGAACAGGGAAAAGCAGTTGGGACAATCATCCTGGCAGGGGAGCAGTTAGGTTTCAATTAGGCCAGAAGGGGAGCAGTTAAGGGGCTATCAGGTTGGCTGGCAGAGTGGTTAGGGGCAATAAGACTGTTAGGCAGGTGAGTGGTTAGGGGCCAGCAGTCCTGGATTGTGAGTGGCAGGTCCGACTGCTGGTTTAGACCCAGTTCCACAGGGCATCCTAAACCAGCAGTTGGACTTCCCCTAATGGGGTCCCAGATTGGAGAGGATGAAGGCTGAGCTGAGAGACAAAACATTTGTCCACTGGGCCTCTAGTTTAAATTATAAACATTGTTTCTAAGCACCCAGTTCTATAAGTGACTTAAACACTTTCCTAACATTTTTAACATTTAGGATTTCAAGAAATCCAAAGGTCTCCTACAAACACTCCTTTTCTTTATGCTAATATGAGAGATCATTCTGTCAGTTTTACTATCTAAATGCTTCTAAAATCCACCTGCTTTTTTATTCACAACTTTTATTTCCCTCATGTAGTAGTTTCTTAAATTGTCTTACATTTACTCTTTCTGCTTGCATTATATTTTCCTAATTAAATCCAGAGCTATATTGTTAGAATATAAATCTGACTATATAATCTCTTTTTATTAAAAACTAGAGGCCCAGTGCATGAAATTCATTGGTCCCCTCAGCCCAGCTTGCACCCTCTCCAATCCAGTACCCTTCAGGGGGATCAGGCCTAAACCAGCAGTTAGACATCCCTCTCACACTCTGGGACCATGGGCTCCCAACTGCTCACCTGTCTGCCTGCCTGATTTCCTGTAACTGGCATCCCCCACCCCTGCTGGCCTGGTCACTCTCATTGCTATCCTTCCAAACTAGTCACCTTCAATTGCCTCCCTCCAGCCTGGTCGCCCCTAACTACCCCTCTCTCCCACTGGCTTGGTCACTCCAACTGCCCCTTACTGCTCCCCTGCCAGCCTGGTCACCCTTCACCGCCCCCTCTGCTGGCCTGGTTGCCCCTCACTATGCCCCCTGCCAGCCTAGTTGCCCCCAATTGCCCCCTCACCCCCCGCCGGCCTGGTTGACCCATGCAGCCTGTTTGGTCATCCATTTGGTTGCAATGGTCACTTTTATAAATATACATTTTGTAATAACAATTCTCTGTGAATTTAATATAAAGACATAATCCTTAAAATAGACTGGAAATAGGTATGTTCTATTTTTCCTATTTTATGTTGTTTCATTTTTCCTTTATTTTATTTCACCTACAATAACCACATTCAAAAAATTTCTGCTCTTATTCACATATATCACTAGGAATCTTTCTACTTAAAAACCTGAAGTTAAATTGGGCTAATTTGAACAGAAAGTGAGATTATTAAGAATTATATAACAAAGCTCATAGAATTTACTGAAAGGCCAGAGAAATAGGCACAGAACAAACAAATATAAAGGGTTTTTCTGGAATCTAGGGACTAGCCAGTGTTTTTACAGAAATGAATGAGCGCCAATTTTATTTTTTATTTTTTTTAAGTTTGTTTAAAATATATGTTTTAAGGATAGACCATATGACTGGCATAATTTGTATAACGTATTCATTCCCTGACAAGGGGAAGACAGAAAAACTTGATCAACACTCATAAAACATTACGGTGGAGGAAAGATAATCTTCCAAAAGTAAATTGAAGTGCTATTACAAAAGAGTTTGAAATTTATGATAAAAGGCCAATATGTTTTTGAAAACTATAAACTACTAGGACCTTATTCTGCTGCCACCACTACCTACAATATTCTCTCTTCCTTTTAATAACTTAATTCCTTCTTCTGCTTCTGATCTTAGTTCAAATATATGTTCTCAAAAAAACTCTTTACATACAAGTTGTAATTTTTATACATTCATTGAAGAAAGTATCCTTTTTCCTAAATAACAGTGATCACACATTGTATTTAGCAATTTACTTGTATGGTTATTTTATTTTATTTTTTAGAGAAACAGAAGAAGGGGGAGAGAGAGAGAGAGAGAGAGAGAGAGAGAGAGAGAGAGAGAGAGAGAGGTGAGAGAGGGAGAGAGAGGTAGAGAGGGAGAGAGGGAGAGGTGAGAGAGAGACAATTGGTTGTCTCCAATACACACCTACTAGAGATTGAACCCATGACCTAGGTATGTATGCTGACAGGCAATCAAACCCACGACCTTCCAGTGTATTGATTGATGCTCCTACAAACTGAGCCACCCAACCAGGGCTTGTATGGTGATTTGATTAAGGTTAATAAGCATATTACTTTTGTTAAAATTTTATCCTTAGTACTAACTAAACACAGTGCCTTTCATAGAATGAGTATTTAACATACAATAGCTGAACAAGTAAGTAAGCTATTTGATATATTAATGGTAAATGACTAAGTAGTTCTTGTAAAATAAGAATAATAAGCTACAGAAATCAAGATGGTGTGCTACTAGTGAGAGAATAAATAAATAGATCAATAGGAAGGAATAAAGAGCTCACAAATGGCCAACACAAATATAGTCAACAGATGTTTAGGGAAAAAGGCAAAAGCAATATAATGGAGTGTGGGAAAGCATGGGACTTGGTTGGAAGGCCTGTAAGAAGGAATCGCTGAAAGGTCGGAGGCCGCTGGGGGACCTTTTCAAAGGCCACAGCCTCTGCCTTGATTTTTCCAAACAAGTCTGACCCCCTGGTGTTTTATTAGAATCTTTATGTTTAGACTTCAAAACGTCCTTGTTCAAAGACACTATAGATGCAGGTGTTTTCTCAAGGATGCTTACCCTGCTGATTGTATCTAGAGATTAATTTTAGTGCATGCTGTTGTAAGGAGGCAGATGAATGTGGTTACCCAATGGTGACAGCCAAGTAGTCCCTTAGCTTCTCTTTCACAGAAACATGTATGAGACTAATCTATTCATCTGTCTCTCAGGGTCTGCTGATCTTCCCCAGCAATGGAGCAAATATATTCTTTTTAGAAAATGGTACTGGAACAAATGGACATCCACACACAAAAATAGATAAATCTAGATATAGACCTTATACCTTTCAAAAAATTAACACCACATGCATGACCTAAATATCAAATGTAAAACTATAAAACTTCTAGATAATAACATTAGAGAAAACCTAAATGACCTGTATTCAGTCATGATTTTTGTGATACAATAACAAATGCACCATTTATAAAAGAATGAATTCATAAGTTGGACTTAATTAAAATAAAATAAAATAAAATAAAATAAAATAAAATATAAAATAAAATAAAATAAAAACTTCTGCTCTGCAAAAGATAATGTGAAGCAAATGAGAAGATACTCCACAGGCTGGCAGAAAATATTTGCAAAAGACATAGCTGGCAAAGGACTATTTTCCAGACTATACAAAGAACTCCTAAAACTCAACAATAAGAACACAAACAAACACATTTAAAAAGTGGACCAAAGACTTTAAAAGGCACATCACCAAAGAAGATATACAGATCGCAATAAGCATAGGTGCTCTATATCATATGTCAGCAGAGTAATACAAATGAAAGCACATTTATTAGAATGGCCAAAATCCAGAACACTGACAACATCAAATGCTAATGAGAATGTAGAGGAACAGGAACTCTCACTAATTGCTGGTGAGAATGCAAAATGCTACGGCAACATTGAAAGACAGTTTGGTGGTTTCTTCCAAAATTAAATATACTCTTACCATATGATCCAGCAATCATGCTCCTTGGTAATTAAAGGAGTTAAAATATGTCCACACAAATCTTGCACACAAATGTTTATGGCATCTTCACTCATAATTTTCAAAACCTATAAGCAACCCAGATGTTTTCCAGTTGGTGAATGGATAAATAAACTTATATATCCAGATAATGGAACATTTTTAAATGCTAAAAAGAAATAAGCTGCTAAAACATGAAAAAAACGTTATTATCGAGAGAAGCCATTCTTGAAAGACTACATACGGTATGATTCTAACTATATGACATTTAGTAAAAGACAAAACTTTGAAGATACTAAAAAAGATTAGTGATGGCCAATGATTAGGCAGAGTACAGAGAATTTCTGTAGGGCAGTGAAAATATTCATTATAATAATATAATAGTGGATATAGGTCATTCTAAATCTGTTCAACCTCATAGAAAATATAACAGCAAGAATAACCTGTAATGTAATAAATTAAGATTGGGTAATAGAGATGTAATAACTGCCATACATCCATTAATTGTAAAAAATGTACTCTACTTTTTTTGTTAGCTTAAATTCTTAATTTTTTTATTTTTATTTTTTAGAGAGGAAAGGAGAAGGGGAGAGAAGAAAGAGACATAAAATGTGTGAGTGAAGCATTGATATTATGTCTCCTGCACACCCCTTACTGAGGATTGAGCCCACAACCCATACATGTGTCCTGACTGGAAACTGAACCAGCAATCCTTACATACAGGGGATAACGCCCAACCAACTGAGCCATACTTCAAGTATGTTGATGATGGGGGTGGGAGAGCTATGTCTGTATAGGGAAAGGGAATATATGAGAAATCTCTGTGTTTTCCTTTTGAATATGTTGTAAATCTAAAACTGCTTTAAAGATAAAGAAAATTAAGAAAAATAAATGTAATGTGAGCACATTTCAGGAATTAGCAATAGGAACCCAGGTCAGCTGGAAGAGACCAGAATCCTGGTGAGTGCCAGAATCCACAGCAGGAGTGTTCAACAAAGGGAGCAGTCATGACACAAGCCACTGTAAGCTGGGATTAATTAAGAGAAACTGGATTCAGCAGAAAGATTATTAATAGTATTGGAAGTAAGTTTCAGAGAATTAATGGAAGAGGTGAGAACCAAGAAACATAAATTAATCATTGCTTAGCTTGAAAAACTCTGTAACATAAATAGCAGTTGCTGAATAGGAATAGAAATTCCAAGGACTTTGATTTGTCCTTCACATGTGTGTTGCTGCTGCAGTGCTTGAGGAAAACAAGCCTGGATAAGTATATGCATGTAAAAAAAGTCAAAATTAGAGGAGAAGTTTAACACTTGTGAGGAAAAAAAAAACTGAGTTGGTTGAAGGCAGAGAGGAAGTGGGAAAATCCAAGTCATTCCCTTTGGACAGAAAGGGGCTTCTCCAATTTTAAGAAAGGGGAATTAGAAATGGTTGTGGGTGCAAATAAGGTAATAATAGGGTTAGGATTAGAAATTTGATGAGATTTGACCTATGTGAACTAGGAAGGTAGGATCATTTGACTATTAGCATAATATAGGAAGAAAAAAAAAAGGATAAGGGGATGGGAGCGTACCACAAGCAATGGAAAGAGACACAAAGATGGGAGAAACCACCTGAAAATTAAAATCACAGACAGCATTGGCTTCCAGCTTCACAGTTCTCCAAGTATAATATTTTGCCCTGTTTAAGATAAGAACAGAAAATTGCAAACCCAAAAATAACTGTAAGGCCTTGTGAAGAGACTAAGTATTTGAGATACCCTGAAGCTTAAGCTTTGTGAAAAATCTACTTCTGGCCACAAGACTTGATAATAAACTTGCATGGAGTCAGAGTGAAAGAGTTTGCAATTTTTTTTTTTTTAAAAAGACTGCTCTAGCTCTACTGTGGAGAATGGGTTGGAATGGAGGTATAGAAGTTGGGAAGTAAACTAAAGAAAAGAGAGCAAGAGATTTGAAAGTAAAATGCATGAAAGAAAATATCTATCTTTTCTTCCCCCCCCCCCAAAAAAAAGCAAATTAGCAATATAATAAATTCCTTGGTTGCTAAAGACAAATGAACATTTCACTTTTTTCCCTAAAATAGAATAAATAGCAGTCATGCCCTATCTATATATTTATAAAAGCTCAGCGACAGGGCCAGTGGAACGACCAGAATGACCAGAATGACTGGTGGCAATGATGCACACTGTGGCAGCCAACCGGCTCTGCCCCCGAATGGCCCCCCGACATCCCTATTGGGGGTGGGGCCAGCCAGCCAACCACCAGTAGTTCCCCCTCCCCCACCAGCCCGGCCCCATGGGGATCAGGATGAGCCAGCCAGACCCACTCATTCATGAATTCATGCACTGGGCCTCTTGTTTTAAATAATCAAATATTAAATATAAATATCTTATAATAATTCATTTGCCTGGAGTCTCTGCAAACTGAATACATTTAAACAAAATTCTTTGGAGTGAACTTCAAAGTGATGCAGAATGAATATGCATGTAATGTCAAAATGTTTCCTTAGTTATATTCAACAAGAACACAATTGAGTAATAGAAACCTTTCTTAATTGGAAATTTTGTTTGGGTAATTTTAGATATGCATAGAGTTTTAAGAAATAATACAAATATATCCTTTGTATACTTTATTCAATTTTCCCCAATGGTAACATTTTATAAAACTATAGTGTAATGTCAAAACCAAGATATTAATATTGAAGCCATACTCTGATCTTATTTAGATTTATTCTATTTGTCATTTTGGTGTATCTGAGTGTATGTTTAAGTTCTATACAATTTTATCACATGTTTATCCACCAATACAGTCAAGATATTGAACAATTTCAACATCATATACATGAGGTACTTAAAAAAATAAAATTATATGAAATATTTTTATTTCTCTACCTAAAAAATAGATCAGAAAATAAATATTTATCCTTATTGACTTTTACAACCCAGCGATAAATAGTAAACTTAAAGTTTTGTGAACTCAAATAAAATAAGAAAAAAATAAAGCAACACATACTTGCCTTCTTTATGTCATTTTATACAATAAAATGTAATCTCAATTAGTGGAACACAAAGCCAGACTGACAAGTACTGTTTCTAACATACTCTAACAAATCAGATATCATAAACAAATTAATAGACTAAAACACGAAGCGAAATGGACATTGTATGTGAACTGTTTTTAATTATAACCATTTCCCAACCTTAAAAACAACAAAACCCATGCATAATTTCATGAGAAAGGGTATTGTATTCATTTTTATCCAGGAAAGATGTGTTTTGCCAGTGGAAATTGTTACGTAAAGTACGTACATCTTAAAGTAAAATTATTCAAGTTACAGGTATTTAGAAATATCCAGTATAAATATGTAAATAGTTACATCACATTTAAAAACACATTTTTACTATTTAAGAATACATTTATATAAGTTGCATGTCTAAAGTACTAGTATATTCATTTACACACTTTTTAGACTATGTGTTGTACAAACATGTAGAGACAGACTCATAGGTAGATGGCTGTGGTAGGGTTGTGTTGGGACATAGATTAAGTGGGGGAAAGAGAGAGAGAACTCATGGGCAGAGACAATAGTGTAGCAATTGCTAGGAGAAGGCGGAGGTGGAAGAGGGTGTGAAAATAAAAATAAAATAAATTTTAAAAATAGTTACAGTTTGTTCTTTTATTTTAAATTTTTTCTTTAAAAGAGAATTACTGTACTATATGCATTTGTAATATTTTATTAGTTTTATTATAAAAACGTCTCCAGGCAGCCCATGGGGGAAGGAGAGAACCAAAAGTAGAATACCCTTATCACACTCTCTTCAGCAAGAAACCTGTTCTTATGGTAGAAGTTTCAACTGAGTAAATCACCCTCCCTACTTCCCGTTCCTAGGCTGGAAGCATGTTAGCATAGGTTTTAGCCTATTCCTCCTCACAGACATTAGGGAGGGGATGTGTTCCTCCTGAGGTGGCTGAGTCACTTGGAGGCTGAAACATCACGACTGCTGGTGTTTGGATCTAAGCAGTTACAGGGTAGATTTTTTTTTTTTTTCCTGTGGCATGTGTTAGGTATGGTCCCGTTCCTATTTAGAAAAAGGCATCCCTAGAAATTATCTAGTGGTTTACACATGGAAATTCAAATTTATAAAACATAAATAAGTAGGTAAACACAGTAAGTATGAGGAAAACAAAGAAGATTAGAAAAATTGAAACAAATGACAAATTTTGATAATTATATAGTAGCTTTGTAGGATAGCATTTTAAGGAAATACACAGAGATTTATTTATGGGTAAAAGGACATTATACCTACAACTTACTTTCAAAATTTTCAGAAAAAAATGTGTGTGTGTGTGTGTGTATAGGCATGTGTGCCTCTGTGCATGTGTGTATGTATGCATGCATGCACAATGGCTAAAATAATAATGTAAGTGAGATGAAGCAAAGGTTGGGGAAATCTGATTTCTCTCACTGTTGTTGAAATTTTAATGTAACTCTGAGATTACCAAAATTAAAGATAAAACAATGAAAATCAGCCACTGATTTTTTTCTTCTTCATGTATAGAGGTTCTTTTTATAAAATGGGTGGGGGTACAGCTAGATCAGACAGATAAGAAACAAATACAGGTTAATTAATGAGACAAATTGAAATTTGTCTAAAATAACACATAATTTGTGCCTCCTTTTTCCATCACACTGCCACTAACATAGTTTGAATCCTGGTATCTTACATGCTGCCATTACACTCTCCATTCCTTTTCCTAAATCATTGCATCAAAAATATGATTCCTCATCCTTGTACTAGATTTACGTCCCTAAAAGTTAGGGGCTAAGTCTTATTAAGTGCCATATTCATCAAATCTGAGAACCTGACTTAAGTGGCAGAGTGATTTGTTAAAATTATGATGATGTGACTAGAAGCCACACAAAATAAGCAGTCATTTATTAATTAGCATCTTAGACATTCTCATTATTATTGTTATAAATACAATAACAACACAAAGCAACAGAGATATGATAATTCATATTGTGCTAAGTTTTACATAAAAGTTAAAGAACTTTAGGGATTTTCATAGAAAATGCTGTACTCTTCAATTGATTGTTTCTTGGTGTTATTGTCAAATTCAGAATCCTGAATTGGACAAAACATTATTCTGAACCTATTTTTTAATTTCCTCTTATTTAATATGGTAAATTTTATGATTTTTGGAAGGGGGTCAAAATTTCAGAATAGCTGAAAAATATCAAGTAGAATGGATGAGCACAGAGAATAAATAAATCACTTACATAAAGATGAGATGAGCAATTTTCTCAAGCTCTTAGGTAGTGCACAAATAATATACATGATACAAGAACGGTGTGATAAATATGCACTCGTTGAGGCACCTTGAGATCTATCTTCTTATACAAACAGACACACACAGACACACAAACATAAAAAATAAACCAAAACAAAAACAGGTAATGGAAAATTAAGTGCCATACCAATGGAACTATTCAATAAAATTATCTAGAGAATAGTTATGTGCCTAACCCAAATTTACTGTGTTTCTTTATACTAGTCATTTAGCAGCTCTGAGTTTTATCTTAAAAATGAAAATAATACGTACTTCTCAGAGAAAACAAATCTGTAAAATGGGGTAGAATTTCTTAAATGAGATGTCTGGGAACACAGATAATAGTCCTCTGGGAATAATATAACAAGTGAAATTTTACTTAAAGTAATGAAATCTTGTCTCAACATAAAGTAATTTAAAATAAAAACACATTATATATGCATAAATTATAAAATATAAAATGACATGTATTGACATATAAAAGATGACATACCAGAAAGCAAACCCTCTTTTTTGACTCTACAGACCAAATACTGGTGCCAATGCAGAAATGAATCCTGATTTTCTGATTTTATTAATTTATTCCAAAGCTATAAAATGATAAGCTTTTATTGACTCTGTTAGATCCAATAGGCTTGAACTTCATGACAATTATAATAGAAACTTATAAATCTTAGGAGGCAGATGATATTAACATAGATGGGAGATATAAATTAAAATATTATTATCATTGACATTTTCCATATATTGGAAATGCATCTCAATATGTCCAATGTAACTCTACTGAAAAATAGCTTGTTTTCATAGTAGACTTAGAACAAAGAAAGTTTTTTCTTAACCCAAATCCAGTACATGTATATTTTCAATGTTCTAATTCTTTGGAATTCTCGTTGAACACCATCAGTAAACAAATAAACTAGAATATGTCATAAGAGAGTTTTTCATAACATCCCTAGACAGCATTATTTTTCTAATCTGTGTTTACTACTACAATGCATATTATATTTACACATCATTTTCTCTTTCACATCCCTCCAAAGACAATGATGGTAATAATAACATCTAGCATCATCAACAGAGTATTCCCATGTTCTAGTGTGAATGCTGAATATTTAATGTGATTCACCTTATTAGTTTTCACAGAAGCCCGGCAGAGTTAAGTCACTTGAGAAAAGTGAAGTTTAAGTGGGTTAAGAAACTTACCCAATTTCACAAGGATAATGAACGGTAGAAACAAAATTTGAAGCAGAGATTTTAATTCTAGCACCTCTACTTTTAACTGCTTTACTCTGCCCCTGCTTCTGGGCAGATAAACACATTGTATGGCAAGCTTGAGATTGTTTAGCATTACTTAAAAAATTCAGCAGTGAATTGGATATTAGACAAATTTAGTGTCATATCTGCAACAACTTTGCATATCTCAGTGCTACTTCAGACTTCAGGTTAAACTTATATTTTAAATAATTTCATATCAAACCTTGAAAAAAAGTGCGCTCATGTTTGTTTAGAAAATATCGCTTGGGGTTTAGGAGAAGTCAATACATTTCAACTTGCAGCAATTTTGTATCCAAGTAAATTTTCCATATGTGACTTTTTTTAACCAATTAATAAACCTCGGATGTCATTTAATAATTATTGATGCAAATGCCATTTAAATTTAAATACCATTTAAAAACATACATACTCCATATCATTGCTTATTCATGAGTGTAATCATAGTGCTTTCCTAGCAAAGATAATGTGTGTGTCCTTTCCCTACAGCTTTCAATGTTTTATTCAAGATGACTGAGTTAGACTCAACTTGCCTGTCTCTTAACTCCATCCCTGGAGAATCGGTCTACTTCCACTGGAGTTCCCTTTATGACACCATACTATAAAAAGTTCAACGAATCACATAAAGATCCCAGTAGTTTCTATTTGTTGTGTGCCTACTAGTTCTGGGGCCCAGTTAAAACTTAGGAACTCACTCTGATAATGCCACAGTGTGTTTAATGAGTGTCTTGTTGGTGTGGAGTACTTTATTATACTAGAGTTAATCATGGTTTTATTGTTTATAAGAAGTTCTTCATGAAAGGGTGTTTTAGCTGCTAGCATTTTTAAATGGCATAGAGGTAATCAGCCCTCTAAGGACTGTGCCTACCTAGGTTAGCTGAAAAACACAGCAGCCTAATTAGCATCCTGAATTACCCCCAACCATCTGTTATCTCTAGGCAAAGAGGAAGAAAATGTAAATGTTGAGAAAATAAGGGCTTTGTGTGGGAAGTCCAAATTTTTTTATTTTTTTATTACAATAATTTTCATTGTATTTCTGGTATATTTTATTGTTGAGAAGTGAGTGTGAGAAAAGGTGTCAGAAATAGCAGAGCCAGGGAATGATAACAAGCATATATCACTTTAGCCCATTTTTAAGATAAAAAATGGGATGCAAAGTAGGAGGACAAACAGAATTTCACTCCCTAGAGCTATCCATCTGACACCTTGTGCTGACATAAACTCATTATAGAAATGACACATTTTTCAAATAGGTGACATAGTTTCTTCCTAGATTTGAAAATTACACAGCTCTTATCTTACCAATAGTCACTATTTTTCACACATCATTTTGTTGATATAAAACAAGAGCATGGGGTAATGTTCTCACCTTTTGAAAAAAAAAAAAGGTTGTTTTTCTTCCCCCCCCCCCCCCCAACCACTGTATTGCTCTTCTTTGTCCTACAGGGCTATCCTGATATCAAAAACAAAACTAACCTTTCATTATGTCTTCGCTAAAGAGACACTCGGAATGCAAAATCTTATATAATAAAAGCATAATATGCTAATTAGATCAGCTGTCCTTTGGGATGTCCTTCCAGACATCCTTCCAGACAAAGCAGAGGCTGTGGGGGAAGCTCGGGTCCCAGGTGCCAAGGAAAGCAGGTGCCGGCAGCTGGGGAAAGGAAGGTTTTCTCTGGAACACATTTTGTGCACCATGCCTCTAGTAGTTTATAGTGACTAAAGCATAACACAATTTAAAGCTTTTCCACATTTCCATTTTACTGTCCTACCAAGGCCTTTACTTTGATGATCAAACCACTTATGAACATTCTATCATGTATCTCACAAATCTCACAAAAGCACTATGATTTTATCAAGGAAAGAAGGTAATTTCAATTCCAATCCTATTCATACACACTGTAATTATAAATTAATCAAGCAGTTAATAGTTAAAATACTTTAACTAATATAAAGATCCTGTTGTTATTATATTCAAATACCCCTGAAAATCATGCTATAATATAGTCATCATTATGTAACTTGGAAGAAATCTTATTCTAAAAGATCGTATATCAGTGACATATAATAGATTGCCAAAAATAAAAAATCTGGACTTCTCACACAAAGCCCTTATTTCCTCAACATTTACATTTTCTTCCGCTTTGCCTAGAGATAACAGATGGTTGGGTGGTGATTCGGGATGCTAATTAGGCTGCTGTGTTCTTCAGCTAACCTAGGTAAGCACAGTCCTTAGTGGACAAGTTTGCTCAGTGGTTAAAGCATCAGGCCTTGGACCAATGGATAAAAGGTTTGATTCCCAGTCAAAGGCACATACCTGGGTTACAGGTTTGATTCTGGGCCCAAATTAGGGCTCCTGAGGGAGGCAACCAATTGATGTGTCTCTCATGTCCATGTTTCTTTTTCTCTCACTCTTCTCCCTGCTTTTCAACTCTGTCTGAAAATCAATGGGGAAAAAAACATTCTCAGATTATTTTAAATGACAAGCCTACGAAAAATAAAAAAATGTGATATTTTTATTCCAAATACTAAACTGATAAAATCTGTAAATGTTTTAGATTCCCGCTTACTGTAATTTTTTTTTTACTATTCTGGGATAGTGTTCTGTACCAGAAAGAGAATAAGCATTGAAATATGCATTCTCTTTCTGGCTGACTTGATATTCAACAATAGATATATTGAGTGCCTATCATATATTAAGCAACATTGTGTACCCTAGGAGTACACAATTAGCAAATGTTACTAGTCTCATAGCATACTACCTACTGTGTGATAAAGATATTAATTAAATATAGAAGGAAACACACAAAAGAAAACAAATAAATGTATGTAGGTACCCGATGGAATCTGAAATAGCCTGGGGAGAAAGCCACACTTGATGGAATCTGAAGGATGAAAGTTAATTCAGCAAAGAAATAGGAGCAAAAGATGCCTGAGTGCATAAACCTCACAGGTGAATACTCTGTATTATGAGAAAGTATGCCATATGTAAGGAACTAAAAGAAGACCAGGAAAAGGAAACTTCAAAGGTAGTGAAGGGGCAGTCCATGCAGTGCATTGGTCTCAGTTCTAAAGTACTGGTAAGGCAGTAAATGTATCCTGCCATGAAGTTATTTTAGTCAGGTGTGTATTTTGAAAAAAGCTCTGTGGCTGGGTTTCATAGGGGATATCCAGTGATGATGATGAATATGGTTTAGCCGTTAATGTATGATTATTTGGCGTGAGCTGGGAGCAGTGACTAATGGGCTAAGTAGATGGAGTGGAGAAATTATTTGACAGTACTTAATAAGTAGCCACCTACTTTGTGATCTTTTAAATTATATACACTCGTAGAGGCTTTATTTCTTCATGTGTAAAATCATGAACATTAATCATTAATTAAAGTGATGGAGTGATAGAATTGGTCAGTGAAATATGATGGATGATTTGATGGGTTTATTTCCTTTTCTTCCAAAACCATTGCGTTAATCATTAGTACCTTCTCCAATGTATATATTTCTCCACCCTTCTGGCCAATGGCATGCTTGCCCTTACCTGTCCTATGGAAATTAGGCACAGACATGTAATTTGTTTGGCTAATGACAAGGTGGACAGAAGAGTCATGGAAATCTTTTGAATATGCAACAGTTAAAGAAGAATGGGATGTAGGTTTTCTTTTTTTTCTTTTTTTCTTTTTTAAATATATTTTATTGATTTTTTTTTTTTTTTTTTTTTTTTTTTTTTTTTTTTTTTGCAGAGAGGAAGAGAGAGGGATAGAGAGTTAGAAACATCAATGAGAGAGAATCATTGACCAGCTTCCTCTTGCACACCCCACTGGGGATGTGCCCACAACGAAGGTACATGCCCCTGACCGGAATCGAACCTGGGGCCTTTCAGTCCGCAGGCCAACGCTCTATCCACTGAGCCAAACTGGTTTTGCTGGGTGTAGGATTTCAAGCAAATCCTCAACCTAGTTAGTTAAATTCCACTTTATCTTTTCTCTCAAATATATTTATTTTCATAAAAGCAGTCTGTTTTCTCAGCAATCCAGGTACTGAGTACATTGCACAATCAGAAAATAACACTTTCCCTCAATTTAATATGGCCCTCTGTGTGAGCAAGGGAGCTTCTGCAAAAGGAGCCACTCACACATGTCTGTGCCTTTCCACAATGCCAAGTTCATTAGAGTCACTCACAGGTTGCACACAGGGAGCGGGGCCTTATGTGATAGAAGCCAACAGAGTGAGTCTTAACGCAAAGACTGGGTCACTGGCCACATCCACAGGTGGAGAGATGGGTGTCAGTCTCAAACCAGGTGGTCACAGTGGCCTCAGGTGTCCAGTGGAGAGAAGTCCTGCAGGGCTCCTTGGGTGACCCAGGGTGCAGCGAAGCTCCACACTGAGTGGTTAGAACTCTGAATCCTGACAGCCCACAGTGGACCAAGTCCCACTTATCCACTTATGTTGGGTTCCAGATGGAATCTGTATCCAACTGTCCAGACTTGTGGTTTTAGGCACTCGGCCTCTCCTATGGATGTTCTTGGTAAAGGCTATTACCTCAGTCTTTTATTAAAAATACTAGCTGAAACAGGTTTGGCTTAGTGGATAGAGCGTTGGCCTGCGGACTGAAAGGTCCCAGGTTCGATTCCTGTCAAGGGCATGTACCTTGGTTGTGGGCACATCCCCAGTGGGGGGTGTGCAGGAGGCAGCTGATTGATGATTCTCTCTCATCAATGTTTCTAACTCTCTATCCCTCTCCCTTCCTCTCTGTAAAAAATCAATAAAATATTTAAAAAAAAATACTAGAGGCCCAATGCATGAAAATTCATGCACTGGAGTGGGGGTCCCTCATTCTGGCCTGCACCCTCTCACAGTCTGGGAGCCCTCAGGGGTGGGAGACGGCACGGCAATCAGGGGAAGGTAATGCCCCATTACACCTCTGATGCTGCCACTGCCAGCAGCACAAACCTTGGCCAGCCCTGGTTACCTGAGCCTCTGGTGGCCCTGGGTGGATGGTCAGCCATCATCCAAGGCTTGCCTGTGCAACAGGCTAGTCCTGGACAGCTGGGGCCTGAGGAGGCTGGAAAACTCCAGAGGCAGGTACGCAGCAAGGCCGGGTCTGCCTGAGAATGGCCCGGCCTTGCCACATGCCTGCTTCCCCAGCAGGACTGAGGGGACTGAGCACTGCCATCTTGTGGCAATGGGTGCTGCCATCTTTGAGGGCAGGGCAGTCAATTAACACATTCCCTCCTTATTGTCAGTGGGCACCGCCATCTTTGCAACAGCGTGAGGGTCAATTGGCATATCCCCTCTTTATTATATAGGACTAGTGGACCAGTGTATGAAATTCATGCATGGGGTGGTGAGATTTGTTCCTCAGCCCGGCCTGTACCCTCTCCAATATGGGACTCCTTGAAGGCTGTCCTACTGCTGGTTTACAGGGATCAGGCCTAAACCGGCAGTCAGACATCCCTCTCATAATGTGGGACTGTTGGTTCCAGCCACTCACCTGCCTTCTGGACTGCTTGTCCCCAACTGCCCCCCACTACCAGCCTGCTCATTCCAAACTGCCCTCCCCCAACCCTGCTGTCCTGTTCATCTCTAACTGACCCCCACTGATGGCCTGTTCACTCCCAACTGACCCCCCTGCTGGTCTGCTTACCCCAAATGTCCCCAAACCCCACCAGCCTGATCACCCAGGGCTGGCTGGAAACTACCTAGGATTTATTTATCTTCTATAATTGAAACTTTGTAGCCTTGAGCAGAGGCCAGGGCCAGCCAGCCAGGGCAGGAAGCTTGGCTTCCTCCATTGCTGGGGCAACCCAAGCCTCCTGCTCACTCTAGCTCCCTGGTTGCCACCATCTTTAGTTGGATTAATTTGCATACTCACTCTGATTGGCTGGTGGGTGTAGCAGAGGTAGGTATGGTCAATTGGTCAATTTTCATGTTTCTCTTTTACTAGAAAGGATATATATTGAATTTATTTGGATTACATCAGTTAATAAAATATAGGTCTCAGGTGTATAATTTTATAATACATCTCCTGCATATTGTATCGTGGATTCACTTTGTCAAGTCTCCCCTTTCATCACCATTTATCTCCCTCTAAATTTAATGATACAAAATTTTTAGACTGGAACCTGGATTCTTTGTCCACAAGAGTCAAAGAATGAATCCATGGACAGAAGGTGGTATAGCAAAGGTGGAGATTTACTGAAGAACAAGTACAGACTTCCATGTGGGGAGAGGGAAAGTCTCAGAGAATGGACTCCCATGTGGGGAGGGGAAAGGGTCTCACTGAATTCCTTTTCCTATGACTTATAAAGGCTACAGATCCTGGTGCCTTGATATCCTCTCTGATTGATCACTATTTCTTTGGCCTGGTTACTAGAGTAACTCCTGAGCCCAAAGGTTAAACCTCACATGAAACATGTGGAGTTCTCTCTCCCTTCTTCCTTATTGTTTTCCTATTCCTTTTGGCTTTCTTCTTCTCTTTCTGGGTGAAGGGCTTCCTTCTCTTTGTAAATATAGACCTTTTGCTGTTTCCAACTCCCTCATTCTATGGAAATGTATCTTTTGCAGTTTTTTACTTCCCTATTCTATGAAAATAAACCTTCTGCTGCTCTGCAGCCCTGTATTTCTTCCATGGTTTTCTTAATTTCTAAAATTTCCTAAAGCCTGTCTTTTTCACCCCCCAAAATTTATGTTTCAATAGCAGATGACATAACTGTCATGGCTAACAGTGACTACATAATGGATTGTAAAAGTGTTCAAACAGTCCTCTTGGCTCTTGTTCTCACACTCTGTTATACCAGAACCAGTCTTCAGCATCCACTTAATCAAATGCAAGCCTGCAACTGGATCACTTAGTGCCTTGAGTGTCCATTAGGATTCATTTGACTTTAGGGCTCCAGAATAATTTTTTTTTTAATTTTATGCTCTACCCTCTAGCCCCTGGGGCAGCAATAGCAACCCTCAATGCTCCTCAGGTGGCCCCATTCCCTCATCTCTCTTTAAGGGCCCTGCCCTATAAAACAGACTAAAGCAAATTGCCCCCCTCTCCCCCGCTAGCCTGTAGTAGTAGTAGCAGTCTATAATATTTCTGAATCACCCTCAGGCTCATTCTTCCCTAAACTTGAATGATAATGCTTATTAGCAAACTTCCTTCATTTTGTCCCATTCATTCTATTTTCTTTATTCCCAAATAGTAGTGCTTCTGCAGACATAATCCCAACTTTATTTCTAGCTTTTGCTGACATAGATGATTAAATTTCCAGATTATACTCATTCTAATCTCCTTTTCAAATAGTTGTTCAATCATACCTTTAGGGTTCTCTTTCTCATTTCTTACAACATGGCCAGGCTAAGAAATGCCCAAGTTTTCAAGTTCAGTTGTTTTTGGCCAATAATTTTTTCAATCTGTCTCTCTCCTCTCATATTTTACTGAAAACAGACCAAGTAGCTCATTCAACATTTGCTTAAAAATAGTATCAACTAAACACAGTTACCTAATTATTTCACTCATAAGTTTTACCTTTTACACAACACTAGGACACAATTCAGGTAAGTTTGTTGCTACTTTAGGTTAAGGATCACTTTCCCAGTTTCCAATAATCTATTCCTTAATTTTACTCTGGACTTCACCAGAAAGACCTTTAAAGTCCGTATTTCTATCAATATTCTCTTCATGATAGTGCATGTTTTCTCTAAAATTTATAGAGGCTTTCTCTATAGCTCTCCTCTTTTCTTCCTAAGGCTTCAACAAAATTGACTTTAGTGTTGATACCGAATATTTGGACTGGAACCTGGATTCTTTGTCTTCCGGAATCAAAAATTGAATCTATAGACAGAAAGGGGTATAGCAAAGGTGGTGATTTATTGAGGAAGAAGTACAGACTCCCACATGTGGAGGTGGAAGAGAACCACAGAACTGACTCCCATGTAGGGAGGGGGGAAAGTCCCACTGGATTCTTTTCCCCATGGCTTAATAAATACTGCAGATCCTGGTGCCTGATATTCCCTCTGATTGGTTACTATTCCCTTAGATTGGTTACTATGGTAATTCCTGGGCTTTAAGGTTCTCCCCACTTCACCCCCTTCCTTATTGTTTTCCTATTCCCTTTGGGCTTTCTTCTCCTTCTGGAAGAAGGGCTTACTTCTCTTTATTTTGTAAATATGACCTTTCTTGGCTACTTCCAGTTCCCTTGTCTTATGGAAATGTACCTGTTGCTGCCTCCTTATCTTATGGAGGTTTAACTGCACCAGGCTTCCATGTGTTATGGTAATGTACCTTCTCCCAGTCTGCAGCCCTGTGCTTTTTCCCATGGACCCCAATTCTAAAAAATCTCTAATCCTGCCTATAGCCCCCTGAAATTCCCTCTTCAGTGTCCACATTTCAATTAACAGTCCCTTCAAGACAAAATTGGATTTTTCCTAGCATTTAACACAAAACCTCTTTTATTTTCTATCACCTACTACCTACTTCAAAGCCACTTTTGCTTCTTTAGGTATTTATTATAGGAGCACTCCACTTCACACTTTCAAAATCTGTATTAGTCCATTGGGACTGTCATAACAAAATAGCATAGGATGGAGTGGCTTAAACAATAGTGTTTTTTTTTTTTTTTTTTTTTTTTTTTTTTCCTTATCTGTTTTGAAGATAGAATTCTAAGATCAGGGTGCTATCTGATTGAATTTCTGGGGAGAGCTCTCTTCCTGGCTTGCTGAAGGTTGCCTTCCTCTACCCTTATGTGGTCTTTCCTTAGGCCACACCTAAGAAAAGGGGATGGGGAAGAAGCTCTCTGGTATATGTTCCTATAAAATGCCAATTCTATTGGATTTGTACCTCACACTTATGGTCTCATTTAAGCTTAATTAGTTCCTTAGAGGACCCATCTCTAAATACAGCCACACTGGGCATTAGGTCTTCAACATATGAATTTTGGGGACAAACCAAACATTTAGTTCTTAACGAAAGATGAAACGGAGAGGACTGGAGAACAGGATGTCAGGACACAGGCTTTATTGGAGAAAATAGTACCACTGCCTATTGCCTTCCAGAGGAGAGAGGAAAGAAAGTGAGGGCTGGGGTTTAGGCACCTTTCAAGGGGGGGAGGGGAAGAGAGGGGAAAGGGCTTAGGGCACTCAGCACACACTGGTGGTTTCATGTAAGCCATATGATTAGGGACCTAGGGTCTTAAGAATCAAGGGGGGAAGGCGGCTTAGGGTATTTGGGAGGTGCTGATTTGTGGGTCAGTGCTCAGGAATGTCCAGCTGCAGGTGGAATTTAAATCATTCTCTGTCCATCAGTTGGAGGAAGGGAGGATCTATCACTTAACACCTGAGTTGCTTCCACTTTTAGACTGTTTTGAGTAATGATGCTATGATAATCGGTACACAAATATCTGTTGGGGTCCCTGCTTTTACTTCTTTTGGGTATGTATTAAATTGCTGAGTTTTATGGCAAATTCATTAATTTTTCAACAGTATTTAAGTACTTACTATTTCATAAGCAATGTTCTGTGTACTGAGATCAAGTGACTGCTTTTAAAATTAATCTCTAACTCTTCTAAACTTGCAAGGTCAAAGTCATCCCCTAAAGAGAGATTAACCATATATTTTAGTTTCATCAGTAGAAAGTGTCCAGGTTTAAAATAACATCACCTTTCAGTCTCAGTAGTGTTCATTTTTAGAGGACAGATTTTATGGTCACATTACCTAAAGCAATTTCCTAAAACTCAGGACCTTAAAACAAATCCACCTAATGTATAACCTCATAACTCTTTTAATTCAAATAAATATTCTCCCACATGAATGGTGCTTTATTCTTTTAAATGGTTTTTCTATTTTTATCCTATTCATAATTTCAAGGATTTTTTCTATTAACTAAAGATCATTACTACTAAAACTTAAGTGAACAGTAAGTTACAAATCTTAGGATGTAGAGAAAGTCAAAAGCCAGGGAAGAGACAATGACACCCATGTGATTGAGGATACTGCACCTTCAGCCTTACCACTGTCACTTCATCTTTTGTTTTCTTTGTTGTGATAAGACTTAGGAGGAATGAGTAAGAAATATAATTTTGGAAATGTACCATCATCCTTTCCTACTCAGTTCTGGAGAAAAAATAAGAACTTCAGTTAACTCCTACTTCAAAATTAATTACTCTGAGAGTAACAAATTTACAAAGCATAATGAAATGAAATAAATAAAAATAATTTTATAATTTTGCTAGGGAAATATCCCTTCTTTACTTTAAATTAATTTTAAAAATCCCACTGAAGGATAGAGATACATATAAAATTAATTAAAAAAGAAAAAATAATGTTTATTCATGATACCAGCAATTATTGAACTCTGTTCTAAGACATCTTCTCTTAGATTCTGGGACAACAAAGATTAACATCACAGTCCTGATCCCATAAAATAAACTAAGGGGTAACAGATACCAAAACAATCATGAAATGAGAGAGATCTAAATAAATATATATCTAAATTTATACTTATGAAATGCTTCCTATTGTTTATAGCTTCAAAGCAATAATTGGTTAAAAATCATGATAACACAATTTTTAAAATTTATTTTAATTGTTGAATGTATTAGGGATGCCCCCTTTTGTCCCCCCCATTGACCACTCCACCCTGTTCTCACTCCCACACCAGGTCTTCACCACACAATTATCAGTGTCCATGGGTTATGCACATATGCATATAAATTATTTCGTTAATCTCATCCCCACCCTTCTTTCCTCTGAGATTCCTCAGTTTATTGCATGCTTCCATATTTCTGTATTTATTTTATTCATTGGATTCCACATGTGAGTAAGATCATGTGATACTTGTCTTTCTCTAATTGGCTTATTTATATTAGCATAATACTCTCCAGGTCCTGGCCTGGCCGGTGTATACAGTGGTTAGAATGTCAGCCTGCACACTGAAGGGTTTCAGGTTTGATTTTCAGTCAAGATCACTTTACCTGGGTTGCAGATTGGATTTCTGATCCCAGTTGGGGCAGGTGCAGGAAAGAACCAGTTGATGTATCTCTCTGTCATTGATGTCTATCTCTTTCTCTCTCTCTCTTTCTCTCTCTCTCTCTCTCCTCTCTTTCTCTATTCCTTTGTCCATCCCTCTCTGCCACTCTCTCTACAAATCAATGGGAAAAAAAATATCCTCTGATGAGGATTAACAAAAAAAATCCTATATAACAAAAGCCTAATATGCTCAGTGTCTGGTCATCTAGTCAGCCATTCAACCAATCAAAGTGTAATATGCTAATGATATGCTAAAGCTGCTCAGCTGCTCACTATAATGTGCACTGACCATCAGGGGGCAGGCAGTTGACTGGTCAATGAGTTGCTATAATGTGCACTGACCACCAGGGGGCAGACAATCAGACCAGAGGTTAGTTTGCTGCTGGGGTCTGGCCAATCAGGACTGAGTGAGATGGGCCAGACATACCGTAGAGCCCTTCTGCAGTCCTTTTCCAGCTGGCCAACCTCATGTGTCTCACCCTGCATCCTCTAACAATCCAGGCTGAGGGGACCACCCCCCCACCCACCGAGTGCACAAATTTTGTGCACCAGGCCTCTATTAAAAAAAAAAAAAAAGCAACTCTCTAGGTTCTTCCATAATGTTGCAAAGGGTAAGATGTCCTCCTTTTTTATAGCTACATAGTATTTCATGGTATAAAGGTACTACAGATTTTTTATCCACTCATCTATCGATGGACACTTGGGCTGTTTCCATATCTCAGCAATTGTACATATCACTGCTATGAACATAGGGATGCATATATTCTTCCTGATTGGTGTTTCAGGATTTTTAGGACATACTTCTAGAACTGGGATCACTGGGTCAAAAGGAAGTTTCATTTTTTTTTTCACTTTTCTAGGAAACTCCATACTGTTTTTATAAAGACTGCATCAGTCTGCTTTCCCACCAGCAGTATACTAACTAGTATTCCCTTTTCTTCACATCCTCACCAGCACTTGTCATTTTTTGATTTGTTGATGATAACCATTCCGGCAGGTGTGAGGTTATACCACCAACTTACAACATATATAAGAATAAGCTAAAAATGGATTTTAAAAAATGTAAATATAAGATGTGAAACTATAAAAGCCCTAAGAAGAAACCATAGACAGCAAAAACTCAGGTATCTCTTATAGCAATATGTTTGCCAATACATCACCTTGGCAAGTGATACAAAAGAAAAAATAAACAAATGGGACTACATAAAAATAAAAAGCTTCTGCACAACAAAAGAAACCATCCACAAAGTGAAAAGTGACCCCCCACTGTATGGGAGAATATATTTGACAATGATATATCTGACAAGAGATTAATTTCCAAAATATATAAAGAATTCATACAACTTAACAAAAGGAAGACAAACAATCCAATTAAAAAATGGGCAAAGGACATAAACACACACATTTTATAGCTCATCTTCAAATGGCTGCTTTTCAAGCAGGAAGAATAATTTTGATTCTTTAAAATACATTAACTCTTCCTGCCCACTCTTTATGAATTAGGTTCCTGGCTCATGAACCACATCTCTACACATAAAGTTTCAGGTTTCTACTAATAAAGGTCTTTTTATTACAATGACCCTCTTGCTACTTTAGTAATTCAATACAATTTTCTCTTTTTTTCACTATTTATGTTTATTTTTTAAAAATTTAAGCCATCTCAACCTTTAATTTATATTGTGTTGGGTTTTTTTTTTTGCTTTTTTGATAAGCATTAAATATTCTATTAAAGTAAAAAAGGTTAAATTTGCTTTCAAAGGTAATTCTCAAGTAAGAAACATGTTAGACTCCTTTTATTGTTGCATTGCATTCTTAATTTTACAAAGCATTCTAATAAATGGTTATCCACTTATACGTCACATCCCCATGATTATTTTATAACCACCAACTTGTCTTTAACCCATTGACATTTTTCACCCTTCAACCTTCTTTCCCTCTGTTAACCATCAGTCTGTTCTCTGTATCTGAATCTGTTTCTATTTTGTTTGCTCATTTGTTTTGTTCTTTATAATCCACATACAAGTCAAGTAATACTATTTTGTGGTTGTTATTAATGTTTTTCTTTGTTTCCACTTGCCTTTCCACTATTGGCAATATCATATAGTAAAGAGAAGTTTTTTAGCACATAAAGAGACCACATTTGAATTTTCACTTTATGATTCAGCTTCCCTATTTATCAATAAATTTAATCAAACTTTATAATAAAAATAAATAAGTAGTATGTATGATTATGTTGCTATGTCTTCAGAAAAATTATATTATATAAAATCATGTAGGTGATATTATTATTTGCCATTTCTTGCCCACTTTATAAAAGTTATTTGCATATTTACCTTCCATAATATATTCTCCATAATTTTTCAGACTAATGGCTAGAGTTGGCACAATATCTACTCTGTTTGTATATTACATATCATCTGGCATCACTGTTTTCCAAACAATTCCCTCTCATGTAATCTGTTTTATATTATAATGCCCTAAACATATTAACCTGTATTTGTACAAGTTGATCTAATTTTCTTAAAATTTGTTCATATTTTTAGGTTCCTCACTTCCTTAGCAAGAACTCACAATGAAATACTGTTGGCAACTTTTTTAAATGCTTAATATGGAAAAAACAAAACAAAACAATAACAAGCATCAAACTCAAAGACTTAACCTAGAAAAACTTAATGTAGAATCAAATGAAGTTGGAATGCCTCTATCAATTTATTTAGCTTCTCTCCTTTGACACTTTTATTCCCATATAATTTGACATATTCAAAACAATATTAAATATTTGTAAATATTAAGATATCTTTTTCTCTTTGTGTTCATTATTGCCTGTTTTATTGTATCTTGACATGTTCTTCATATAGAGAATATTTATGTCTTATATAAAGACTTTCTAATTGCCCTGCTTTTTTGGTAAGACTAACATTTTTAAATTTTTAAATTACAGTTTACATTCAATATTATTTTGTATGAAGTTCTAAATGTACAGCATAGTGGTTAGACAATCATATACTTTTCAAAGCATTTTCCCCACATTTCCATTACCAACCTAGCACCATAGATAATTATTACAAAATTATTGACTATATTCCCTATGCTGTACTTTATATTCCTATAACTATTATGTAAGTACTAGTTTGTACTTCTTAATCCCTTCACTTTTCCATCCAGTGCTCCAAACACCCTTCCCTTGGCAACCATAAGTCTGTTCTCTGTATCTGAGTCTCTTTCAATTTTGTTGTTTATTTATTTTGTTCTCTGGATTTCACATATAAGTGAGATCATATAGTATTTGTCTTTCTCTTACTACCTTATTTCACTGGGTATAATAGCCTCTAGGTCCAACCATGTTGTCACAAATTATAATAGTTCATTCTTTTTTATGGCTGAATAATATTCCATTATAAATGTACCACAGCCTTTATGCTCATTCGTCTGTTTGACGAATATTTTTCTCACTTGGGTCCCTTCCATATCTTGGCCACTATAATAATAAAAGCATAATATACAATTAGACCAGATAGCCAAATGACCTTCTGGACTATCTTCTGGACAACCTTCTCGACAAAGACACCATGGCAGGGGCAAGGCAGAGGCAGTTAAGAGCAATCAGGCAGGCAGGCAAACAGTTAGGGGTGACCAGGCAGGCAGGCAGGTGAGCAGTTAGGAGCCAGCATGCCCAGACTGTAAAAAGGATTCCTGCAGAATTGGGCCTAAACCAGCAGTCAGACATTCCCTGAGGGGTCCCAGATTATGAGAGGGTGCAAGCTTGGCTGAGAAATCTCTCCTCAACATGCACAAATTTTGTGCACAAGGCCTCTGGTCCTACATAATAAAAGCCTAATATGCTAAGTGTCTAGTCATCAGGTCATTCATTCAACCAACCAAAGCATAATATGCTAATGATAGACTAAGGCCACTCAACCACTCACTATGATGTGCACTAACCACCAAGGGTCAGAGAGTAGACCTCTCAACCAGTTACTATGCCATGCACTGACCACCAGGGGGCAGACACTCTGACCGGTAGGTTAGGTTAGCTTAGTGCTGGGGTTTACCTGATCGGGACTGGGTGAGGCAGGCCAGACATGTCCTGGAGCCCTCCTGTGGTCCCTCCCAGGCTGGCTAACCTCCCATGTATCTCTCTGGCCCCGATCATGCACCAGGGGGGTTCTTCAGCCTGGCCTGCACCATCTCACAATCAAGGACCCAGGTTTTGACCTAATCCCTCAGGACAAATTTGTGCACTGGGCCTCTAGTTATAAATAATGGTGCAATGAACATAGGGGTGCATAACATATGACTTTTTTATTTGAAAGCAACACAAATCCACTTTAATAACAAAACTGCCAGGATAAACAGTATTTTATTGGAAGATAGTAGGAATAGCTTTAAAAAAATCGACAAAAGCTTAAATAGCAAAACTGCAAAAACGAAACTAACTACTATAACATTAGCAATAGGATGTTATCATCCTGACTTCTAAAGTTTAATGATTAAGGTGACTCAAGTTTTAACTCCACTTTTCTCTCTGTCTTCCAAGGCAAATTCTCAATTAAAAAACTGTTTTTGCCCAGCCTGATTAGATCCCTTATCTAAAACACAGCTATATAGGCCCCTGAGGCCTACTCCATTGAATGAGTATGTGAGCTGCTCAGTTAAGAGGTCCTGGCAGCACCACTCCACCGGAAATCTACAACTCTATCCTTTTGTAAACAAACATATTGCAGGCTTAGATAATGTCATGGAAACATTTTTTCCCCAACAAACATGAGTTGAACATCTTCTGTGGACCAGCTACTATGGAAAGAACAATATTTATCAGGGTTAGCAGACTATAAATGATCATTCTGATTAGTAAGTAAAATAATTATCAATTACAATGAGTGCTGTGAAAGAAATACTAGTAAGATTGATGAGAGAACCTGGGTATGGCACTTATCTTTCTTTTAGATAGGCTGGTAAAAAGAGGCCTCTCTGAGAAGTTGGCATCTTTTTGGAGACATAAAAGATAAGAAGGAGCCGGTCTAAGGAGGGAGAATTCTTTCTGGCAAAGGCAATAGCAAGTGAAAAGGATGGACGGAGAAAGAGTGCATTGTGTTTGCTCGCAGAAAGGAGGTACTCGCTGCAGCAGATTCAATGTCAGGGGCCAGAGTAAGAAACGTTTGGGAAGGTGGAGAGAAGAAAGATTGCGCAAGACTTGTAAACTTACATAAAAATTTAGTCACAAATTTAATGAAATAGGTACCAAGGGAAGTGTTTGAAGCATGTTGAGGAGGGGAAGGAGACTACCTTTCAAAGAGTTCATTGCTCCTAAACTATAGAGAAGGGTACAAAAGAATAGAAACAAAACATATGTATCTATTGGCACAGTTTGGATAATACACAATGGCGGCTTTATCTAGAGAAATTACAATGAAGATCAAAAAACAAAACAAAACAAAACAAAAAACAACCAAAAGATGTAAAATTTATTTTGGCAAAAGAATTGATATTGGATTAAAACTGGGAAAGGGGAAAAATGGAGATTATTGGTGAATGGTATCCTTTGCTGGGATGAGAAAGACTCCCAAGTAGCTAAATCATTATGATGTGTTGGGTTGT
Source organism: Pipistrellus kuhlii (assembly GCF_014108245.1). Lineage (NCBI taxonomy): Eukaryota > Metazoa > Chordata > Mammalia > Chiroptera > Vespertilionidae > Pipistrellus > Pipistrellus kuhlii. Next base: position 72,767,631 of record NW_023425529.1, read on the forward strand.
TTGTTTTTATACACCCAATTAAAACAATCAATAATGTTCAAAGAGTGTATTTTCCTTAAGAAAAGGCTTTACCCATTGTTTAAAAAGGAGACCACTACCAAAATTCTCTGATTTCAAGTATTTGCTATACATTCCCAATGTTAGTAACATTATCAGAAATATCAACCCCTTTTGTTCCCAAGGAAACAGCCAATAGCTCATGTAGCTTTTTGCCCTCTCCATATGAATTAGAAAAGATCACAAATGTCACTTTATTTATAATTTCTATCATCAAATACTGCTAGTCCTGTTTTTCTTTATCTTTTTTCTTTTTTTGGCTTATCTGCATTTGGGTATATGTGCTTCTATGACCTTACTGTGGCTACAAAGATTGTCTGCACTAAATAGCTTTATCTTTTGTAGGGTCTAAGAAGCAATTATTCAGTCAGTAAATATTACTAATTATCCATTATATCATAATAGGCATGCAACAACGAGAAAACAAAAAAGTAAAACCAATAGCAACAAAAACAAAAACTAATACGCTATTGAATTCTCATCTTACTGCAAAGCTGTAAAATTCAGTATGCTATAAAGATAAGATAAAAAGGGAATGGATGTAATAAATATTTCCCAAATATATGCCACACTGTCTGTTAACAATTTCTGTATACAGGGTGTCCAAAAATGTATACACACTTTTTTTCCTCAATTGATGCTTTTTTTCTTTCTTTTCAGATTAAACCCATTGGAATTAATAATTATTCAAAGTGTGTATACAGTTTTTTTGGGGGAGACACCCTATATTTTACACTGTTGTAATCTCACCTACTTGGGGGAAAATTAAAACCAATTCTATCTCCATTATGAAGCACATATGTTCATAATTTCTGTGCTAATAAAAAGTGAGATGAATGTTATAACTTTAGAGGGGGACATTTTTTGAAAATTATATACATAAATTGTTATGTTCTAATTTAATTTGAAATAAGTAAAGTTTAATTACTTTTACATGTGTAGTTTCAACATATGAATTTATGATTTATAATCAAATTTTACATATTCAGCATCCATATTTAGCATTTTTGTTAACTGATTTGCAAGTTTGCTGCTTCCTGTGTACATTAATTTAATGATTTGTTTCTGAGTAATTAATATTATCCTTCTCTTTTGTAGTTAATGATCCTTTTTCTAATATTTTTTTCTAAACTAGCATACTAGGAATACTATCAAAACCAGAAATATTCCTCAAGAAAAGATTAAGTAAGCAAAAAAGAGAGACAAAGAACCTGCCTTTATTGGGTTACCAAAGAGATCAAAGAAGAAAAAAAAAAAAGAAAAGAAAAGAAAAGAAAAGAAAAGAAAAGAAAAGAAAAGAAAAGAAAAGAAAAGAAAAGGAAAAAGAAATAACATCCTGGGAACAAATGACACTGAAAACACAACAATCCAAAATCTATGGGATACAGTGAAAGCAATCCTGAGAGGGAAGTTCATAGCTCTCAGGCATAGCCTACAATTTAAAATTTGGTAATAAATTATCTAATCCTACAATTTAAAGAAGTAGAAAGAGAATAACAAAAAAAGTCCGGAGTAAGCTGAAGGAGGAAAATAACAAAGATCAGAGTGGAAATAAATGACATAGAGACCAAAACAACAATGCAGAAGATCAATAAAATCAAGAGCTGGTTCTTTGAAAGGATAAACAAGACTGATGAACCTCTACCCAGGTTCATCAAGAGAGAGGACCAAAATAAACAAAATCAGAAATGAAAGATGTGAAGTAACAACTGACCCCACAGAAATACAAAGGATGGGAAAAAAACACAAACAAAACAACAAACAAACAAAAACACTATTCCAACAAACTGGACAACCTAGATTAAATAGACATATTCCTAGAAAAATGTAATCTTCTAAAGCTCAATTAGGAAGAATAAAAAATCTGAATAGGCCCATAACTATGGAGGAAATTAAAGCAGTAATAAAAAAAATCTTCCAGCAAACAAAAGTCCTGTTCCAGATGGTTTCACAAGGGAGTTCTACCAAACATTCAAAGAAGAATCAAAACCTACCCTTCTCATATTATGCCAAAAAGGTTGAGGAAGGAATATTTCCAAGCTCTTTCTATGAGGCCAGCATTACCCTAATCCCAAAACCAGATAAAGTCACCACAAAGAAAGATAACTACAGGCTAATATCCTGATGAACATAGGTGCTAAAGTCCTCAACAAAATTCTAGAAAATCAGATCTAGCATTACATTAGAAAGATCATACCCCATGACAAGTGGGATTTATTCTGGGGATGCAAGGCTGGTATAATATCCACAAGTCAATAAATGTGATTATTGTATTGTGTTTATGTGATACATCACATAAACAAATTGAAAAACAAAAATCACATAATCATATCAACTTATGCAGAAAAAGCATTTGACAAAATCCAACACCATTTCCTGATTTAAAATCTCAACAAAGTGGAAATAGAAGTGTCATACCTCAACATAATAAAACCCTTATATGACAAGCCTACAGCCAACATCATACTCAGACAAACCTACAGCTAACATCATACATCAAACACTAAAACTATTTCTTCTAAGAACAGGAACAAGACAGGGATGCCCACTTTCACTACTCCTGTTCAACATAGTATTGGAGTGCTAGTCACAGTGATCAGACAAGAAGAAGAAAAAAAAAATGGCATCCAAATTGGAAAAGAAGAAGTAAAAATGTCATTAATCACAGATGACATGTTATTATATTGGGTAGGCAACTAAGTAATTGCGGATTTTTAAAAGAAAATCAAAGACAATTTTTTCATGGAACTAAATAACTTTATTCTGTAATGTATTGCCCATTTTGATCAATGACCTTTTGCCATCTTTCAGGCAGCATCATAATCCCACGTTCAAAAAACTTCTGGTTTTTATTAGCAAAAAACTGAATCAGGTACGATTTGACATCATCATCATTATTGAAATTTTTACCATTCAAGGAGTTTTGTAAAGATCGAAACAAAAAGTAATCAGATGGTGCAAGGTCAGGACTATATGGTGGATGTGGCAAAACATCCCAACCAAGCTCCATTAATTTTTGCCGAGTGACCAAAGATGTGTGTGGCCTTGCATTGTCATGATGGAATACAACACCTTTTCGATTTGTCAATTCGGGCCGCTTTTCTTCAACTGCATTGTTTAATTTCATTAGTTGTTCAATGTAGACATCAGAATTGATCGTTCGGTTGGGTGGTAAGAGTTCAAAGTAGACAATTCCTTTGTAATCCCACCAAACTGATAACAAAACCTTCTTTTGATGAATATCAGCTTTTGATGTTGTTTGAGTTGGTTCACCTGGCCTGCTCCACGATCTTTTCCGCTTGATATTGTTGTAAACAACCCATTTTTCATCGCCAGTTATAAGTCGTTTTAAAAATGGATCATTTTCATTACGTTTCTTTAGCAAATCGCAGCTGCTAATGCGTTGCGTTAACTGTGATTCTTTCAGTTCGAGAGGAACCCATGTATCGAGTTTTTGAACATAGCCAAGTTATTTTAAGTGATTTTCAATGCATGTATGTGATACATGAAGCTTCTCTGCAATCTCACGTGTTGTACTGTGACAGTCCGAATTGATTATTGCTTTGATTAGGGCGTCATCAACTTCAACTGGACGACCAGAGCGTTTTTCATCTTTGAGTGAAAAATCACCAGAACGAAATTTGGCAAACCAATTTTGACACTGCCGTTCTTTTAAGGCTTCGTCACCATAAACAGCACATAACTTTTTATGAGCTTGCGATGCGTTTTTCCCTTTGCGAAAATAAAAAAGCAAAATATGACGAAAATGTTCCTTTTGATTTTCCATTTTTCAACGAACGCCAAACGAAAACTACAAAACAGATCAAAACACTTTTTTTACTGATTAACAGCTGAATAGCCAACTATCAAATAACAAAATGTGTTTTACATTTGTACTACGTCTGCAAACCTAAAAATTCAACTGAAGCCATATATGTGTGAAACCCGCAATTACTTAGCTGCCGACCCAATATATAGAAAACCCCAGAGACTCCATTAAAAATTATTAGACTTAATAAAGAATTTGGCAGTGTACCATGATACAAAATTAACACCCAGAAACCTATGACTTTTTTATACACTGTAAATGAACTCACGGAAAGAAACTACAAAAACAATACAATTTACTATTGCAACAACAAAAAATTAAGACACCTAGGAATAAACTTAACCAAGGAGGTAAAAGACCTATACTTGGAAAAATACAGGATGTTGAAAAAAAAAGAGATAGAGGAAGACACAAATGGAAGAACATACCATATTCATGGACTGGTAGAATCAACATCATTAAAATGTCCAAACTACCCAAAACAATCTATAGATTCAATGCAAACCCCATTAAAATATCAATGGCATAGTCACAGATCTAGAACAAACTCTGCAAAAATGTATATAGGATAAAAAAGACCCCAAAATAAATTGCCTCTCTCATCTTATTCCTCATTTTTTCCCCCCTTAACTCCATTCCCTTCTCATGAGAGACAAAGAGTGTATGAATTTAGACTTTAACATACAGATGCATTTTTGTGAAATTGTGAAACTACAACCTTCATATATTATTTGTGTGGTGACTTTGGTGGTGATAGTGGTAGTTGTCATGGTAGTGGTATAGTGGTATGTGGGTAAACTAATAAAAACACTTCAGATAACATTTTGTTATAAATTTAAATTCATAAATACATTATACTAGGTATTAAATTCCTGGGAATATACAGTATAGAAACTCCTGCACATATGTCTTATATAAAAAAGATGATAAGTAATAACTCAGATCTATAAGCATCATAAGTATTCTTCAAGTTTATAGTGGTTAAATATATTATGGTATGTTTATGCAATGAAAAAGGCTATAGCAAAAGACATAAACTAGTTTTATATACCAATGAGTTTAAAACTCAAAACAATGTTAGGAAAAAGGAACAAGTATTCATATAATATTATACCATCACATGAAATGCACACAGATGAATATTATATGTATACTATATTGGAAATATAATAAAGAAAATAAAAATATCCACCACAGAATTCAGAACAATGATTAAGCCTTGATAATGAAAAGAGAGGGGTATGTAGAATATTTATAAGAGATTGATATGGTTCTGCTTCATAATATGAATGGTGCACAATGAGTGTTGGCATCTTTTTATTAAATCAGCAATACTATTGCTATTAATATTATTACATTATTAATACTGTTATTAATAGAATATTCATGTGTAGACCAAAGGAAAATTTTAGGATTCCCCACTGAGTTTCTGATTTAATGCCAGCTACCTTAAGGCATCACTTCCTATCTATGTCCTAGCCCATCATCTTTGTAGCATACTGATAAATCCCCCCACAAATACACAGACACAGACACCCAATCTATGTTATGTTGCTGTCTCTTTTAAATTTGGCACGGGGCAGAAGTTTTTTTAAAATCTCTTGCCAGTGAGATATTTTCTTCATAAATATTTGCATACTTTTAAAAATTATATTAATAATGAGAGAGGATCTTTGATTGATGGATAGACTGTCTCCTGCAGACTCTTCTCTGAGGATCAGCCAGCAGTGTGGGCATGTGCCCTGACCAATCTGATAACTGGTTCCTATATTGATGTTCCACCACTAAGCCAAACCGGTTTCGGCTGATTGCATACTTCTTGATTGCTTTTTCTTAACTTCCTTCTTGGTGGCGAATGCTCTGCCCCATTTATGGAACTTCCCACCTTTGTGAATAAATATAAATTTTCTTTGAGTCCCAAAGATGAACTGTCATCAGTTTCAACATCAGGACTTAACTTTGGGAGGAATCTTACCCACATCACTGCAATGTTGTTATAATAATAACATACATTTTTTAAATTTTATATTTTAATGTGAAAAAGATAGCTCTTATCAAGGTTAAATTTTTAATAAGTCAATTTACAGAGTAATTATTTATTATAACAGGTTTTTTTTTTGTCAAAATTTTTCTCTTAATAAGTTTCTTATAACCTAAGATCTAAAAAGGCCTTTGGTGCCGCTGGTGATACTTATTTTCCTTAAAATTGAATTTTTTATTAATCATTTTAAAATGCTGCCAATGTTATTTCATTGGAAGTTCCTGTTAAAGAAGCTGAGAATCTAAAAATATAACAAACTGAAATAAATTAGATTAGTTTGTACAAATACCGGTTAATATGTCTAGGGCATTATATTATGAAACAGATTACATGAGAGAAATTGTTTGGATAACAATGATGCCAAAAATTCTCCCTCAAGGATGATATGTAATATATCCAAACATATTAGAGATTGTGCCAACTTTAGCCATTAGTTGGAGGAATAGCAAGAGAAATGATGGGGAGCATGTCATAGAGAGAAAGGATATGGATTATTTTTATAAAATGGGCAAATAATGGCAAATAATAATATCATATATTTAAATGTATATAGCATCATTCCTCTGAAGACATAGAAAACATCATAGCCATCTATACTCTTTTATGTACATTATAAAAAGAAATATCAACTTTATTGATAAGTGGAAAAACTGAATTATAAGCAAAAATTCAAATGTGGTCTCTTTATGTGCTGACAAAATTCTCTTTGTTATGTTGCCTACAGTGATATGGCAAGTAGAACAAAAGAGCATTATTGACAATCACAAAATCATGGGATAACCATTAATGATTGTGTTATGTAAAATCAAGCATGTAGTTCAATAATAAAAAGTGTCTAACATGCACCTTACTTGAGGTTTATCCTAAAAAGTGAATCAACACTTTCTTACTTCTATAGAATATTTTAAAATGCTTATTATAAGAGAAAAAGGCACAATAAAAATCAAATGTTGAGATGGCTTAATTTTAAAAGATAAGTATAAATAGTAAAAGAAAAGGGAAAATTTTTAAGTTGCTAAAATAGCAAGAGGAACCTTGTAGTTAAGCAATCTTTACTAGCCGAAACCTAAGACTATTTGTAGAGGGATGAGTGGTCAGCACCATAAACCTTGAAATCAATGAACACCTCACAGCAACATACTTACCTTCTTGCTGAAATCCCACAATACCAACAAAACAAATACTTCCCAGAAAATCAAACTGATTTTACCTTAGTGATTTGGCTTTAAAATGCTCAATACTTTACAGAACAAATAAAATGCTGATGGCGATAGCTTTAGATAATACAAAAATGAGCTTGAAGGTGCTTGAAAAGAAGTTCTTGCTCCAAGAGTTTCTGCTTCACAAACTTAAAAGTCCATCTTTTGCAAATGTCTAATTTATTTAAAGGACACTTAGAATATCTTAACATTATAAAGGTAGAAAAAAATTATAGTCATATAAATAAAAACTTTTTTCATGCTTCAGTGAATTTTAATAACTGTAATCCATAATGAATGCAATACAGTGTGGAATTCTAATAATGTAAATTCATGCTCTCTTGCCCAGGAACATTAAAAGGCCATGAGGCAGTGGGGGGCATTTATTAAAACTGAACATGAGATTGGGAGCATGAATATACATACACATTACAATGCTGTATTTAGAGGACAGATCAAGCAGTAGTATTCTCAGATAAATATGAGAGGAAATGTTACACCTATACCGTTGCTTTTATACTGGGGAAAAACAAATTCCAATTTAAGGTAACAATAACACTTCAAGACATAGTCATATTGTTTACTATTTCTTTAAATTTCTGAATCCCAATTTCCTTAACAATAAATTAGTTTTACTTGCCTTTCCTATTGCATAGTGACAATAAGAATTGAATAGAGTGTATGCCTAGGTGACTTGTTAAAAAAACACCATAATGCGTTCTATTGTGTACTCTGTAGTAAAGCATTCAAACTTAAAATAGATATGAAGGTTGAGCTATGTTTGAAATCTATGAAAAATAAACATCAAAATAGTTCATGAAAGAAAGGGAGAAATAAGCAGAGAAATATCAAAATGCTTTAAATTGAAAGATATGAAAGCAATTGATTTTTCTGATCTTATGAAATTCAGTTTAAAACTAAGTTATAGATAAATGCATGGCTTCTGATGAAAATATTTCAATACCAGTAAAATGGAAAATAATTCCAATCAAAAACCTTTTTAAGAAATCAAAATATGGAAATACTACAGATAGAGTTATCAATTAATAAAATAGAAAGCAAATGAGCACTAAAACTATGAAAAGTTAGAGTTACAGAGTAACATTATGAGACACAGAATAGTTATACATTTGAAAGGGGGCAGGTGCCTTTTTAAAAATACAGTTTAAATGAAGTGAAGTGAGAGTACATATAAGAGGCTAGAAATAGGAAAAAAGCATAATGCATTTACTCAGTGAACAAAAATTTATTGGACACCTATTATGTGTCTGGCACTATTCTGGGCACTTTTCTACAAAAGATAAATGACACTTAGAGCACTCATTGTAGTAGGAAAGATTGCTAAACAAAATGAAAAAGCAAATAATTAGCACTTTAAATTGTAATGAGTGTTTTGGATAAAATGTAATTGCAGATAATGAGATTTGAGGTTTGCTGGGGATGGAGGTTGTATTTTTAAACAGGGTGATGAGAACAGGCTTATCTTTCTCAAGTCAGTCTTATTTTTGAAAAATACAAAATAACTCCAACGTTTATTTTTTCCATCAAAAGCATATATTTCTAGTTCATATCTCATATTAAAAATCTCCAAGTCTATTCTGAAGTGCCATAAAAATCTGTATTCTGTTGCTACCAAAAATGCTTGGTCCAGTTTTTCTCATGAGTCAATGGCACCCTTTCAGTTACTTAGAAAATAAATATTAAGTAAATACGTAAACAAAGTCCTTCAGAATTTCTTGTTTACCTCTTCCTAATAAAAGAATATCTAATGTGTAAAAAAAAAACAAACAAAACACCACAAAAACACAAAACTGTCTAAAATATCAAAACAGTGTATGAGTATTTAATGGAGCAACAGATGTACATATAAGTAAGTGTGTATGTGTCTGAATACCTGTACAGAAATACATATATCATTATTCACCAAATAATCAAATAATCACCAAAGGTATATATATATGTATATACCTTTACTTATCTCTGTATACAGACATACATATATGTGTGTGTATGTTTTATGTATGTGAGTAAAGATAGAAAAAAAATTTAAATTCCAATAATTTTGTTCGAACTTATTTGAATAAGCATTTGTAGGACACCGTAACTTCCTCTGAAAATCCATTCTTCCTAACCACATATACGTAGTGTTCATAAAAATTGCAATAAATCACATCTCAACTTGCTTCAAATAAGTGATGTTTAAAACCTAACATTAAAGGACACATATTTCAAAATTTAAAACAAAATTTTAAATATTCAATGAATTAAGTAAAAAGTCATAAAGCCCAATAAACAAAGACAGTTGAATAAGTCACTATATGTCAAACTGAAATGCAAAAGATGCATGATTTGAGTGCTTACTTTTTAAAGAAGCAGTAAGAAAGAAACTTTAAATTAGCTGTACCCCCAAATCTTAAGAAGTTAACAGAACAGTAGAACAAATTCACAGGTACTACAAGGAAATTAGTGGTGGGGAGCTCGAGAGACTTGGTTGGAAAGTTGTAAGGATGACTCTGAGAAAAGGGAAGTGTGTGGAAGGCTTCCTGCCCTGTTTATCACAATTCCAACTTCAGGGAGACTTCGGGGAGTGTCGAAGGCGTGCCCCTAATCATTCCTTGACCTTTCCAAACAAGTCTGTGCTTGTATAGATGCCAGGTGTTTACTGGAATCCTTAGGCTTAATCCCTGGATGCCCTTGCCTAGAGGACAATGTGAACATGTGTCTTTCCAGGATTACTCACCCTACTGATTGGATTTAAAGATAAAAACTGTAATAAAAGCCTTATGAAGCAGGCAACTGAGGCTGCCTGGCTTCTTCAGCTGTGCTGTCCCTCTCTTAGCCTTCTCCCCCACAGAGAAGCTGTGTCGGAGTAATCTGCCGTTCAGGGGCTGCTGGCCAGCCCCTGCAGATTAGGATAGTACATCACTTCACCAAGTATAAAATACTGATTCAAGAAAAAACAAAAACTGATTTTTTAAAAAAATATATTAACAATGACAAAAGTAGAACTAAACCACAATAATAATTTACAGGCAAATCATACACACAAACAGAAATGCAAATGTCTTCCATAAAATAAAGTGTACTCAGGAATAATTAAAGAATATAATTCCTTATTGTATATTATTTTACATATACAAATGTATTAGGAGGTTAGAGATATTTATATTTCAAAACTGTTATTCAACTTAATATCAAGTTGGGGATCCCCATGTGTTTATACAGCCCAGCGGGTGCACACAGCAGTGCCCTCCTATACCCACTAGATCAATCTTCAGCTGGAGGGTCCCTTTACATGATGCTGTAATGCCCTCCTGGGTCTAACTCCAGCAGGGATATTAGGGACACACTACAATGGCTATGCAAGTCAGCCAGAGAGCTTCCAAAAAGCTGCCACCATTACCCTAGTGCAGGAGATACACTCCCAATGGTGCTCACCAGATATGTGGTCTGGATAGTTCTCTCAGTTCCCAGAGAGTGCTTGGTTCTCCAATGTTCTCCCTGAGGTACCTCTCTCTTCCTTGCTGTGCACAAGCTGTTCAGCGGACTGGGTTATTTTTCAAAAGGGATTGCTCTAAATATAGATGTATATTCTATGTTTTTTTAGAGAAGGGGTGAGTTCAGCATCGTCCTACACCATCTTGGTCCAGCCTCCCTTAGATCATTCTTGGACAATAGGCTATCTGGCTGGAAAAAAACACACACAAGTGATCATTGTATCTCACTATATATACAGACACATGCATGCTCATACACACACATCAGTGCAAATATACATACATACCTAATATAAAAATGTATATAGTCTGTATAAATTAAAAATTAAATGTAAAAACAAGCTATGTGGTGTTAGCTTTCTATGATTTTGAAATATTTTTGTCAACACACTAGCATAAATATATTTTCTTTAAAATGTTAGCTTGTTTTAATTAAATGTAAAGACAAGCTAACATTTTAAAGAAAATATATTTATGCTAGTGTGTTGACAAAAATATTTCAAAATCATAGAAAGCTTTTCAAAGTAGATAAAATAATAAGCTTTAATATAGTGAAAATAAAACCATAACCAAAGTATAAAAGTAAACATTTGTATATATGATTATGTATATGTATATGTCACAATGGATTAGCATTTGAATTGTAGATGGAGAAAAACATAATAGAAAAAAATGAATAATTCAAAACGTATGAACAGATAATTTTAAGAAAAGGAAACCTGACTAGCAAGATAAAATATTTGCTTTACAAAATTACTTTGAGAAAAATCAAGTTAAAACATTGCTGGTTCACTCAAAACTTATAAAATAGGCAGCAATCAAAATCTGCATGAATATTAAGTGTGTGGGCAGTGCTACATGAAATCTAAAATTGGAAAGTAATTTGTCAATATCTGAGATAGCTGATGATGTACAAGTCATATAATATAGACATGCCACTTCTACATAAATGGTTTGGAAAAAGTGCTTGAATCTATATAATAAAAGCCTAAGCAACCATTATGGCAGTATGACCAATATGACTGGTCGCTATGGTGCACACTCAACACCAGAAGCCAGGCTCATGGCTGATGAGTGCAGCAGCAGTGGCGGGAGCCTCTCCCACCTCTACGGCAACACTTAAGCAAACCAAGCAGTAAGGAGCCTGCCAATAAGGAGCTGCAAGCTAAGTAGTAAGGAGAGAGGGGTCCTGGACTGCCAGAGGACACAGGACACCCACCCCCACCATACCCCCTTGTGCATGAATTTCATGCACTGGGTCTCTAGTATGTATATAATAAAACATTCAAATGGTTATTTCTTGAACCTTTAATTATGGTGATATGGTACTTTAAATTATGTTATCATTAGGCAAATGAATAAATATAATAGGACATACAGCATATTTGAATTAAGTAATTAGGATAAATATCTGAAAAAATCCTAACATATTTAATAAATTTACATGCATTTTTTGTATATTTAAAATCTGTCAAAATTTAAAAAATGAATCAGATAAATAACTATGAAGCCTTTCCTAAAGCACTTAGGAAGTTGATGCTTTATTCTCTGCGAAAACTGTGGTGTCCTCACTGACTACTATAAATATAATAAGAGGATAAGGGAAGATTAAACTTGACTCTCAGTCATTTTTATACCATTTGTAACTTAATGGTGGCATTTAATTTTGCTGATCAAATGGATTAAATGAATGAGTTTGCATACTTTAATATATTTAATAATACATTTAAGTCAGTTAAAACTATAAGAATTTATCAATAATGTATGGTCTGCCACACACAAGCACACATATACACATCAAGCAAAAGATATATAAATCTATGTGTGTGGTTTTATATATTATATATATTCAATGTATATGCATATATTACATCGGTAAATATATATATGCTTGTGATTCAATGTCTAAATAATCCAAAGAAAGAAGAGAGTGCTTATTTTCATTCTAGGATAGCATGTTGAGAAAGAAAGTATACCATCAATTTAAATATTTCCCTAATTCTTTTTATTTAAAAAAAGGGGGGGGAATATATATATATGTGTGTATATATATATATATATATATATATATATATATATATATATAATCAGTTTTCCTAGCCTTCTGAATTTAAAGGAACCTAGAACACATTTTATCTATATTACTTGATATATTTGTGTAGAAAAAAAATTCAGCAAGACCGATTTTGTGTTGTTTTGTTAGTTGAGACCATTCAATTATAATTCCTCAGCATCTCCTAATGTAAGACTTAAAAATCTTGTGGCAAAGATCAAATGAAATAAAGAAGTTTAATGTCAATAAAAATACACAATAGAGTAAATATCACTGATGAAAAAGTCATTTCTTCTTCATTTCTTTATAAACATTTCTTCTGAGAATTCTTAACTAAAACTCATTTTTATTTGACATACATATACTATTTAAATAATAAAACAGTGGCTTCAGTCACCATTGAATATGAATTGCCCAACTTATATATCTCCTAATTCCCATGACTAAATTTACACATTTCATGCTACCTAATTAAACTAGCTATTTTCCAACTGGGCTGAAAGCATTTTTTCTTTGTGCAAACCCAACACAGTGCACGGAATGTGGTCAATATTTAATAAAGAGTTGTTACATGTGTGCCACTGTTGCAATGGGTTGACTGGGTCCCAGCGCAATTCAACACAAACCACATACAATAATTAATGAACACATGAATTTTTCATTCGCAGAAGATCTGGCTGTGTATTTGTTAAGGAAAATAGTATTCTTAAATTATCCCAAAGTAAGCCTTTAAGATTAGTTCTGAATTTAAGATTAAAAAGAATGAATTAAAATTATAATAAACTATACAAAATAAAAGAAAAAACTTTCATTTAAATTTACTAATATTTTTAATATTAAAAATAAATACAGTTTTTATGTATATATTCAGATATAAGCAAATATTTGAAATCATCCCTATGTTACTATGTCAGTGCCCCAGGCACATGACAAAACTAATAATAAACTTGGATCATTTCCTGATTAAGTGGCTAAAAATCATTAAATTAATTAGTTAATGGGAAATCACTAACCATAGGTTATCTGTCTCTTTAAATAAAACTACCAGGATATGTTCTTATTTGCCCATTTACATGGCAGTTCTCAATTTAGATATTGGTTATTATTGGTCCAATTTGGAAAATTGTTTTTGTTATATAATTTGCATTGATGAGCCTAGTTTCCATGAGGTGAAAAATCATTATATTATCATTTACTTCATTGTTTCATTTAGGCTTATTTTACTACTAGAGGCCAAGTGCATGGATTCATGCGGGTCCCTCAGCCTGGCCTGTGGCCCTCTCACAATCTGTGACCCCTTATTCCTCTCTGGCCAGGCCACGGGACCCCTGACCGCAAAAATCTATAGGAATAGATAAGTAGTACATTTAATAATGAAAACAAATAAATATACCTACCTAACTAACTAAATAAATAAATAAATGGAATTCTTTAAATGGCTTAGCTAGAAGCTTTTTTAGGATTGGAGCTAACTTTAAGTACATTGGCAAGTTCCCTGCCTTTCAAGCAGCCTTCTAGAGAGCATGAAGGATTTGTAATGAAGATGGCTGAAGTGTTGCTATTACTTTCCAGAATTCTATTCAACGCTGCGATGATTGCTGAATAATTTTTGCTCCTCAGTGGGCCCATAGTAGCATGTGTTGGTTCATATCCAAGTCCTCAGGCTTAGGATACTAGAGAGAAACATGAATTTAGTCATACTTGGCATTTTACCATCTGCTCTCATGCTTCTTGGCTTGGTCTGATGACCATGCTGACAAACTTTCAGTAAGAAATTGCAGAGTTAGCCAATGATTTCCTTGATCTGCTTCTTAATCTCAGAATAATTTCCAGGGACTATATCCAGATCATAGTTTATGCTATTTTTACTATAGAAGAGCAGTACTGTTTGCATTTCCCCATCACCTATAAAATTCTTATTAAATATTTATTGAATGGATTTTTTGCTTAATGGTTGTGAAAAAATGACAGTTCTATAACAATCATTCTGAAGTTTTCATGCTGGAAAGGATCCAAATGAAACCTGAATATCAATCTACTATACATTTTTTCCCCTAAAATTTTCTGGTGCTGTTACCAGAATATGTGACTGAATCAAAAATTTAATCATTTATTGATTTATTCTTTCAAATACATTTACTCATTCATATAGGCACTGTGTTAGGACTAAAAAATTATTCTATATCAATATATTGATTACAATTTATTAATTGTACTATAAATATAGTAATATCCAGATAGTCTGCAGTGGTCATTAAAGAATACAGTGCTGGTCAGTATCCTGAACTTTTTTTTTAAAGAACATAGATGTGAACAATCCTTGATGGATTTTTAAAATTTCTCCATACAAGTGGAACAGCATCTTGCATCTCATTCTCTGAAATCATTTACTCTTTGTTTGCATTAGCAAAGTCACATTGATGTGCCTTTGTTCTAAACAAATTTAATCTTTAGCTTTCAGCTCTCCTTGTTGACATTGTATGATAAACATGAATGGGTTTGGAAAATATCAGGCAAAAATTTGAAAAGATGACATAGAAAAGATTGTATTTTAGGAGTGAAATTTACCTTTTATAGCATCTAAGTTAACCTTCCCACCTCATCCTCTTTTTGTGGATGAGAAAAGCTAGGTTCAGAAAAGTGAAGCAATTTTCCAAAGTCAGGAGTAGAAATGGTATAAACTCAAATATTCTAAAATTATCCCACAATAGTAATGATAATAATAATAATAATAATAATAATAATAACAAACTACAACAAATTAAACCCAGTGTTTAATTAAGCTGAGTTGCCTTGTGTAACACTGTCTGTCACATTTTTGGCAGACAACCCATTCTCTCACCCCACTTGAAACTTCCTCTAAGTTTCTGCATCTTCATTTGGAGGAGATACTTTACTGTATGACCTTCTGAGCAGAGTAATTCTAGCCACCCTTTTACTACTGCCTTTCATAAGGAAAGCTCAGGCAATCCTATTGTTTCTTTGCTTGTCCTTGGATGTATTTCAGAGACCAGGAATAACGTAAATTAAAACTGTAAATCAAATGCACACTACAAGTATTTATATAATAGTTTAAGTTACTAATCAAAAATAGAGGCAACTTTTGGCTGTAAAATTCAATTCTACCCAATTAATTGTGTGAGATTTCACACAGCACAACCAGCCAGCTGGTTCCATTGATATAGCTTGTATAAGGAGGGACCAGTAAACATCAGAACCTCTAGTTTCATATTTCAAGAATAGACAAGTAGCCTCCTGTTGAAACTCTACATCCCATCTCAATCACAATTTTTCTCTCCCCACCTCTCTCATATATCTCTATGTTTATCTCTGATAGCACCCAAGTCATATATGTTTCAAAGTATGTCTTTTTTAAGTGGTAAAATAAACACAAAATGTGTGTGTAATTAGAATACCCTCAACAGAAAGTCTTTGCACATTAGAAAAATAGACATACTACTGATTCCAGGTAGCATACATATTTCCCTGTAATGAATGTTTTTCTGACTTTGTTGAAAACATTATTTTAAATAAATAACCAGAAAGGACAAACTTTTGATGGTAATAAATAATCAGGCTGTATAAGCAAAGACAAAACTCCATTAATTCTTTGATGTTCAGCTTTTTTAACTTGTTTATAATACCAACATTACCATATATAAAATTTCAGCTCACAGTTTGAATTAACATTGTTCTGAGCATGCAAAAGTGAATGAGAATAGAAGTTCCTAATAAAATCCCAAGTTCTCTTTCTGCCAATAAAAAGAACAGTGATAAGAACAATTATGTTAATACCCAACAGGAATATTATATTGAGTAGTATGATTAAATGTGATCCTTCTTTCTTCATTTTTTTTACTTTTTAAAAAATTTGTCTTTATTGTGGAAAGTATTACAGATGACCCCTCTTTTTCCCTTGGTGCCAGTGTCTAGGTGCACACAGGGTAAGGGAATTTCCCATCATCCCCATCCCCCTGGGGTGCTGTAGATTTAAGGAAGCACTGCAATCACACCACGACAGACAAAAGACTAAGGTATTGGTTATTAGTAGGGAAACATGGGTAAATAGAACCCTGATTTATCCTGAGTCCAGTAAGAATAGAATCAATTAAGTTGTCAGCACCACTCTGGCATTGAAAAAAAAAATGCTCCAGCTTGCAGGAATAAGCCTCAGTAGACTTGCTTCTAGAACCAGGGCTCAGTTTCAGGCTCAGTTGGTGACATCCTGCAGACACTCAACCAGGAGCTCCTCCGCTGTGTTGTCAGATCATCAAAAAGAGTGTGCAGGGTGGTGGGAGGATATAGCAGGTGACTTCAGAGGAATGGACACAGGTGTCACACGTGTCCCAATCTGGGTTTAAATATCCCAATCAGATGGCACAGCAGACAAAAGGATTCTCAGACACTGGGTGGGAATGTAGATAATACTGAGGAAGCATTTCCATTAATCAGAAGCCACTAGTGATCAGGTCTGAACTTTGGGTGCCTTTTCTCAGCATTACTGAGATTCTAATAATCCAGGTGTAAATTTTTTTAAGATCACATTGAGTTGGGGAGGGAGTTTATAACTATAAAATGAACAGGCAGGAGACAGTAACCTGGGCAAGATGTAAAGAAATAGATGCTAATTTCTACCTGAAATAGAGAATTGACTTTGGAAGGACACAGAAAAACAAAACATTTTATAGAGACTTAATACAAAAATGTCACAGAGGATTATAGACTTCATCTAAAATTAGTACAGAAATAAAAAGAATAAATTAACAACCCATCATGTAGGGAACAGAAGAAAGACAAAGTAAGGCTGCCATTCAGAAATCAAAGTTGAATTGAATCATCAGCCATTTGAAATTACAGGTTTCAGATTTTTCAAAAGTGAAATGTATTTTCCATTTTATTATAAAAGACAACTCGGAAGACGATTATAAGACAGTCTGAGAGACTAAATAAAAAAGCATTTCTCAGAGGCTATCTTCAAAAAAAACAATGAGTTTAAGATTTTACAGATAGCCTTGAAAAAGCATCAAATGATTATTTTTGCATTGAGCTTTGTCCCTCTAATTTCTATAAAAGGAAAATTTTTTAAATCTTTCTTAATATTCTTGACATTTACTTATACATTGGAAAGTTTCTGCAAATAGATAAGTGGGCTTTCAGCCAGGGTGTTTTCTCAAGTAATTCTCATTAATCAATGCTCAAAAAGAAAAAGCACCTCACTTTAATGCCATTGTAAGTGGGTTTTATTTACAGAAGTTCTAAATTCACGGCATCTTAAAATTTGCAGGTCTGAATACAGAAATTATCATTTGAATATTTAACTCCTTTGTGTGCATATGTGCATTTAGTAAAGAATTAATCAAGACCATACTGGATGCTTTCAACTAGCAGTATTCATTTATAATAGCCTATATACATATAAAACTGAAATAATCATTACTCGTGTTTGGACCCCATTAACAGAAGAACTCGGAAAGCAGTTTTATGTCAGTGTCATTAAATACTTCAAATTGAAAATCAATGAAGTTAACTTAATAAAATTTGATTCTTCTCAACCAATTTATAGAAACAAATAAAGCTTTTTGAAGTTAATTCTTTCAATGGTGAAATGCTTGACATTATGTGAATGTCCAAAATAATTTAAAATATCATCAAGAAAGATAACTTTATATGTTTCCATGTTGTGTTATAAATACATATTTTGATGGAGCTTACTTTTATAGAACATTTTTTAACTAATTTAAAATAAAGTGGGTCAGAAATATACTAAGAATTGCCCATGGTGAATACATAATCCTGACTGCTACTGAGAGGATGTTTAGAGACAAAACAGGTAGGTTTAAGGAATCTTAAAGAGGGTCCTTGGGAGAAGAACGCATACATGGTGGATTGGAGACACCAAAATGTTTATCTTACTTGTACAGAGGATAAAAGAATGTTGTAAGATAAAGGGAGAAAAAGAAGGGGGTACCGCGTGGCCTTTGAGCTACTAATACAATGTAGCAGAATGACCAATGAGGAAAGCACTGGGGTCCTAAGTCAAGGAAGGGTGCAATTAGAAAGGGTCCGGGTCAGACAAAGAACTGCAGCCTTTATAAACTGGATACAAAGAGACTCGGTAAATTTAGATTTTGGATTTTTTTCCCATTAGAGAGAGAGAGAGAGGGAGAGAGAGAGAGAGCAGGCCATTCCCATTTTGGGGGCCCTCCCAAGGAATTCCCATTTGGGGACTCTCCTGTCCAGGTGGAGTTTGTATCTGCTTCTAATAAACTTCTACATTTTTTATTAAGAAGCCTTTTTTGTCCATGAGTTTTATTCTTCATAGAGCAAGAACCCATGGAAGTTCCATGTTTCACTATCAACTAAGGTGAAATATTCCAATAAAAGCATAATTTTAAAAATTTACAATTTAAATATAATCACATAATTATTAAACTAGAAAATTATTTGTGACAAATCTAATGTTGAATTAAAAAAAAGAATTTGACATGACAAGTGTTTGTTTGTTTTTATTGTCCCATCATTAGATTCTAGAAGTATTTCAAATTTTGAAAATATACTTTCAAATTAACAGTGTTAGGACACTAAATGTTGTTTGCATATTTATAATCAGTTGGAAATTCTTATTCCAAGCAATTAATGAAAGAAGGCCCACAAACTTAACTCATTTTATTTTAAGCTTCATAAATATATGAATCAGGCTTTACTACTTTTATCATCTCCCTTTGCCTGTTCACTCTGTAGTACCTGGTTATGTTTGTTTACATTGTGATCTGGCATACTTCAAGTAAGTGGATAGTAACTATTTGTAGAATGATTGATTGGACTTAAAAACTGCAGTGTAAATAGAATTACAAAAGGGTATTTTTAAAGATTTAAACCTACATAATAAAACCCTAATATGCAAATCGACTGAACAGCAGAAAGACCCAGTCACTATGATGCACACTGACCACTAAGGGGGCAGACACTCAACAAAGGAGATGGCTGAGGACATTTCCCAAAACCTGAAAAGGATGCATTAAATGATTGCTTGCTGCCAGACAGCTAAGGCCAAATAATCTACATGTTATTGCCTCCTACTGGCCAAACACTCGAACAGCCTAAGGCAATTCCCCAATCTGACAATGGACTGTGTGTATGAAACCCTACCCTTTGATGAGTATATCTCAACCTTGCCATAGGACAAATTTTATTAATAAAAAGCAAGGGATCCTGAGACAAGGAGAACTTAGTTCCTTTTGCTAAGTCTTCACTGAATCCTCATGATGCCTTTAAAAATTATGTTTCATCTCTGGACTCTTATTTAATTTATGTACAGTGCCTTTTCCAGGTTCCTGAACCCTTCTATTGATAGATGTGAGATCAAGACCAACGGCATTATTTTCCAAATCATTTGTTATGTTAAATAATTAACTTTCATCAACTTTGGTAATTTGAGTGCTGATTATATCTACTTGTTAGGTGTCTAAAACATCCTATAAGTTCATTCTCTTAAACAAGATACAATCTCAAATGTTCCATTCTTGAGTGGACTAGAGTCCCATTGACCATAAAAACCTCAAAAATTAGGAGTTCTTATGGAGACTGAGCTTCACTCAACATATATCTGTTTTATCTACTGGAGATAATAATATTTTTTTTTATGGATTAGAGGTCATTAGACTACTATTCAGGTCCATGTTTACTGTGAGAAATGTATTCAGAGTTTGGAGATGCTAGAGTAGAAAGCTTATTCATTAAATTACTGACAACATTAATTTGGATAAGACAGTTGGCACCTTAGAGAATAGGATAAAATTTAAAAACCTGACAAGTTGAAGTATAGGGGATGTCAACAAGATAAGTTTTAATATGGAGGTCGAAGGAAGAGAATTCACCCAAGAGGAAAAACAAACTGCACAAATACATAAAGAGAAGATAATATTTGCAGAAATGTGATGCATGTATATACTGTATATAACAGTACTATATATAATGTCTTATAATGAAATATGCTATTAAACAAATTTTCTTTTTTAAATATATTTTATTGATTTTTTACAGAGAGGAAGGGAGAGAGATAGAGAGCTAGAAACATCGATGAGAGAGAAACATCGACCAGCTGCCTCTTGCACACCCCCTACTGGGGATGTGCTTGCAACCCAGGTACATGCCCTTCACCTGAATCAAACCTGGGACCGGGACCTTTCAGTCTGCACACCGACGCTCTACCACTGAGCCAAACTGGTTTTGGCTAAACAAATTTTCTTAATTAGCATTTATACTTTATGATCAAAAATAAATTTTAGTTGATACATTTCTATTTATCTTTATGTCTAACTGGCTGCATTATCTATACTTTCCTTCATTCATTCACACTTTCATGCTTATATGCCTATATTTAGTCAATAAATATTTAATGAAATTAAACATTCTTATTTTTTTAATATATTTTATTAATTTTTTACAGAGAGGAAGGGAGAGAGATAGAGAGTTAGAAACATCGTTGAGAGAGAATCATCGATCAGCTGCCTCTTGCACACCCCCTACTGGGGATATGCCTGCAACCAAGGTACATGCCCTTGACCGGAATCGAACCCGAGACCCTTCAGTCCCCAAGCCGACACTCTATCCATTGAGCCAAACCGGTCTCGGCAAACATTCTTATTTTTACAAGAGAGCTATAGTAAAGGAATAGGTAAAATCTGAGTCAGCTATTGGAGCAGAATCTTTCTGTGATTTTGATTGTAAGAAGAAATCAGACTGAAATTTTGGAAAACCTTTCTTCTTGCTCTGATACTGATTGAAAATCCCATGTATTATAGACCAGATGCTTGTGTCCCTTTCAAATTCATAAGTTGAAGTCAGTGTTGGCATTTGGAGTCAGGACTTTGGGGAGCTAATTAGATTTAATGAGGTTATGAGGGTGAGACTCTCATGATGGGATTAGTCTCCTTATAAGAAGAGGAAGAGAGACCATATCTCTTTCTTTCTCCACCATGTGTGGACATACTGTGCTTCCCTGAAAATAAGACATCCTCTGAAAATAAGACCTAGCACATGTAAAGATAAGACATCCCCTGAAAATAAGACCTAGCGCAACTTTGAGAGAAAAAATTAATATAAGACACTGTCTTATTTTCGGGAAAACAGGGTAGT
This sequence comes from Pipistrellus kuhlii, assembly GCF_014108245.1. NCBI lineage: Eukaryota > Metazoa > Chordata > Mammalia > Chiroptera > Vespertilionidae > Pipistrellus > Pipistrellus kuhlii. The sequence continues at coordinate 72,789,445 of NW_023425529.1, forward strand.
AAGAGGGCTATAGTCTAAGTCAGAAAGAGTGTGCCACTAGCAGCTGAGTTGGCCTGCAGATAGAGGCCTGGTGTATGGGTGGGGGCTGGCTAATTTGCCCTGAAGGGTGTCCTGGATCAGGGTGAGGGTTCCCTTGGTGCATGGGGCAGCCTGGGCAAGGGGCCTGTGGTGGTTTGCAGGCTGGCCAAGTCCCCATGGGGTGAGTGTCCCTGCTGGGGATGGGGGGGGGGTAGACAGCCTGTATGAGGGGCTGAGGGCTGTTTTCAAGCTGGCCACACCCCCTTCAGGGTGGGGGTCCCTGCTGGAGTGCTGGCCAGCCTGGGTGAGGGGCTGGTGGCTGTTTTCAGGCTGGCCACGTCCCCTGGTGATCCAGGCCCCCAGCCCCTCCTTGATAAGAGGCCAGGGCTTGAGGGAAGATTGGCATCCTCCAAAGCTGGGGGCAACCCAAGCCTCCTGCTCACTCCAGCTCCGCGGCTGCCACCATCTTTGTTGGGTTAATTTGTATACTCACTCCTGATTGGATGGTGGGCATAGTAGAGGGACAGTCAATTTGCATGTTTCTCTTTTATTAGTGTAGATAAGCCTCTACCCACAATTCCTGACCATATGCTAATAAAGTGACTCTTGATGAGCGGGAAGAGAGCAAAGGAAAGGCCAGACATTATAAGCATGGTATTCAGGAAGCTACAGCTTCATATTATACTCCCCACAGTAAACCACCAGTTCATTCCCTGCACATCACTGGGGAAAAGAGTCCAATAAAGGTGGAAACTGGAGTATTTGCAGTGAAGTTGAGGCGAGATAGGGAAGGTACTTGCCTGTCAGGCTAACGCGGGAAAAAGATAATTGGCTAGAAGGGTAGAGCCACTGCAAACATTCAAAATCCTGAAGGGTTAATTGGTTAAGTTCCCAGTTATAATTCCCAGACAAAGAGCTGTCTCCTGTGCCATCCCCTACGCCATGATGCCTTCTCACTCATGTGCCTCCCTAACCATGTGTCTTTAAGCAGCGGCAAGGCGCATGGCCATGTGGACCCACAGGCAATGGACTGCAGCTGGGAGCACAAGCTCAGCTAGCCAGATTCTGGACTGGGCTGGACTTTAATACAGAGAAGAGACTTTGGGAAACAGCCTTAATCCTAGCCCGGCCCAAGACAAGTTTGGACTTTTTCCATGGTGAGACAGAAAGAGATTGGGTCATGGAAGGGAAACCCCTTAATTTTACATGTCAATAAAGATTTCCACAAAGTCCCATCCCCTATGGGGGCCTCAGGAAATTCTTTCCCCAGTGTCACCCCAAGAGCTCCACTTGCACCAGCAATAGATAGGAACACAGAGACACCCCCGGATAACAGTCCCAGAATTTGAAATCAGGTTTATAGGATCTGTATACACTTTGTCCTCAAAACTCCATGGTCTCTTTCCAGAGAAGAAAAAAAATGGCAGCTTAATGCTTTCTTTACACTGTTAAATCTCAGGATTGTTTCATACAGCTTTGGCTTGATTTATTCCCAGTATCAAATGCTGAAATCTACTGTTGCTGGCTCCCTATATGGTTCTTATGGACCCACTGGAATAACTCCTGCCAAAGACATGAAGCATGTAGTCATCTCTGTTTCCGTGGTTGCATTTATTATTCCCGCTATGTTAAAAGCCTCCAAATACTTTTGGCTTTTCTCCTAACTCAACACTCTGCTTCCCATTGCTTACTCAATTTGCATTTTACAAGCCTCTCAACTTCCCCTACCAATCACATATTCTGGGCCAGTAGCTTTTTAAGCTGCTTTTCCAGAAAGTGGTTTCCTTGAAAGAGAAAATATTTTATTTGTAAAATATAAAAAGTAGTTTGAGCAAGATGAAACTGAGTAGAATATACCTGATATATTCTATTTTCACTATAAGTTTTGGAATAAAACATAAACAGATGCAGTGTTTTATTGGTATTAACTCTGTCTCCTGGGACTAAATTGCCAAACAATTAAACTTTTGGTGCCCCCTCTTTTCATGTGTGCTATAAAGATAAAATCCATAATAAATAGAGAAAGAGAAAGCTCAGAAATCAGAAAGGTAATAAAGTCAAAGTTTTTCTTTGGAAACTGTATTAATTTTTCTGGGGAATTTTAAAAAAGGTTATAATAGGGGGGGAAAAACACCTAAATTTTAGGAAGCATAAACAGCTTTGTTTTTTTAGCCTGATAAAGCAATGTTAAAGATACATTAGAGAAAGCCAGGCAATTGTTGAGAATTCTTTTTTTTTTACTATGTGCTTAAAAATTAGAAATTTTCTAATTGAGGGGGTGTGCAGAAGGCAGCTGATCAATGTTTCTAACTCTTGATTCCCTCTCTCTTCCTCTCTGTAAAAAAATCAGTAAAATATATTAAAAAAAAAAGAAAAACAAAATATATTTTAAAAAAACAAAACAAAACATTTAAATGATATAAACAAGTTATAAGCATATAGCATATTTCTATATGCAAATGTTTCTATCACAATCCTAGTTTTATTATACAGCAAAGTAATAATGTGACAAAGTTACTAAAATAAACTAGGCATTCTGAAAAAACAAAGTGTTATATATTTTAAATGTATAAGAAAAAAAATTGAGAATGGAAATCCTGAAGTGACTTAATAGGTAGAATAGATATAGCTATCTGGAATGTTTTAAAGGAAGTAGTAAAATTAAAAATTAACTTTAAAAATAAGGAAATTCCTGGGCTAAAGGAGAAGAATGACAACCAATATATCAGAGGTGAGACAATGGTGGAACAATTTACTATGGAACTAAGCCAATGCTACAAGTCAGGATTTTCTTTTTTTTTCTTTCCTTCTTTTTTTAAAAATATATATTTTATTGAGTTTTTTTACAGAGAGGAAGAGAGAGGGATAGAAAGCTAGAAACATCAATGAGGGAGAAACATCAATCAGCTGCCTCTTGCTCGCAACCAAGGTACATGCCCTTGACTGGAATTGAACCTGCAACCTTTCAGTCCACAGGCTGATGCTGTGAAACCTGTTTCGGCCAAGATTTTCTTTGTATGGTTTTCTGAAGAGCTGGTTTACCAGTAAAACACAAAAGTCACTGCTATACTTGAAATTAGTTTCCAAATATGATTATAGAAATATGTTTTGGAATGTTTTAACAAAGAGTGTCCTAAGTATCTACTTAAATTATTATTATTATTATTATTTTTAACTATATTTTATTGATTTTTTACAGAGAGGAAGGGAGAGAGATAGAGAGCCAGAAACGTCGATGAGAGAGAAACATCGACCAGCCGCCTCCTGCACACCCCCCACCGGGGATATGCCCGCAACCAACGTACATGCCCTTGACCGGAATCGAACCTTTAAGTCCACAGACTGACGCTCTACCACTGAGCCAAACCGGTTTCGGCTTAAATTATTTCTTATTTACTAGGTCAAAAGTCAAAAATATAGGCCCCTCAGTAAAACTCTACCTTTACTAATTAGCTCCTGAGGAACATTTCTCTAAATTTTCTTGTTAGCTTTTGATGCAGTTAATTTTTTTAAAGATAATGCTAAGACCAATATTTTTTAGATAAAGGAGAAATAAAGCTGCTATCTATTTAATGAAAAGACAGCTGTCAAATGAAGAAAACATGAAATCATGGAAAAAGGAACAAACTTGTCTATAAAAAAAGGATACTTTCTAATTTTAAAGAATGAATTATTTTTTTTTCTTTTTGTTACATATTAAGTGTTGATTTATGTAAAATTTTTGAGGCTCAAATGTATGTTTGTTTGCCCAGGTGCTTTGATTATAATTATATAAATACTGTAGGCCCAGTGCATGAAATTCATGCACTCTGGTGGTGGGGTTCACTAACAGCCTGCACCCTCTCACAGTCCTAGAGACCTTGGGGGATGTCTGACTGTCTTGGAGGCTGGAAAGGCTCCCGCCAATGCCACTGCACTTACCAGCTGTGAGCCCAGCTTCTGGCTAAGCAATGCACCCCCTATGGGAGTGTACTGATCACCAGGGGGCAGTTCCTGCATTGAGTGTCTGCCCCCTGGTAGTCAGTATGCATCATAGAGACCAGTCGTTCTGCAATTTGGTGGATTTGCATACTAGCCTTTTATTATATAGGATGCTTATTAGATTAAAAATAATTGGATGACAAAATACAATGAGTTAGCATTTTAAATTATATTTAAAATTGTATTCCTCAAATTTGGGGATGAATTAAAAAATAGAGAGTAAAATGGCTTCTCACAGTGCTGCTTCCTCAGTATTCACTTGCTTGAATAAATATACTAAATGAATATAACATATAAAGCAAAATATTGCATTTGCTAAAATAAATGCACATTTAAATGTGCGCAGCTACAGATGGCTACAGCTCTTAGAGAAATAAATAGGGTTCAGCCCAAAATGCATGTAAGACATTGAAAGAAGCATAAAACCGTTTTATAGAACATGATAAAATGAAAACTGATTGACAGGTAATGAACTATAAAATCTACATTTAAATGAAAATTACACAAAAAAAGAATAGCACATGCCCTTATTCCTATAGTCTTGGGGTTGAAAAATTGAAAATTTTCTAAACCACCAGCTCACAAAAATTAAGCAAATTAAAAACTGATGAAAAATCTATGTGCTATGATTGCTGTGATTGAATTAGCCAGTTGCTAAGGAAGAAAATGCAGTTTAACTTTGTGATATCAGAATGATCTTCCAACTCATATTAGATTGAATTGGCAGTTGAAAATGAAATGTTTCCTGCATATATGTTTGTTTATTTATTCACCTTTATGTTTCTAGATAATTCTTCATCTACCAGAGTATTAAAGCATATGTTAGAGATCTAAATTCTTCATTTTAGCCTATCAGCATACCCAGGTAGACCTTATTTTGGTACTTTACAATTTAATAGTCTGAATTGTGTTGCCATAACTAGTAAACATTTAGTTTTATTGCTAATTTTATGTAACTGTTCTGCATAAAATTTAAACTGCTTCACTTACAAAACGTATGTCTTTATACTTTAACTCCCTATCTTTTTTACCTGCCTAAGAAATGTGGTAGAAAAAAAGAAACCTGCACTTTACCTCTTACATTAAAAAAAACTAACTAAAACTAGATTTATAAATGAAAAGCAATATTGGTGAAGTTATAAGGATATACCACAAGCTTACTTCAGGACACAAGAGCATGCATGCACACATGGATCAGCTATCATGTATTAAAAACCTATTATTAAAAAATAAAATAAAAAAGAGAACCTATTATTTGTCAGGTTCTACTTTAGAAATTATATTTATTGGGTCGGCAACTAAGTACTTGCGGATTTTTTAAAGAAAATCAAAGACAATTTTTTCATGGAACTAAATAACTTTATTCTGTAATGTATTGCCCATTTTGATCAATGACCTTTTACCATCTTTCAGGCAGCATCATAATCCCACGTTCAAAAAACTTCTGGTTTTTATTAGCAAAAAACTGAATCAGGTACGATTTGACATCATCATCATTATTGAAATTTTTACCATTCAAGGAGTTTTGTAAAGATCGAAACAAAAAGTAATCAGATGGTGCAAGGTCAGGACTATATGGTGGATGTGGCAAAACATCCCAACCAAGCTCCATTAATTTTTGCCGAGTGACCAAAGATGTGTGTGGCCTTGCATTGTCATGATGGAATACAACACCTTTTCGATTTGTCAATTCGGGCCGCTTTTCTTCAACTGCATTGTTTAATTTCGTTAGTTGTTCAATGTAGACATCAGAATTGATCGTTCGGTTGGGTGGTAAGAGTTCAAAGTAGACAATTCCTTTGTAATCCCACCAAACTGATAACAAAACCTCCTTTTGATGAATATCAGCTTTTGATGTTGTTTGAGTTGGTTCGCCTGGCCTGCTCCACGATCTTTTCCACTTGATATTGTTGTAAACAACCCATTTTTCATCGCCAGTTATCAGTTGTTTTAAAAATGGATCATTTTCATTACGTTTCTTTAGCAAATCGCAGCTGCTAATGCGTTGTGTTAACTGTGATTCTTTCAGTTCGTGAGGAACCCATGTATCGAGTTTTTGAACATAGCCAAGTTGTTTTAAGTGATTTTCAATGCATGTATGTGATACATGAAGCTTCTCTGCAATCTCACGTGTTGTACTGTGACAGTCCAAATTGATTATTGCTTTGATTAGGGCGTCATCAACTTCAACTGGACGACCAGAGCGTTTTTCATCTTTGAGTGAAAAATCACCAGAACGAAATTTGGCAAACCAATTTTGACACTGCCGTTCTTTTAAGGCTTCGTCACCATAAACAGCACATAACTTTTTATGAGCTTGCAATGTGTTTTTCCCTTGTGGAAATAAAAAAGCAAAATATGACGAAAATGTTCCTTTTGAATTTCCATTTTTCAACGAACGCCAAACGAAAACTACAAAACAGATCAAAAAACTTTTTTCACTGATTAACAGCTGAATAGCCAACTACCAAATAACAAAATGTGTTTTACATTTGTACTACGTCTGCAAACCTAAAAATTCAACTGAAGCCATATGTGTGTGAAACCCGCAATTACTTAGCTGCCGACCCAATACATTAAAATTGTTTAATTTTATACTGGACTCTAATAAGATAGACGTAATGCTATTTCTGATAATCACTTATGACAAAGGTAAGACACAGAGACATGAAAAAAATTTGCCAAATTTGTACAGGTAGTATATGGCCATAGCCTATTCCAAATTCAGTAGCCTTACTCCCAAAGATGTTTTCTTAACCTTTTCAAGCCAAATTGTTAGGTTATTTTTTTAACAGGTATATATTTTAACTAGCCACCTGGTGCACAAAATTCATGCATGGGTTATGTGTGTGTGTGTGTGTGTGTGTGTGTGTGTGACCCTCAGCCCAGCCTGTACCCTCTCTAATCTGGGACCCCTCGAGGGATGTCTGACTGTCCAGTTGTATCAGGCCTAAATAGGCAGTCAGACAACCCTCTCACAATTCAGGACTGCTGGCTCCCAACCACTCACCTGCCTGCCTGCCTGACTGCCCCTAACCACTTCTGTCTGCCAGCATGATCACCCCCTAACCACTCCCATGCCAGCCTGATCGATGCCTAGATGCTCCCCTGCTGGCCCAATTGCATCTAACTGCCCTCCCCTGCTGGCCTGGTCATCCCTAACTACCCTCCCCTGCCGGCCTGGTCACCCTTAACTGCCCTTCACTACAGGCTTTATCGCCCCCAACTGCCCTCCCCTGCTGGCCATCTTATGTCTACATGGGGTAGGCCATCTTGTGTGTTGGAGTGATGGCCAATTTGCATATTACCTCTTTATTATATAGGATTATACCCAAACTGGATTGACAGCTAAATTATAGAGCAATTAACCTGAACAACCAAATGAAGTCTAGCTGAACTGAAATATCATAACCAAGGATTTGCAGAAGAAGCCACATAGAGACTGGTAAGAAGGGTAGAGAAGTGAAAAAGTCTATCACCAGCACCCAGGTGTGGCAGCAGAGAAGCTAGAGGGATATCTTGGCTGCAAAACTCCCCACCCAAACCCCTTTCCCCCTAGAGCTTGGGGTCTCAAACCCACCCAGAAATCCCCATATGAGAGCAATAGAGGTAGGAAGAGGAGCTCACATAGCATCTGGGGATGAAAGTCAGTGGGGTTTCAGCACCCCTGGGACACCCAGATACCACTTTCCCAGGGAGGAGCACTTTGCTTGTGGAAATGGGTTCACAATGCCATGTGCAGGTGTTATGTTTTATTGAGTTGTACCCTTGAAACCTCGTTTTGTGAACCAATGTCACCCCAATAAATTCAATTAAAATAAAAATCTATAGCTCCACTTATCCTCTAAAAAACAAATGCTGAATCCTGAAAACCTTCATTTAAATCTACTGGCCTCAAGTCTGTGTACAATCTTCTGGAAAAAAAGATGTGCACATATTTGTGCAAATATATTTATTTGTAGAGAACTTGTTACTTCTTTGGACAATAAACCAATTTGGGATGTGTAATTCAATTCTTCTCTTAAACTTTTACAATCTTAGAGCTGTCAAGATGACATGGATTAATGGAAAGAGGAACCAGTGATAAAGCTAGATTGTGTCATGGTTAAGAAAACATATTTGAGAGGAAAGCAAGCAAATCTGAATGTGGCCTATGGCCACTTAGAACCTGTGCAAATTTGGACAATTTGCCTTACCTTCTCTGCAGCCCCAGGCTTGTCATTAGATAATTAGTTACAATTGCAGTATGGATCTTATTAGGCATCCCATAAACAATTTTGACATACATAAAGTGTGTAGAGTTATAAAATTTCATTTTGAATCCTATGCCTTTATCAGATCCTATGTGAGCCTTGGAAAAGCCAATTTTTTACTCTAAAACTCAGGCCACATGTGTTAAAAATAATGACTATTTTAGTCATCTGTGGCAGAGTAACAAACCACCCTAAACTTAGCAGCTTAAAACAATAAAGATGCCGAACTGGTTTGGCTCAGTGGATAGAGCGTCAGTCTGAGGACTGAAAGGTCCGATTCCGGTCAAGGGCATGTACCTTGGTTGCTGGCACATCCCCAGTGGGGTGTGTGCAGGAGGCAGCTGGTTGATGTTTCTCTCTTACTGATGTTTCTAACTCTCTATCCCTCTCTCTTCCTCTCTGTAAAAAATCAATAAAATATATTAAAAAAAAAACAAAACAATAAAGATGTATTTTGCTATTTGTCAGGGTTCAATAAGAACAGCCTATCTCTGCTCCACAGGACATCACCTACAGGGTGTGACTCAATGGCTTGGGCTGAAAGCATTTGAAGGCTTCTTCCTTCTCATGCCTGGAAGTTGGTATTGATTGTCAGCAAGAATCTCCACTGGGTTTTCAACCAGAATACCTACATGTAGCATCTCCTTGTGGCTACTATTGTAGATTTCATCAATATGGCTAGGATCCAAAAGTAAGCACCTAGAAAAAAAAAACAAAAAACAAAACAAAAAACAAAACAAAACAAAACAAAAACAGGCAGATTCTATATCATTTTTATGACCTAACTAGAGGCCTGGTGCACAAAAAGTTGTGCACCTGGGGGAAGGGGGATCACCTCAGCCTGGCCTGCACCATCTCACAATCCGGAACCCCTTGGGTAGGGTCCCTGGGCCTGGCCTAAGATCAGGGCCTATTGGGGCTTTCTTCCCTGGGATGCAGGCAGCTGGCCTCACTCCCACTGCCGTGCAGCGTTAAACACCCCCCCCCCCCCCCCCCCCACCCCCCCACCCCCCACCCCCCCCACCCCCCACCCCCCCCACCCCCCCGCCACAAGTGGCCTCCCTTTGCAGGCGACAGGTTGGGGTGCAATGGTTTGGCTGGCCTGGGCCTCCCTCTTTCTTTGCTGGAGGGCAAGGCCAGCCTGCCAGGGGCCGTCTGCCTATCTGATCTCCCCTAACCATTTGCCTGCCTACTTGATCACCCCTAACCACCAGTCTACCTACTTTATCACTCTTAACCACTCTGACTGCCTTCCTGATTGCCCCTAACCCCTTGCTTGGGGGTGGGGCTAGCACTGACTTCTGATTGGTCAACCTCCAGATGATCATTACCACCGAGGGTTTTTATAGGATTTCAGAAATCACAGTGTTGAATCTGTCATAATCACACACACACCCAAATTCAAGAAGAGGAAACTTGAAGCCAACTTCTCAGTGAGACAAATATCAAAACTACAATGTAAGAGCACTGTGGTGGAGTTATTATGGTAGCAATCTGTGAAAGATACAATCTAACCACAGCTATTTAACAGGTAAGGATTTTGCCAGAGTGGAACAATGTGTCTGAAAATGGGTTGCAATATCTTAATTTCAGTAATTAAAGTAAATCATATGTGGGTGAGTACATGGAAAGCACTATTACATAGTTATATGTTATCATTATTATCCAGCACACAAAAAATGTTAAATTACAAATATGCTTACAACTTTTACTAAATCTTTTAATTTCTCTGGAGCTCAGATTGAAAATATTCTAAATTTTTAAAAGGGCACAAGTGTGATAGAGTTTTGAAGGTTAGGCAATTTTAAAAATTATCTGCAGTATACATTCTAGATAGGTTTAATTAATATATTGAATGGTAGAACCCTTTGAGCATCTTATAACATAGCACCAATATCAGAATTTTCAACAGCCACATGGAATCCCAGAGATACAAAGAAATGTATTTCCCCATGCAGAGTGAAAATAACTTTCACATTATATGGAGGAAAACTATCCTTTAGGAATAAAGATTACCTAAAACTGAGTTCTTCCTAAAGCACTTTCTGAGAGATATACTTCTGGAAGAAAAAAAAGGATCCAGAATTTGAAAAACAATGATATTAAAGATACTAAAATGTTTGTGGATATATCTAATTTTTTTAAAATGTATATGTCAATAATAAAATTATACCGAATATGTGAGTTGAAAACAATGAACAGAGCCCTGGCAGCTGTTGCTCAGTAATTAGAGTGTGGGTCCATGTACCAAAGGGTTACAGGTTCCATAGCTGAGCCAGGGTATGTAGCAGGGTTGCAGATTTGATGCCTGGCCCTGGTCAGTATGCATGCAGTGAAGCAACCAACTGATGTGTCTCATATCTCTCTCTCTCTCTCTCTCTCTCTCTCTCTCTCTCTCTCTCTCTCTCTCTCTTTCTCTCTCTTTCTCTCTCTTCTTTTCACTCTCTTTAAAAATTAATGGGAAAAAGTCCTTGGGTGAGGGTTAATAAAGTACAGAATTAAAATATTGGTATGTAGTAGCATAAAAATATTGCTTTATGGAAGGGTAAAACTTTTCATATACTTTAGACAGGTATAGGCAAACTTATGCAGCAAAGAGCCAGATAGTATTGTTGTGTGAATTCTGCATAATTTTAACTTCCAAGCCTGAGGAGAACTGTACAATGAATGACTAAAATCCAAAACACTGACAACACCAAATGCTGGTGAGAATTCGGAACAAGAGGAAATCACATTCATTGCTGGTGCCAAAGCAAAATGGTACATTCGCTTTGGAAGAAAATTTTATTGTTTTCTGTAAAACTCAGCACACTATCATCATATTATCCAGAAATTGTGCTCTTAGGACTTTATTCAAATGAGTTGAAAATGTATGTCTACACAAAAAATACCTACACATGGATGAGATAGTAAATTTATTAATATTGCCAAGACTGCTGCATAGAAACCAAAAATATCCTTCATTAGGTGAAAGGATCTATAATAATAAAAGTGTCATATGCTAATTAGACCGGATATCCTTCCAGACCACCTCTGGAGGAAGCTGGGGCTGTGAGGGAAGCTGGTGCTGCAACTGGGAGAAGGAAGGCCTACTCTTGCATGAATTTCATGCATCAGGCCTCTAATAAATAAAAACACAGACAATGGAATATTATTCAAATCTTTAAAGGAAATAAGCTATCAAACCACAAAAAGACATGGAGGAACTCCTTTTTTAATTTTCTCTTATTTAAAAAATTACAAATGTCTTCTTTTTTCCCCATTGACCTCTCTTTGACCACCCCCAGCACACGCCCTCACACCCCTAGTGTCTGTGCCCAACTTATCTGCATGCATACCAGTCCTTTGGTTGATCTCTTACCCTCCCTTCCTACCCTTCCCTGCTTTTTCTCTGACAGTCTATTCAGTGCTTCCACATCTCTATTTTTCTTCTTCAGTTTTTGTTGTTCATTAAATTTCACAAATGACTGAGATCATGTGATATTTGTCTTTCTCTGACTCTTATTTTAAGGACCATCTAACTCAAAGCAACAATTAAAATAATTTTACCTCTTCCAAATAAGCAAAAGTCTATAAACTCTTATAGTTTTCATCAGTGGCTGAATAATGGGATATTTTATAACCTGTTAGTGTGAGAATACACTCTTTCAACCACTCTTTTTTTATTCTTCTTCTGCGCAGGAAATGCTATTGTAGGTTACATAGGACTGGGATAATATTTTATGTTTTATTGTGGCAATAGCTAACCTTCAAGTCAGATCTGAGAGTTATGTGAGAGGGAGCCAGAAGTAAATAATTCCAATAGCCCATGTTTTCTATAATGGATGTATGCAGACTACTGCAGGAACACAAAGCGGAATTAAACAAAAATGGCACAGATTGGTCTAAGTGTCAAAGGAGTTCTAGAGGAGATACATCTTTAGATCAGGCGAGAGCTGTATGCAGTCTGATATAGGGGGTTTGCTTACTCAGAGCAAGAGACCAGATTGGATGAAGTCAGAAGCAATAAAGACTAAGGCACATTTGAGGATCTCTAAATATAATAGTCTAGTACCACAGGTATAAGGAGTGTCTATAGAAGAATTAGTAGACATAAGGTTAAAGAATAAGATAGATGCTGGATTAATAAAGGCCTTATTTGTTACAGTTAGATTTCATGGTAGGGCAATGTTAACAGTATAGCATTCACTTTTGTCAGTTTCGTATTTGAGGGCCTGTTCTATGATCTAAAAGTTTAATAAACCATATATGATATTGACAGATAGTGAGTCAATCTATAAGTGTCTTATTAGTACTTGCAAATTTATTAATATTTCAATAACATTGTTCTGTTCAATAACATACTTTTAAATTTTATTCTTTTAATACAAAAGAATAATGGTCACAATTATGTATAATATATATTACAATAGATTATGTATGTTAATATAAGCAGTATATTAATTATAACACAATATATAATCATATATTAATTAATATGTTATATGTTAATATATATTATTTGTATATTAATGATAATATATTCATACTAGAGGCTCGGTGCATGAAATTCGTACCTGGGGAGGGGGTGTCCCTCAGCCCAGCCTGCACCCTCTCCAATCTGGGACCACTTGAAGGATGTCCAACTTAGATAGATATACATACAGTATAGATATATATGTTCAGGGCTCTCATAACTTTGGGAAGACTAAAAGTTTCTTCTTCCTTAAAATATAACTTATAAGTTTAGGAGAAATAAGCTTTGGTCTAAGAAAGTTGCTTTTTGGAGAATAAGACCTTTAACATGTTCACAATTGTACAATTAGAGCTTCAATAATAGTTGGTGCTTAACAAATCTTTACTGATGAATAAAATTAATCTCCTAATTAAATAAATGTTTGATGTATGCACACCATGGGTTCAAATCTTTGCATTTCCACTAAATGTACCTTAGAGCAAGGAACTGTTTTTTCCTCTTGGTTTTTTAAATTTTTACAATAGAAGTATGTAATTCCTACCTCCTAGAGATGGTGACAACATTTACCATTTAAGATGCCACAAAATGCCGAGTATATTACCTCCCATCTAGGAGACATTTAAATTAATGGTAACTATTATTATTGTTACTGTTCAACATCCTCCTCCATTACACTTGCTGATGTCCAAGCTTGTGGAAGTTAAAAGCCTATCAACCACAAATAGAAACATTTGTCACATCTTGTCAGAAAAGGTTAAATACAGAGCTAGCCAAAAACATAAGATCAGGATGCTTCTGACTTGATTTTTAATATGCTCCAGTGTGCCACCTTTAAGGAGATCGTAAGCAATACTGCTTTTTCAGCTTCTACAGGCATCACCCTAAGAGCAATTATTTTTTAATCTCATCCCTACTTATCCTCTCTCTTGCTCTTCCCTTACCTGCATAGGAAAGGGCATTTTCCTCTGCTCTTAAGAAAAATTTACTGCAGTCTACACCCTCTTTGTCCTCACAGGAAAGTGAATTGGCCTTATCACATAGCAATATAGTGCCACAGTCCAAAAGCTTAAGTTTAATTCACTCATTAGTGAGAAATACTCTACCTCAAGAGAGATAATGGTGATCTAATGCATATGCTACATAGCTTCCCAATAGAGTGTTCCTTTTAAAAAGAAATAATTAGATGACTAAATTAGATCTTAAGCACTGATCTACCTATATACCCCACCGAATATGTAATTAGAAATTTAAGCACTCAGCCAGCTATTAAGTCATTGGAGACATTTCTATCAGAAGCCAATAGTATTACCAAAATGTTAATTTTCTAAAACCATTTTAAATTCCTTAAACATTGTGAAGTGCACATAAAGTTGATTGAGCAAGTCAATTCAGATAAATGTGTCAGATAAATAATGCTGTACTTATGTGAAATGCATGCTATACTATAGTTATGAAGTAGGTATTTAAAAACCATGGTAAAGGATAATGGAAATGGTGTGGCAAAGAGACATTTACATTCAAGAAAACATGCACCCCTTAAAAAATAATTGATCATCATCTAACGATGACATTGAGCCAGGTGACAGAGAAAAACAGGCTATTTCCTTTCTCCTTGTAGGCCCTGTCTACAAACACAATCACACTGTGGTGAGGGCTACAATATGTGAATTTGGGTGGAGTACCCATCAGTCCATAACACATGGATATTCAAAATGACCAAATGACTTTTATTCTTTTAATACACAAGAAAAGATAACTAGAGAAACATGTAAGATGGAAATATGTGTGTATGGAGGAATGGTTTCATATTTGGAAACAGAAAATTTACTTATGGATAATTAGAAATTCTTTGCAAGCTGCTCTCCTTATTTTCACTTTTACTTCTAAATTGACATACTCTTTTTTTTTTTTTTTCTACTATGAGAATAAATTCTAGATTAATTCTAAACTGTGTGAACCTCTGGGATATGAACCTGTCTGGACAGGCTAACAGATTTGTTAGATGAGTCTAAAGGAATCCTATTTGCATAGGGAACTAAGGAGTCTCACTCATGGGATGGGGAGGGAGGAACAGGATTCATGGGTCATAAGCTTAATCTATTTTTTTTTAAAGTCTTATTTTTGCAAGGGAAAGCATATGCTACATCAATTAGAATTATCCATCAGCCTAGCATATGGTATATTGCATGAAAAAATCTAAGGTACTAAGGCAAAAGCAGCAACTATTTTGTATTTATATACTATACCCAAGTGCTATAATTAATATGAAAAGAGACATTTTTTTCTTATTTTTTAACACAGCTCTAAAGGTTTGGCTTTATGAGGACTGCAGACTACTGTGAAGACAGTGGCATTGCCCAGCATATAGTAGAATAAGAAATTACCCTGAGGAAACAGAAAATCATGATAACATTTAGAAAAGGTTGAGTGCCTGGTGTATTCTCCAATGAGGTTGAGATGAAACAGAAATTGTTCTTAGCACAGGGGCCAGCATAGTTTAGGAAACTGATTTCAGTAAGAGGAAGAGGAATAAAATTACAAATGCCGGTAGCAAATAACTTGACATATCTGTAGTTGGTGTAATCAAATGTCACCATGTGTCAGAAACCGTTCTGACTTATAGCCGATTGACAGAATACTTATTAAAGTGGCCCTCTGCCCTCTCCATCATTTTCCATTTTGGAAACCAAGTCCAGGGGTAGAGAAATTTGGAGGAAGTTTGAAAGAGCCTTAGCAAGATAAGGACAACAGTAAAATGCATATTATGCTTTATAAAATTATATTGCATCATATTATATTGTGTGGAATTCAGAGTACTGAAAGATTTAAAGTACTCTCAGCCATATTACTGGTTGATCACTAAGTTCTAACAGTGACAAAAATAAAAACAGAACAGGAAGTTCTCTAGTTTTATGATTACTTTGTGCAATGTCTACAAAAAAATTCAGTTCCAGTGCATTTTTCTTCTTGGACATATTAAGGAAGTACTGGGGTATGTGACAACAGGGGTATGTGACAACAATTGGAGACAATTGTGTTCACTGGAAAGAAGAGGCCCTCCTAGCACTCACATGGGTTAACTTTGGGAACAAAAGTTATAAACTCCAGACACAGGTAGGGAGGGTTTCAGACTCTCCAGATAGAATGGAAATCAGAAAAGAAAAAAAAAAAAAGACTTTCTTTAGTACTTTAGATGCATGACAGAAATCTAGAATCCAAATTGATTTTATTTTTGAATCAAGGGTAGAGTCATACCATGTCTGGAAATTCTCCCTATTATAAATGAGGTTTAACTAGAATCAGAATTATAGTTAGGCACTTCTCCAATTATATGGTGTTAGAAGTTTTCAGTAAATACCAGAGAAATCTATACGTATGCAATATTAAGGCTTAGCAGAGTTTCTAATTTTGGCATTAAGGTTTATCAGTGTTTCTAATTTTAGGTTAGATAATCCTTCTTATGGGATTATTCTGTGCATCGAAGGATTTTTTTTTATAGCATCCTTGGCCTCTATCCACAAGATTCTGGTAGCACAGTTCCCCACCTCCACAGTAACTCAGGACATTGCCAAATTTCCCCAGAGTGGGGAAGATGGGGAGAACCTCGGGTTTAGATGGAATACCATGGTGAATTTCTTGAAATGGGACTCCATGTCCATTTGCTCATGGAAGCAAAATTTGGAAATCTCACACACAACCTTACTTGTGTAGACACAGCCTTACTGTCTGGGCTTAAAGCCAGAATTAAAATTAAGTATCTCCCAATTCCCTAAGACAATCAGGAAACACATTTTTCTACCTCCCTTCTTTCTACCCTGACATTATTTCTTTTGGACAATTAAACTACAGTACTTTAGGCTCCTGAGAGAAAAGCTACTGTGCAAATGCAAAGTAATAATGGATAGTAGCCAAGTAAAATGAAAGAAACTATACTAAAAGCTAATTGTCTAAATTGAGAAGTTGATGCTCATGAATAAATATTCATCGACATATTTTCATACTAGTAAACTGAAGTAATACCAGACTCCTACTATCAGATTAATTTGAAGCCAAAGGAGACATAGTTTTGAAGCTAGAGACATTGATCTTGTGGTGATCTATAACAATAACTGCATTTCTACCATAGAAGGTGAATTATATAATTTTAAAATGATAAATGCCACTGTTGTGGCTAGATGCACATTTATTAATTTGATTTGCTTTAATGGAATTTTCCCCCTAAGGGTCTTGGTGGGAGGCAGCACACTTATAATGCACAAGAAATGGTTGTTCTTACTGTTACTTTTATCACAGAAAACATAATCACTGACTATGCTTCAGCATCAACATACATATTCAAATACTAATATCTTGCTGCGCAGTGGGAATTTGAGAGTTTTGGTGATGAAATACACACTGTTGAAAGGAAAGTTTCATTAATTCCAAGGAGGAAAAAAAATGTGGTTATGTGTTCTCTGAAAAGACTAATTCTGTTAATTAGTTAATTGTAGGCTTGATTTCACTGTGAAAGGCAATGGGATAAGTAGTTAATTATACTATAAATTTATCCAATTTATTTGATAATCTAGCTGAATTGAATGGCTGAATTAAGGCTAATAACTTAATCTTGGTAATAAATTTAAAAAATAACATTTCTTTGGAATAGAGAGCTAAGTGAACTCATGGGTATTTATTTTTATTTTAATTTATCTTTACTTTAAATAATAATTTTTAAAGGAATTCTATAGTTTGGCTAGACAGAGGATATCTGATAGGGGACAGGGTGTATATGTAAGCAGGATTTGAAGATGAGAGTGAAAGAGAAGATAATCTCTTGGGTGGAGATAGAGGGAATTACTACAAAAACCCAGGTAAAGGTTTGGATTTGCAAATTAAGATGATAGGGCATCTCTTCCATATGGCTATAGGAGGTTTCTTTCCTCCTCAAGACTTGTTGGAGCTGGCCTGAGCTGGGAAACCTTGTTTTCCTACCTCAGACATTTGTAATAATAAAGAAGATGGAAATATTTAATTTAAAACAATGCACACTCCCTTTCATGTGTTTTGTCTTAGGTTAAAGGCCATAGTTCTATATAATGGCTAACAGGACCTTCTTAGCTCCTCATTACCATATTATCTCCTTAATTTCAGCCATGTGACCTTCTATCAGTTCTTAAAAGTATTCAGGGCCTTCACTCATGTTGTTCCCTTTGTCTGTAGCTATCTTATTTATTTTCCTTTCTGGATTGTCTAATATTCAGGTCTCGCCTTAGATAGCATCTCATTAAGAAAAATGTTTCCAACTGTCTTTATTAGGTTAGAGGGTAGCAAATTATAGATACTTTATGAATTGCTATATTACATGAATATCTATATTGTCACTACACTATACCCCATGTTATTAGGCAAAGAATCTGTATTCTTTGCTAATACAGCTCTAACTCCCAACATAATGTCTGACAAATTTTTATTGAAAAATGAAGCAATATAGTAGTCAGATTGGAAAGAATGGAACATTAAAATATAGATATTTATAGAGACAGAAAAGCAGATGTATTTCATATTAGATACTTTTTTTTTCTTCATGGTGAACTAGCTAAGTAGAGTTGAAAATTTTCAGAAAAATAAGAAATTTACCATCAGACAAGGTGAAAAATTTAATAGGAAATAAACAAAGACTCAATTTAAACCCACTCATTAGCCAACAATATCCTAGCCAATAAATAAATCTGAGATTATCAATGCAGCTCTCCAAATTCTTCCTTGCCCTGCTAGGACACACCCTGCTCCAAATTGACAGCTAAAATTTCTAAGCAATTTAGGAAAGACATCATTTCCACAAAGCAAATTATTTTAGTTATAAAATATACTCATTTAATACTCTGATAATTATAAAGTTGGCATTAACATTTATCAGTGGATTATGTCCGGTAAATGCTTACAGTTAAAGTTTATTATGACCAGCAACTTTGACTGACTACAGAGATACCCTAAAGCTTTCCATAGATCATGATTTTCCATTACCTTTCTACTGGAAGTCTGATACATACACAGGAAGGCTTTTCTTCAGCATTTCTTTCTTCTTTTATCTTATTTCTAGTGTCCTTGGAGAGGGAGAATGGAGAGGATGAATTATAAAACAGCTGCCAATCTTGGTCTTACTACTTAGTATCCCAAGTTCATTTAAATCAATTGCCAGATAATCATCAGAAATCAAGCACACAATTTTAATGTGTTCTAATATCCAATTTATAGGAGACATCTGAAGAAAAAAAAAAGTATACATACCCCAAGATTTAACTTTTTAGAGAGAAAAAAATACATATAAAAACAAAATAGCCACTTCCTATTGTGATCCTTAGATGACATTGACCAGTGAATGATCTCTCTCTCTCTCTCTCTCTCTCTCTCTCTCTCTCTCTCTCTCTCTCATAATCTTATTGTATCACTAGAGGTCCGGAGCACAAAATTTGTGCATTGGAGGGGGGTATCTCTCAGCCCGGCCTGCATGCTCTCCAATCTGGAATGCCTTGGGGGAAATTGGACCTCCCTCCCACAATCCAGGACCACTGGCTCCTATCTGCTCACCTGCCTGACTGCCTAATTGTCCCTAACTGCTTCTGCCTGTCAGCTTGATCATCCTCTAATTGCCCCCCCCCCTTCTGCTGGCCTGATTGATGCCTAACCACCTCCCTGCCAGCCTGATCATCCCCAGCTGCCCTCCTCTGCTAGCCTGATCGCCTCTGACTGCTCAAAAATACCTTCTCCCCCAGCATTGGGGAGGGGGCAGCAAGAAATAGAAAACATTCCTCCATATTGCACATGGACCCTATATATAGGCCCATCTGGCCCAGGCTAGTAGGATGCTTGGCACATTCTCGGATTCCTGCACAAGGGCGAGAGGGGTGACTGGTGGCAGCATACATGAGAGGGAACCTCCAGGTGATCACTCTGGTCCTGGCTACTAGTCCTGCCACATCCTGATGATCGGTTCTTCCTTGTTCTGCCTGCAGCCCTGGTCCTCCTACCCCTGATTGGGCTGGTTCGCTGGCTAATGGGTGGCAGCAGTGCTTCACCGGAGGCCAGCGAGAGCCACTGGCACCCACAGGGGGCAGTAGTGAGAGGAGGGAAGCAGGAAGGAGCCGCCACCACCCGTGGGAGGAGGGAGAGAGCCATCACTGCCCGCAGAAAGTTGGAGGGAGACACTTCTGCTGCCCATGGGAACTGGCGGAGGAGGGACCAAGGGGTCAGCAGTTCAGCCTGCTCGCCAGTCAATGCCACCTCATGGTGACCAGTCCTCATCAGGTCGTTTCAGTCATGTTGCTCCCCTGGCTCTTTATATATTAGGATACACAATCTTCTCTCGATAATGTGAGGTAATAAAATCCCTACATGATGAGATGAAGTGATGAAGCATTATTGAAGTAAAATAAGAGTTACTTGAACATAGCACTACAATACTGTGACAGCTGATCTGCTAATTAAGAGGGCTACAAAATGCCTAGTGGGCAGGATGTATGTACAACATGAACAGTAGGAACTAAGGGACGAATCATATCCCAGGGAAGTGGAAGTATATTTGCACAAGATTTCATTACTCTACCAGAACCCAGTGCAATTTAAAACTTATGAATTATTGATTTCTGGAATTTTCTGTTTAATAGTTTCAGACCTTAGTTGATTGTAAGTAACTGAAAATGAGAAAAACAAAACCTTGGGTAAGGAGGCACACTATATTTTTAATCTCATTTTTCAGATAAGCCAACTGTCATATTAAGAGCATAATCATATCCACATTTTCTAACTCAATGTCCTCATGCATCATATGCACCAGATTTTATTTTCACTGTTCTTTGCTTCTGTGGCATTTAAGTAGAGTTGAGTAGAAAATGGCTTTTTTTTTTTTTTAAATTTTAATGTAGATACTTTTCTCTATCCCCCATTGCCTTATAAATGTAATGAGTCTTCTACTTCCACAAAATAATCACAGGGCTGCAATCAAGGAAGGATTGTAAACATCACTACATTTAAAGACCAAGATTTTGAGATAGAAAGATAAAAGAGAATAAAAATTAAAGCCTAAAAGAAACCAAAAATATTTTTCTTAATTTTCCATTTTTAAATTAGGAAAAAACAAAAACCTGATCCTACACTATACCTTCTTTCTGAGCTTTTTTTTTTTTTTTTCATTTATTTTTTATAAAGCACAAAGGAAAATACAAAATTACAAACAAATAGAAAAGAATACCAACAAAAAATGGAAACATTGAATTAAAAAATTATAAATTTTACAAACAATTATAAAGATTACAAAAAATATATATTTTTATTTCTTTTTTATATTTTATACACAATAAAAAATATAAAAATATTAACAATTACAGAACAATAAAAAGCACACAAATAAGATAGAAATATTGAGTTTAAAAAATTGAAATATAGATGTAAAAATTCAAAACTCAACTTCCGTGTGATATATTTTATAACAATTGTTGATACATAGTGCTTTTAATTTTAAACATACATAAGTCTTTTTAAACATAGAAACCCATCCAATTAAAAATGGAACCATGCTTTCTTTTCTTTTCCCCTTAATAATTCCTTCCATCATCTCACAAGAATAGCTCCACATACTAGTTTCTTCATGTATATAATTAAGAATATATAGTAAATCAATTGTTTCAAAAACAGTTTACACTCAGGTGTTAATGTCACAATAATCGTAATGTGATCTTCATTTATGGTCAATTCTCAAGCAGGATGAAAAAGAGTCAGAATAATCAATTATCCCCCAAACTCAGAAATTGAAAGGTTCCCAGTCAGTAACTGTGCCTCTGAGATCAGCATAAAATTGTACATTGAAGGCTTTTGCTAGGTATGGGATGATAATATGTAGCATCAGTCAGTGAACACTGGCTATCTTAGTGCTTAAGGGAATCAAGCTTTAGCTTATTTCTCTGGGTGAGGAGCTGACAATTATCCTGACTAGTATATTTTTGAAGGATAAGTGTAGAGAAGAGTCTGTTTTTGCTGCTGGAAACAATAAAAAGCAATATCACCCTCAGGCAATGAAGCAATGCCAGTGTAATGGATGGATTCTTTAGAAAAGGGAAAAGTAAGAAAGATAATAGAAGGTATTTGGTAAACATTTATTACTTTCCACTATATACTGAGCAAGTGAGGGAATAAGTGCAAGTAGTGGGAAATGAATATCCAGGGGTACACTTACTGTCAGAATAATGAAGTTTAAGCCTCACAGCCTTTCTTTTTCTGTAGACCCCTTCTGAGAAAGGTTCTATCAATATTTGATATAACCATATATTTCGGTAAAATTTACAAAAGCATTTTGTACTCTTCTTTTTAATGACAGCTCCGCTTTCCCATACTGTTCAGACTGTAGTTATCCTCAACTCTATCTCCCTATGCACACACGTCCTGAAATTAATTAAGATGATCACTTTTAATTATTCCAGGAAAGTATATATGAGCTTTATTTCCTTATAAGATTTGAGCTCATATATCTTTCCAGCTTTGTAGGGCTTTCTCTGTAAGCATGGACTTTTTGGAAAAGCAAGAATAACTGAAAAAGTCTCTTTTTCACTTGTCATTCAAAATGTACTTTGCACATAGAACACCTTTTGACATTTGTCCTCGGCTGTCAGTGGCAGCTTCTCTCTCTCAGAAGGAGTCATGTGTGGGGGCATTTTTAGGGCAGCCAGAATGTATTCTGAGACTAAAGTGGTGGTGGGTAAACATATCCTCAGAGCCAGCCTAGACTCAATTATCCCACCCACATTATGCCTGTGAAGGCAGCTAATTTATACAAATCTGCTGGAGGTGTTTGGAGTTCTCAATGAGAATGGCAATCCAAGGAGCCAGAGCTATAGAGCCAAATTAATTCCAGGAGAGATTAGGCAGAGAAAGATACCGAATCAGGGGCACACGGAATAATCCTATGATCACATGCATCCTAAAAGTTTTCTTATTTCCTCTGGAATCTCTGGGCAACACTTGAATAGACTGATAACTATGCTTTCTATTGGTACTGTGACATTTATTGCAGATTCACTGTTTTTGTGACTGTCTGTCTCTTCCTGCCAACTTAGCGATCATGATCCCCAAAATAAAAGAAGCCAAAAACAAACAATAGTACAAGACTGTCTAAGGTACTGCCACTCACCAGAGGTTAGAAGTCCAAATTCTGTTAATAATATAAGGTGAGGTCAACAGACTCTGAAATTAGTTTTACAAAACCTGAGCCTAGAAGTTAGTTTCACCACATTTTTTTTTCACCACATCTTTAAATAGCTATGTTAGACATAAAGACAAGCCCCAAAGATGCCCACATCCTAATCTCCAGAATGTAGGAATATATTACTTTACAGAGTAAAAGAGGCTTTAAATTAAAACATTTTGAGATGAAAAGATTGTATTGGATTATCCCCATGAGCTCAATGTAATCACAAGAGTTCTTACACGAGGAAGGCAGGAGGGTCAGTGTCGGAGAAGGAGTTGTGACAACAGAAGTAGGGATGCTATCTTTGCTGAAAGAAGGCCAAGAAGAGGGCAGAAGAAGAAAAAGAAAAAGGGGAGGAAATGGATTTACTTCTAGAGCCTGCAGGAGGAGTGCAGCCTGCCAACACCCAATATTTGTCCCATTTCACTCATTAAGGATTTCTAACTTTCAGAGCTATCAGACAAAGTTTGTGTGGTTTTAAGCCATGAAGTTTACAGTAAATTGTTATAGAAGTAATTGAACACTAATACAATGATTGCACAATCTGTGAGTTCCATTGGCTTTAGTAGTAGGTGTTTAGCCTTCTACTTTATAGGTATTGTTTCTCATTTGAACATTAGATCAGAATCACCCCAGCCTCTCGCTGGGCTGGCCCCACCCTCCAGCAAGCAGTTAGGGGTGATCAGGTAGGCAGGCAGAGTGGTTAGGGGTGATCAGGTAGGAAGACCAGTGGTTAGGGTTGATCAGGTAGGCAGGACAGAAGTTAGGGGTGATCAGGTAGGCAGATGGTCCCTTGCAGGGCTGGCCCTGAACCCAGAAAGCAGTTAGGGGTGATAGGTAGGCCGTAAAATGGTTAGAGGTGATCTGGCAGGCAGGCAGAGGCATTAGTGGTGATCAGGCAGGCAGGTAGAGAGGTTAGGGGCAGGCAAGCAGGTGAGCAGTTAGGAGTCAATGGTCCTGGATTGTGAGAGGGATCCAAGATTGGAGAGGGTGCAGGCTAGGCTGAGGGACACAACCCCTGTAAGAATTTTGTGCACCAGGCTATATATATATATATATATATATATATATATATATATATATATATATATATATATAAAGCCTAAGCAATCATAAAGACCAAACGACCGGATTGACCCATCGACCAGTTGCTATAATGCGCACTGACTACCAGCTCAATGCAGGAGCTTCCCCCTGTTGGTCAGTGCACTCCCACAGCCAACCTCCTGTGATTGGTTAATGGCATCGGCAGCCCAAGGCTGTTCCTTCCATGTCAGTATGGCTACTGTTGCATCCTCTTCAGACCTTGTCAGGGCCTTCGGACCCCAGGCTGGAATGGGGAACCAGGGTGAGTGGCGGCAGATGTGGCCCCTTTCCTAGGGAGGGCAAGGGCCAGCTGCCAACCTCCCACACCTTGTTCTTCTATTGTCCCGTCCCCCCCCCCCCCCCGCCCCATTTGCTGGCAGGCCCTAGTCGGCCCAGCCCTGATTGGTCCTGATCACTGGCCAGGCCTAGGGGGACCCCCCCAAGGCATGCTCAACTCTATGCACCAGGCCTCTAGAAGTATATAAATATGCAATTGACCAATTGTTCAGCCAATTATAAAATTAAATAATTTCATTCTAAAGGTTAAATGAATGAAGAAAAATACGTAAAATGAAAAGTAGATTAATCAATAAGAATGCTTTTATTTTTAAACCTTTTATTGATTTGAGAGAGACATCAATTTGTTGTTCCATTTATTTGTGTATTCATTATTTCCTCTCGTATGGCCTGAACAACATCAAATACACAACCTTGTGATATCAGGACAATGCTCTAACCAACTGAGCTACCCAACAAGGACAAATACTTTTAAATATCAGAAATACTGTATAATCTATATTTACATAATTTTAGAGCTAGTACAGAAACCAAAAGGGGAAAAAGCAGAAACAAAGCTACAAAAGTCCCCAGAATCAGGGACATTTCATTTCTATTAATACAACATAATGAAATACTTCACATTAATCTACTATAGGCACAAATATATGATACTTTTCTGAAGAAGTAAATAAACTTTCTGAACAGAGGTCAGGGATTGATTCAGACAAACCACTCTCATAAAAGCTTCACAAATGTTCTGTTTAAAATAGTGTGCATTTTTACAAACAGGCAGCTCTAAAACAAGGTATGAAGTACGAATTAACTTCCTTAATTTGGAGTGATTTTTACTTAGTTTATAACATCAGTTTAATTGGTTCCTTTTTCATTGACATCTCTAAGACTTGTCACTTTTCTAAATCCTCAGTCAAATATTAAGACTAAATTTAGCTTATCCTGTTCTTTCACATCTTTTAATTATGTCCTCCCATCAAAATTATTTTCTTCTGCTATCAGTTCAAATGGTTGAGCTCATAACCATTAGCTTTGTCAGGTGTTTCAGTTATTTAAGTTGTTTACTTAATTTCAGCTTTGTTTATAACACTCAGTTTCCCACTCTTATTATGCTTTTCCAGCTGCCCTAGATAGCCCATTATGAATAATAACATTTACAAAACATCCCAAACTTGACTGCCCACTACATTAGTTCTAATTAAGTACATTTTCTTGCAGCCTGATTTGTTTTATATTTCTTAACATTATGGGAAAGCATAAAAAAAATCCTCAACACCGAACCTGATAATGCTGATCACTACTTGTAATGGATTTTCATCTCATGGACAACAGATGGGATAAGCAGACTGTGGCTATTATGCACTGTTGTTCTTCAGCAAAGTATGCCAATATATCTGCCGTTTCTTGAGATTGGCACACAGCTATGAGCAATAGCTACAGATCCTCTGCATAAGTCCTTTAGCTTAAAAATCATAATGTTGTTGTTTTTTTGTTCTATTTTATTTTTATAATATGAAAGAACTTGTTCATAGATACACCAAATAATGTAAGTGTAACAGAAGCTCACTAAGGAGTCACTCTTTCTACCACTCTTTCTAAAAGTCGTAAGAAAAGTCTGGACACTATTTCTTTTCTCCCACCCAATGTACCAGCCAGTCACCATCTTCCACACATATTCACACCCCTTTCAGA
Organism: Pipistrellus kuhlii; assembly: GCF_014108245.1. NCBI lineage: Eukaryota > Metazoa > Chordata > Mammalia > Chiroptera > Vespertilionidae > Pipistrellus > Pipistrellus kuhlii. The sequence goes on from NW_023425529.1 coordinate 72,815,438, forward strand.
TAAGTTCCAGACCATGTTTTCAGAGGTTCTGCTAAAGATAGCATATGAGTTATGTTTATTGTAGTATATTTCAAAGTACCTAATCCTATATAATAAAACCCTAATATACAAATCAGCCGAACAGCAGAACTACTGGTCGTTATGATGTGCACTGACCATTAGGGGCCAGATGCTCAACACAGGAGCTGCCCCCTGGTGGTCAGTGCGCTCCCACAGGGAGAGTGCTGCTCAGCCAGAAGCGAGGCTCAATGGTTGGTGAGTACAGTGGTGGTAGCGAAGCCTCTTCCCCCTCCACTGCAGGAGAGCAATAAAGAGCGAGGGGTCCCAGTCTGTGAGAGCCCCAGAATGTGAAAGGGATGTCTGACTGCTGGCTTAGGCCCAAATACCTGGGGCAATCAGGCCTAAACCAGTAGGCAGACATCTCCCAAAGGGTCCTGGACTGCAAGAGGGTACTGGCCATGCTGAGGAACCCCCTCCCCAGTGTACATATTTTTGTGCACCAGGCCTCTAGTCTAATATAAGACCTTACACATACTAGGCTCTCAGTAAATATTTTCTGTGTCATGACATTTAGGAATAAATATTAAGGAAGACACTGAAGCATCCTACCTAATAAAAGAGTAATATGCAAATTAATCATCACTCTGCTATACCCACAAGCCACACTCACCAGCCAATCAGCGAGTATGCAAATAAACCCAACCAAGATGGCTATGGCCAAAGAGAACAGGAGGGAAGCTTGGGTTTCCTAGGCAATGGAAGAAGCCAAGTTTTCCACCTGCCTACCAGCCTAAGCCTCCACTCAAGGCTACAAAGTTTCAATTATAGAAGGTAAACAAATCCAAACAGAAATGGCAGCAGCCATGGGGCTGGAGGTTAGGGCTGCCCCTGGCAATGGGAGAAGCAAAGCTTTCAGCACACCCTGGCTGGCCCAGGCCTCCACTCCAGGTTACAAAGTTTCAATTATAGAAGGTAAACAAATTCCAATAGAAATGGCTGCTGGCCACGGAGCTAGCAGGAGGCTTAGCTCCCCTCCAGGCTATAAAGTTTCAATTATAAAAGGTAAATAAATTCCAGATACCAGGGCCTCCACTTGGGTCGCCAGGGGCATGGCTGGCCAGCAAACCACCACAGGCCCCTCACTAAGGCCGCCCCATGCACCAAGGAAACCCCCACCCTGATCTGGAACACCCTTCAGGGCAAATAAGCTGGTCCCACCCATGGACCAGGCCTCTATTCTATCTAATGAAAGAGTAATATGCAGTCTGACCATCACCCCAACACAATATGGTTGCCCCCATGTGGTCAAAGATCCTGCCCCCATGTGGACATAAGATGGCCACCACAAGATGGCCAGCAGGGGAGGGCAGTTGGGAGGGAACAGGCCTGCCTGGGAGGGCAGTTCTGGGGAATCAGGTAAGCAAGAAAGGGAAATTGGGAGGCACCAGGTCTGCAGAGGAGGATAGTTAGGGGTGACCAGGCCTGAAGGGAAGAGTAGCTAAGGTTGACCAGGCCTGCAAGAGAGGATAGTTAGGGGCAACCCAGCTGGCAGGGGAGCAGTTAGGCATCAATCAGGATGGCAGGGGAGTGGTTAGGGGGTAATCAGGCTGGCAGGCTAAAGTGGTTAGGGGCAATCAGGAAGGTAAGCAGGCAAGCAGTTAGGAGCCAGCAGTATTCCAAACCAGTAAGAATTAATGTATGCCAAATCAATCTTGATGAATTAATGAATATAGGGGTGATCTTGAGAACCCCTTAAACATATGAATATACCGTTTGGGGCAGTCAGACATCCCTTGAGGGGTCCCAGATTGAAGAGGGTGCAGACTGGGCGGAGGGACACACCCCCATGCAGGAATTCCATGCACCAGGCCTCTAGTAATTCATAATATATGGTCTCTAGCCCTTCATCTATAGATCACAACTCTTGATATATATAATGTGGGAAATAGTTATTTTTGAAAGTCATTCCTGTGTTGGCATGGCTAGCCATGATGTAATCATACATATAAGTAACTGAGCATCATTTACATATTTCCCATCAAGCTCATATTATATCGGGTCTAGTAATAATTAATGTCGTTTTTAAACATTCGTTTAAAATCTTGCTTGGCGTTGACTTGTATTGACATAACCTTCAAACACGTGGTATCTACAGAACGTGTGAAGTGCAATTAACAAGTTTTGCTTGAAAAAGTTTGTGTTTGGTTTGGTTTTTGTTGCAAAACTAGGGCTAAGAAGATGGCGGATGAAGAGCATATTCGGCACTGCATGCTTTATGAGTTCCAATTAGGAAGAAAAGCAAGTGAGGCTGCAAAAAACATCTGTAGTGCTCTTGGTCAACATGCAGTTAGCGCCAGAAAATACCAGCCTTGGTATTTGAGAAATTTCGCGAGGGAAATTTTTCGTTAGATGATGATTGTGGTCGAGGCCATGTGTCCAATTTTGATCAAGAAGATCTTCAAGCTCTTTTGGTGCAAAATCCTCAAATTACCCAACAAGAGCTTGCGACAACTTTAAATTGTTCACAAAAAACAATTTCCAATCAATTGCGTGCACTTGGCAAAGTCCAAAAGTTTGGAAAATGGGTTGCTCATGAGTTGACCTACAACAACCGTAATCAAAGAGTCACAATTTGCAGTTCGCTCCTCTCTCATCAAAACCGTTTGCCGTTTTTAGAGCAAATTGTTACCGGAGATGAAAAATGGGTGCTGTATGTTAATTTGAAAAGGCAGCCTCAATGGCTGGACAAAAATGAGGCTCCGCAGCCCACGCCAAAACCTGACTTGCATGCGAAAAAAGTGATGTTGTGTGTTTGGTGGAATTCTAAAGGAATTCTTCATTATGAACTTTTACCATCTAACCAAACCATTACAAGTGCAGTGTATAGTGCCCAATTGGAAAGGTTAGCCCAAGCTTTAAGAGAAAAAGAACCCGCGCTGATTAATCGGAAGGGCGTAATTCTTCACCAGGATAACGCATGACCGCATACTGCAAGAATCACTGCTGAAAAACTGTGCCAGTTGGAATGGGAAGTTCTCCCTCAACCTGCATATTCTCCTGATATTGCCCCTTCCGATTACCATTTGTTTCGTTCTTTGCAAAACTTTCTTCTTGGAAAAAAATTTAATAATGAAGAATGCCTCAAAAATGCATTGACAGAATTTTTTGCATCAAAATCACAAGAATTTTACAACAGAGGGATTAAAATGCTTCCTGAGCATAGGGCACAAGTAGTAGAAAAAACAACGGCAAGTATATTGTTGATTAAATTTTGTTGTATTGTTTAAATAAATTCGATTTAAAAAAGTATTAGAAAACGACATTAATTATTACTAGACCTAATATGTAATCATATTAAATAAATCTGCAGTTGAACTTCTTTTTATCTAGTTTTTCAAAAATGTCTGTGGTACATGGATACCATCTACAAAACTAGAATATAACAGAAGAGAATTTGAAGCTAGGAGTGACCTTACCCAATTGAAGATAAAAAAAAAGTTCAATTTATCAAATATTTTCAAAACTTGACCACATGATTGTATTTCTATTGTCATGATACATACTCCCGTGTGACCTCTGGATTAGTAATGTACTCCCTTCCTTCTAGTCTCCTCATATATCACCTTTCTAATGAGGTGTACTCTACCCAACCTCTTTAATTTCACTACCATCCACAGCTTTCTTGATATTCTGATTTATTTCTTTCATATACCTCTGTATATTATAAAATTTGCTTTACTAAGTATTTCTAGGTGGTTGCTTCCCTAATATCACTGTTAGGTAAATGCCATGAGAACAAGAATTTTTAATAACTTTTTTTCTCCTGATGCATTCCCAATGCTTTCAATCATGCTTAGAGCAGAGTAACTACTGAATATATGTGTACTCAATGAATAAAGAAGCCAGAACTTTTTATCTTTTTGCTCTGCCAACTTCTCTGGTCTTCAGACTTTTCTCTCATGCTTGAAAGGCAATACAGCTGACATCATCTTTTCAAACAGCTTCCTTTCCAACATGGACAAGGAAGCTTTCTTTCTTGGCTTTCCTGTGTGTTCATTAAGTTTAATTTCAATATTGTCAATTTTCTTCATTATGCTTTCTTGTCATTAATTGCATTTTTTCTATCATCGTGTTTTGAATGCCTGACTTCCTTCTCTCTTTTTCCCCCTATGAATATGGGTACCAAATGTGTGTGTGTGTGTGTGTGTGTGTGTGTGTGTGTGTGTATATACATATATATAATCTTTTCTTTTAGGCTTATTTAATGGTTCCATTCATATTTATATGCCAGATTTTAATTGACATACATTTAATGGTTTTGCAATTTGTGATTGAACTTCCCATATAACTCCTAAATTCCTTAAGAGATAGTTTTGTTTTGATATAATTTATAAATAAATAAGACAATATTTCTCTGTGGACATCTTTTATATGTATAGTTTCACTGTGTTGTGACAAGAAAATTCTTATTTTAAAAATATATTGGGGTTTTGTGAAGTCTAATAAATGAAAGTTTATAATGATTGATCCACTGATAGTCATATGTGTTTACATGTTGCTGCATTTTTAAAACATATTTTTATTGATTTAAGAGAGAAGAGTAGAGAGAGAGATAGAAACAACAATGATGAGAAGAGCGGATCATTGATCAACTGCCTCCTGCATGTCCCCCACTGGGGATTAAGTCCACAATCTGGGCATGCTCTCTGACGAGGAATCAAACCATGACCTCCTGGTTCATAGGTCAATGCTAAATCACTGAGCTATGCCAGCTGGGCATATTGCTGCATTTTTTTTTAACAAAACACATAATTTATTCCAAATAGACTTATTACTTCCATTAAGCTATACATTCAAAGAAATCTACCTATAACTAGTATTGCTAAAGCAGATAAAAATGTTAAAATTGTCATCATTGAAAAAGTAAAATGTTAATGGCACTGTAAAAAATAATTCATTTCACATTTTACTATACATAGAAAGTGCTAAATTAAGAGATTTCTTTTGTCACTTAGGAATACAAAGAAAAATAAATAGAATAAAAATAATGTACCAGTTTGGCTCAATGGATAGAGCGTCAGCTTAGGGACTGAAAGGTCCCGAGTTCAATTCCGGTCAAGGGCATATCCCCAGTAGGGGGTGTGCAAGAGGCAGCTGATCGATGACTCTCTCTCATCGATGTTTCTAACTCTGTATCTCTCTCCTTTCCTCTCTGTACAAAATCAATAAAATATATTTAAAAAAACAAAACAACAACAACAAAAAATGAATGCATTTGAAAGCAACTTTTTACAATATTCTTTAGTAGATGTAAAAAACTCACTTAACATGTAGATATAAACAGTGACTAAGAGTGTGTAATTAATGGCTGTAGTATCGTTCGTTCAGTGAAAGTTTAGTCCAAAGGATGAACTGGAAAAGGGATCATTGAAGTTGTCTCTTTTACCCATAAAGGGTGAATTATTTATCATGAAAATGTAAGGTTATCATTAGTATTAGTAAGAGTTTATAATAATATGAAGTCAGTGTCCTGTCTATGTATATGTGTAAAATTTCAAATAAAGAAATGGAATTTATTTCAATAAGCCAGATTTTAAGATTTAGATGGAAAAGTAGAAAAATCCATTTTTCTGTAACCTTAAATTTGACCTAATATCTGTCTTTGTAATGCAGCTCTTTGTAAATACTGTATTATGTCTTATCTATTTCTGAAAAGGCAAAGCCAACAAAAGAATATTTCTGTAGTTATTTTTAGCATCAGGTCAGCCTCTCTCTAAATTCCCACTGCTTTAAAATGTGATTTCAAGATCTACTGGGTTTGTAGGTGGAACAGGTTTCAAGGATTTTGAACTTGAATGCATTGTGATTATTTTTTTTCTTTCCTTGACAAAATTGCAAAGAATGTCTGCTCCTTCTAAAGCACTTCTGAAGAAATGGAGCTGACTAGCTACAGCTTTATATACAGCAAGGCTTTCCCTGTGGGAGATGAATAATAATTGTTTTGTTTCCAGAGCATCACAGAGTAATATGAGATTTGAAGAAAATAATAAACAGAACCTAGGCTCAGTTCCTGACTCTGAATCATCAGTCAGATCAAATGAGTACTGGATGTCGTACAAAGTGAATGTAATGTTAACTTTCTGTACTTGAAATGAAAATATTTCACCTGCTAACATATTTCAAAATGACTTTTGAAAGAGATGCCTTGCTTTGATTGATAGTATTCTATTCAGTATATATTACAGAAACTGTTATTTATCAACATGATTTTTTTGATATTTTACTCTAAGATTTAATCTTGATTAAAAGAACATGCTTGAATTTACATTTTTTATGATTTCATGGAATCTTAAAGATATTTTTTATTGTTGACAGAGGAGTGTTTCAAAATCCAGTCCTCGGTGTATGATAAGGATATGTGTGATTGAGAGGTTGCTGAATGTACTTAATTTCTAGGGTTGAAATTTAGTTTAGATTCCTAATTCAGGAGTTCCTAGGTTTTGAGACTGGACTCAAGCCTTTACTTTTTCTGTGATCTCATAAAATTACTGATCTTTAATATCATGAAAATAATAACTAACCCTATCTGATAGTAATGTTATGAAAATTAAATGAGGTAGCCAGAGCAGAACTCCTTACAGTGTGCCAGACACATAATGAATGTTAATAAATTATAGATATTAGTTATAAAAGTGGACTTATAACAATAGCGAAAATAATCCTGGCCAAGAAATGCTGAGTTCTAATAAAAAATAAAAAAATAAACTATTACTTAATCACTCTATAACCTTGGGAAAAACACATAAACTCTTTGAATTCATTTTAATATTCACACATAAATTTTATAAGTATCTTCTATATCAAATAAAACTGAAATAAAAAATAAAATATGATAATATATATGGTTCTTTCATATAGTCAGATGCTCTTTTATTTAATGGTCTATTTATTTTATTATCTCTCTTCACACCCAAATTCCTTTAAAATCATGAAATTAGTTGATGCTTTCTACATAAGTCCATATTTAAAATAAGTGAAAACTCAAATTTAAACTGCCTTCAATCTTATGCAGAATTTGCATGTATATAAATATTTTTCATGGTTTCAGTTTTTTAGAAACGTGCTTTTCAATGCTATTTTACCTCCTTCCTGATAGTTAACTATCAACCCTATATTCAGAATAGTTTACTTCTCCAACCATTTGCTACAACTGCCGTATTTCTTATATCCCTATGGAATACTCTGGTTATAAAATTGAGCATAGAAAAAGAATGAAATTGGATGTACAGCTCAAGAAGCTATTTTGGTCACCATATCTCCTAGGAACAACTTGATATAGATTTATAATCCATCTTTAAAATTGATTAACTTTAGGGACTGGAAAGGAAATGAAATATTTAAGCACTCAAACTTTAATATGATTTAAATATCCAAGTATGATTTAGAGGGCTAGCTTGGAGGAAATAAAGAAAAAAGAAAAAAAGAAAAGAATTAGTTTTCTGTCTGATTTATTTTACCTCAAGAAAACATTAACTTTTGCATACTGGACCAAAATATATATCACTGGCATTTGAGTTTCTATTTCCACTCACTATTGCTGGGAATCTAAAAGTGAATTGAACTGAATGAATGTTTTTGTATATTCCCAGGTGCTCCAGTTTCTTGTTTGTTTGTTTTTTGTTTGTTTGTTTGTTTGTTTGTTTGTTTTTGGTGTGTGTGTGTGTGTTTGTGTGTGTGTGTGAATTTTAGAGGTGATTGGCAGCGCAGCTATCTCGATGGAGATAAGTAGTATGACCTTGCAACATGCTTTTAAAGTAACTTAAATTGCCAAATTTAATGATACTTAACTATAGAATATGAGCCAATTTTGTGCCAAGCTGTAAATATTTGGGCATGAGATCTATAGAAAACAAAAACTATATTACCTACATTTTCAATATAAATAATATACAAAATTATATCTCATGCAATTTAAAAAATAGTTGCTATTTAATTGCATGTGAGTCTTTTGGGTTTGGGGGCTGGGGTTGGTAATTCTCTATGGTATTTCCACACATTTTTTGACAGTTTTGTCCTGGGATATCTTTCCAAGGACATTTGTAAAGTAAACGGCCTAAGAGACTAGGAAGAGTATCTCCCTGTGGGTCAGTGCACACGTTTGTTTCCTGACCAGGATAATAGAGATAATGTTTTCTTCTTTCCTTAGTAGATTGTGGCAAGCCTAAACTCAGGTTTCCAAAACTGTGAATCAGCCCTTGAGGATTTGAGGGCAAAAGTAACTGATGCAAACACGAAACCCGTGTGATGTGATGACGTGTTGTAAGTCGCACAGTCCTCTGTTTCTGTCTCGGGGGGTTCTGCCTTCTTTCAACACCCATGAAACGGTGGCAGGCAACTTGTTAGCTTAGAAGTAGGATAAAATCTCAGTTTTTGCAGATTTATTGTGATCTTAATGTATAAATGATTGTGTTCAATGTTGCAGAGAAATACAGAAACTATGTGGGCCATATTTTAAAGGTATTTATCATTAAAGGTGAGGTGGGAAAGCAAACTACACCCAGAAGAGTGTAACTCAGAGGAAAAAAATATTTATACTGACACAATACTAAAAAAAACCCACCACCATCACTAACAAGTTATATGTTGATAGGTGCCAAATGGGTTATATGGGGTAAAGAAGTATCCAGACTAATGAAGCTAAGGTAGTTCTTGACCTGTTTCTGTAATGACAATCATGGCTTAATTTGATATTATGTGGAACACTGCCTGAGTGTGATAGTTAAAAGGCAATTTAGGACAGATCAAGAAATAGACGATAGACAAAAAAAGAAGTTGGATCTTGTGTTTCCACTAGGAAACACACACACACACACACACACACACACACACACACACACAGATTTATTACAGGAAATTGGCCTACATATTTGGCAACTACTTCAAAAGTCCTTGCAAGGCTGTCTCCTCATCTCATGGTGGAGCCCCAAGTCCAGTAGGCAGCAGAAAGAAAGGGAAGTTCATGAGCAGACTGGAATCTCTTGAGAGTGAGCTTGAATCCCCTAAAGTTGGATTGAATTGTGTGTTCATTCTTTTTGCCTCTGACCTTGGTGATAAAGGTACCTTTCATGCAAACAAGGTGAGTTGGCAGATGATCAACAATGTATGTATAAAATGATTGCTGCTTCCCTTCCACCTCCAGAATTGTGTAAGAATCTCTCTTATAGCACACCTTAGCAGGAGGCATAGGAGAAAGGGAAGCAGTTTAGTCTAGCCCAGTTGACACATTACAAAGTCATCATAGATCTTAACATATAGATATCAAAAGGTCTTTATATATTTTTAATTTTTTAATAAATACTACATTAACTACCAATTAATATATTATATTAAAATGCACAAACACATTTGAAAAATAATGTTAAATTCTAGAAGAGCAGCTAATTGTATTGAAAACATTTATGTCATTGGCAGTTTATAAAGTATGTGCTGTATTACCCTCTAAAGTTTATCATTTTTTTCTATTTTGCCTACCAGAAAAATAGTATGCTTCTCTTCAATATAATATTAAGCACATACTCAAATAACTAAATTAGCAAACAATATAATAAATCAGCTTTAAATATATACCCTTAATGTAGCAGGAAGATCCCAATAAAGGCTATCTTATTAGTTTATCTCATTCAGTGTGGTCGTCTGGTTTGGACCATTCAAAACCAAAGCTGTGGAAGACCATTTCACTGTCCTAAACAAGTGCTTTGGCTGAGAACTTAATTATGTGGGCAAATCTCTAGAAGGTAAAGAAGCACAAAATTGTCAAAGGTCTTCAGCTGTTCATTTTTATTTTAATCTGCTTTAGATGCTACACACTTCTTTTTGTGCCTCAAAAAAAAATTGAATGTGAAGACAGTGCCACAAGTTTTACTGTATTTAATTCAGCTTTTCCTAAGCTTAAAATGGAGAAAGCATTAATAAATACTGACCTCCCTGTCTCAGATCTGCCTGCAACAAATTTTAATAAGTTACATTTTATGCTGCAATACAAGCATTGAACTGCCATAACTATGATTAATAGAGCAGTATTGTTATAAAAGAACAGCAGTTCTAAAAGAAAAGAATTTGTTACACAGTTACTATCACATCAATATTAAAAGAGGTACGATACTGTTGGAGTAAAAAACAAACACCTAAACATAAAAATTTTATTGTTCAATAGTAAATTATTATGCTGTTAATTCAATTACTTATCAGATTTTAAAGTATCATAATAATAGCTGTCATCAAAATTTGAAAAATAATTTCTAATAAAGTTATGTGAAATCACTATTATTTTGGTGTAAGACTTTAAGAGACAGATTACTCATAAAAAATGTATTTGAGCCAAGGCTGATTTGGCTCAGTGGTAGAGCGTCGGTCTGCAGACTGAAAGGTCCGGGGTTCGATTCCGGTCAAGGGCATGTACTTTGGTTGTGGGCACATCCCCGGAAGGGGGTGTGCAGGAGGCAGCTGGTCAATGTTTGTCTCTCATCAATGTTTCTAACTCTCTATCCCTCTCCCTTCCTCTCTGTGGGAAATCAATAAAATATTTAAAAAAATGTATTTGAATAGAAAGATTCTAAATTGAAATTAGACTCTTTATTTGATGTCTTAAACAAATAGACATGAAAAACCATCAAAGCTGCCAGTAATTTTAATATTCTTAATAAATGTCTTTATCAACATTGAAACTTGGCATTTTAAAATTTTAATTTCTATGTTTTTTAATAATTCAGTTATTACTGAAATTATTTTTAAAATATTGTTCAATAAAAACTGACTTCTCCATTCAGTGGGGGTAAACATATATTTTCTCAATAGCTATTCCAGAATTTTTCATTGAACAAGAACTATGTTTGTTTAGAAATTGTACTGAAGAAAGAAAGATTAAACTTTTAGGTACATCTAATAGATCATGTGAGTGAAGGAGGAGGGAAATTGTTACACATTACAGATTAGCAGAAATTAGAAGTAAGAAGAGCAGAGAAAAGAGAAGACTATAAGAGAGAGAGCTCAAGTACTGTCGTGGTTCACCAAAGCTTGAGTTGCAGAAATAGCTGAGGAACTTTTACCCAGGTAGTTAATATGGATCCTCAAGTCATTTTAATTACAAAGAGAGAATTTTCTAATCTTCTTTAATCTCCTAAAGCAGTGGTTGGCAAACTCATGAGTCAACAGAGCCAAATATCAACTGTACAATGATTGAAATTTCTTTTGAGAGCCAAATTTTTTAAACTTAAACTTCTTCTAACTCCACTTCTTCAAAATAGACTTGCCCAGGCTGTGGTAATTTGTGGAAGAGCCACACTCAAGGGGCCAAAGAGCCGCATGTGGCTCATGAGCAGCAGTTTGCTGACCATGGTCCTAAAGTGAAGACAACTCTCCTCTAGAAACAACAAACATTCTAGAGATTAGTCATCTTGATGCTTTTCTTTGACTTATTTGCTATCCTCATGTCTTTCAGTTCTTCTAAGCAGTGGCTTTCAAAATTCTGCATTCATCAGAATTGCCTGGGCAACTTTTAAAAAAATCATAATCAGTGTTTTTTATTTAGTAAATTTATAGTGTGGCCCAACACTGCTGGTTAGCAGACCACATTGTGAGAATCCTATATAATAAAAGGCTAACATGCAAATAGACTGAACAGCGGAACAACAGAACAAACAACTGGTCACTGTGATGTGCACTGACCACCAGGGGCCATGGATGGAACATGACGGGCATCAACAGCAGGTAGCAGAACACAGAACATGATGGGCATCAGCCATGGAGAAATGGTGGAGCAGTTGAGCTGGAGCACTAAACCAAGGCCAGTCGCTGTCATCTGGGTAAGCCTCTGGTGGTTACTGAAAATTCTTTGCTCCCATGCACTGTGGTCCTACTCAGTGTTCACATAGGCTCCTGGTGCTGGCCCCTCTCACACCTGCTGATGATGCCAGCACTGGAGCCGCCACTCGCACATGCTGCTGGTGCCCAGCTCTAGTCCTGATTGCTCCACACCATCAGTGGCTGCATGGCCCCTATTACCCTTGAGGGCTTCTCCACCTCCCCCTGCTCCTAAGGGGTAATCGGGACTCCAGCCACCACTTGTATCTGCTGATGGCACCGGCTCTGCTCACATCTGCTATTGCAACTGGCCTCAATTGCTCTGCGCTATTAAGGGTGTGAGTGGGGCTGGTGCTGTCAGTGCATGGACCAGTGGTTGTGGAAGCAGAGCTGCCAGCAGACAGGGGACCAAAGGTTGCAGTAGGAGGGGCTGGGCAGGGGCATGGAAGATGGGACAAGATCCACAGTTTCTTTCAAGGTGCACAAATTTGTGCACTGGGCCCTTAGTCTACATATATATAAAAGACTAATATGCTAATTGTCCACTTACCAGTAGCTATGATGCACACTGACCAACAGAGGGCAGACATTCAATGAGGAGATGCCAGGATACACACTAGCCATTTATAGAGAAACAGCACCATGAATCTGGTGCCCACCAATCAACACTCGGCTTCCCTCAAGTGTTGACACAAGCTCTGCCAACATCCCCGAAAGACACCCCACCAAATCTCAGCCAACACTGCTGAGACCCCATGGTGCAAAATGCGGCCCACAGCACAGTCCAGCACAGCCCATTACATAGCAACGCCCAGCTTCCTCTCCCTAGCGACTAGCCTCCTTGGAGTTTCTTCAACCCATGAACAGGATTTGCTTTATAGCCAGATGCAAACATTTTACAGTTCAACCAAATGTCTATGAAGCATTTTGCCATGCCTCATCTCATTTGATCCTCACAGAAGTCCTGGAATAGGTAGATAGCAGACTTGGTGAAATCCTGTTTTCTTTTCATTAGCCTAAAAATGGAAATTTAGAAAGCTTAGAAACTTGACTTGACTTAAAAGAAGTGAGAAAGGGTGGACCTTAAAAATGGCTTCAAGTTTTTTCACTAAGCAGAATATAATCAAACACTGCTGTAGGTAAATATCTTACCCTCTGTTCTCCCTGCATGATCTTCAATAATAATCTGCTTTGTGTTGATATTTAATGCTACGTTGCTAACAATTACCTGGAAGAGAAGTTGGATTGATTCACTGGGCTGGAAAAAGTTTAGTTAAATCAGAAAGCAGGCCTAACTAAGCAAATATATATATATATGCATTGTGCACGCATGAGTCAACTTAGCTATATATATATATATATTTGCTTAGTTAGCTATATATTGCAATATATATAGCTAAATTGACTCATGCGTGCACAATGCATATAAAGCTCTCGCTGGCACCAATTGCATGCGTGTGTTTTGATCTGTCATTGTCAATCATGAATTTGGTTGACATTTCTATTATAGAGAAAAGGTGAATAGTGATATTAAATATTTCTTCTAATTAATTTCCTTTCAATGTGCACAAATTTGTGGACCAGGCCACTAGTAAGAGTATATTTAGGTAGGTCTCATTTTCCTGCTACCAAGCTCAGTCAGGCCACCATCACTCACCTGAAAAATAGCTTCCTAACTGATCTACCTCTCCTCTTCTTAGTAGTCAAAATGATCTTTCCAAAAAAATATAAATCTGATTGGGTAAATAAAATTTCCACAATAGGCCTCCTCTGTCTATTTTATGTAAAGTGAAATGAATTCCTTTTCTCCTATATCCCACTCTCCAAATATACATTGCTTTATATTTTAAAGGTATACAGTATTATATTATTTTATATGTTTTATTTATAAATCATTGGATTTGTGACAATCTTGTCTTTCTTGCTTATATCCCTGCTCCTAACCAGTGTATGGCCCATATTACAGATTTCATTAATATTTGTTGTAAGAATAAATAAAATTGTATATGTGTGTTGGGTTGGGGGGGATATTGCTGTTTTGTAGAATTTAAAGAACAGAATTCTATATCTAAATAAGCATATTAAGAGAGAAATTATGTAGTTGAGATAAGAAAACAATCTCTAAAATATTTAATTCTTTGGAATAGGAACTCAGAAGTAAAGGTTATAAGAATAATATTTTTGTTCCCCTATATTTAGGAATTTCAATGCCTTTGAGGTTTGGATTTTTCACAGATGATTGAATCAATATTTAATCAATATTTTCTAGAGCTAAAAGGAAGGGTGATATCAAACAAATTGGATATAATTAAACTTATTTCTTCTTTGATAACCTAACAATTCAGATACAATGGTATTAATAAGTAACTGATGACTACACTGGGAGATATGTTTGAACTGCACTCTATATTTTGGAAGTTGGCATGGCAAATAATTCTTGAAAACTTGATTTGGTTTTTAAACTCAGAGGATCTTTCAGTCTAATTTATATATTGTTTAAAGCATTTTCCTATGTATAAATACATAGATATATTCATACACCTATATGTGCACATGCACACCACAATCCACAACTTGATTCAAATATATCAGACATTTACAAACAGGTTGATGCATCTGCATGTGTGGTATGCCAAAGAGAAAAATATTATAAGCTGAATTTAATTTTCCTCAAAATAATCACTTGTTTTAATTATCATTACATTTTAAGATTACACTTGTGATTCTGTCTTTTAAAAATATTTTGCTTAAGTTGGCCACTTATTTTCAAATTTTCCATGGAACTTCAGATTGTAAGAATTTCTTTCTTTTTAAAAAAAATATATTTTCTTGATTTTGTACAGAGAGGAAGGGAGAGAGATAGTCAGAAACATCGATGAGAGTGTCATCAATCAGCTGCCTCTTACACACCCCCCACTAGGGATATGCCCACAACCAAGGCACATGCCCTTGACCGGAATCGAACCCGGGACTCTTCAGTCCCCAAGCTGATGCTCTATCCATTGAGCCAAACCTGTCTCGGCAAGAATTTCTATTTACACCCTTACTCATAGCTCTGTCATTTTCTAGCTTTATGACTTTATGACAGATAGTTGTCTTCTCTGTGCTTCAGTTTCTTTATCCATAAAATGGGGATAATAATACTATTAATACCTATGTCAAAGGTTGCTTGGAGGAGTTGATTAATCATTACATGTAAGATACCAGACTATTGGTAAATTCTCAATAAATGCTACTTTCATTATTATTTTGTTATTTTTATTATTAGTAGTAGTAAATACCATGTGTCTATAGATTATATTGTTTACTACCAACTAAAAATATTGTTGGCCAAAGTAGGAGGATAAAGAGCAGTCAAAAGATAAATGAAAATGATGGTGTCATAAAGTTAAAATCTTTATCTGGTTGGTACAGTTTATGAGGCTATATGTAGAGATTGAGATTGTGGAGCAGCTGGCTCAAGCAGCAAATTGTTTTGGAAAATGGAGTTGTCTGACATCCAATCCAATTCTGGAGACTGTGAAATGGAACAATTTACTAAGCACTTGCTAACTATCAGGTAATGGTATTCATTTTATCTTATTTCAGAGATGCCAATATTTTTATTTTTTAAGATTATAAAGGAAAAGACACAGACAGTGGGTATCTTATAGAATACTAATGGCCTGGTGCATGAAATTTGTGTACATTAAAAGGAAATTAATTAAAGGGAATATTTTAATATTGCTATTTGTTGTTTCTCTATAATAGAAATGTCAGAGATGAAAGAAAATTAGTAAAATGTTTATGAAAATCTTCCTCCTGTCAGAGTCTGGGGCATGCCATGGGACCCAGAGTCAAATCCCCACCTACTTGCATGCATCTCGAAATCTCATGAGACCAAGACCCAGCTGGCCCCACCCTTGTCAAGCTCCACTGGGTTGGGGGCACACCCTCAGATCCCCTGGAACTGATGCTGGGGCAGGGGGGAAACCTCAGGTCCCCTGGCCCAGTGCCGGGTGGGAGGCATGGCCTGAGGTCCCCCGGCTCTGGGTTGGTGGTACAGTCTGAGGTCCCCCATTAAACCCCTCTGGGCCGGGGCGACCTCAGGTCCCCTGGCCAGGTGCCAGGGCAAGGGTGTGACCTGAGGCCCCCTAGCCCAACACCAGAGCAGGGAGCTTGGCCTGAAGTCCCCCTTGAAGCCTCACTAGGAATGGGGCATGGCCTGAGGTCCCCCACCCCAGCGCAGCACCTTGAAGCCTCAGGTCCCTGCTAATCCCTCTGCTGTGGGCACAGCCATCTTGTGACAGCGTGACAGAGTGGGGGTCAATTTACATGCTACCTCTTTATTATATAGGAATACACAATTTTAAATCATAATATCAGAATTCAATCTTGGTTTTGTCTAAATCTAAAAACAACAGCCTCTTTTATGTTTTCTTTTGATGTTAATAAGCAGTGAATTTGCAAGAGTTTTTTTATATACAAATTCAATCTGCCTACAATGTAAAGACTTCCTTCATTTTATATCAAAACCAAAACACTTTTTGGGGGAATATGGCTTCCTGGAGCCAAGTTTAATAAGGTGAGGAAGTAAGTGGCTAGGATATCTAGGGGATGAATAAAAAGGAAGTGTACTAGAGGCAACAGAAAGAGATTTCTAGATTTCAATATTAATGCTCTAGACCTGACACCATTACCAAAATATGGCTCCTCTTTATACTAAAATTCTTTATGTTCAACCAAGACAAGTCCACACTGGAATTCTGAAAAACTAAAGAGGTTAAAAGTGTGTCTACAACACACTAAAGCTACTTAGAAAGAATAAATATCAGATCCAAAATGTCTCTCAGAGATAATCTAGTTCACTTGGCAGACTTGTTAATTGAAATACGCGTTGCTTTCCAACCCTAAACCCAAGTTTCTGATTCATTAAGCCTCAGGTTAATGAGAAAATTTGCATCTCTAACAACTTCTGAGGTAATGCTGATGCTGCTGATCTCAAGCCATTCTTTGAGAATCACTGCTGAAGTCTAAAAGCACGCATTTTATACGGGAATAAATGAGGGCCCAGATGAGGGTGTGTCTAAAGTTGCACAGTAAAGGGTCTTAGAAGTATAAAAAGAAGGAAGGACCACTGAGATTTGTCCAAAGAAATTATACAAAGTCAATCTTGTTATAGCGTGGTTGTGGCCTTGCCTGATTCAGTATATTTTGATATCCAAACACTTTTGGACTAAGTTAACTGTCAGGAAAAGGAATCAACATAATATGTTTGGTGCCATCTTCTTGTACATACTAACAATTTTTCTGAACCTTACTAAATAGAACAAATGTTATTAGTCCATTTTAAAGTGTAATAAAAATAGGTGAAACATATTTTTGTCTGAAATGCATTAGAAAAAGTTTGGCTATTTAAATCATGTAGTAAATGCTATGCTCTCAAGAGAAAATTGATTTTATTTCCCAGGCTAAATCAGATAGAGTGAATTTGATTGGCAAGAATGCTATTTTGAAAATTATTTGGATGTTAAGATGGAACATAGAGAAAAAGATAACTATCTGTCAAGTATAATGAAGAGAGAAGGAACATTATCAAACTTTGTGATGTTATTGTGATGGTTTTTCACATTTTTATATGAAAAATGTTTGCATTGTTCTAAATTTGCTTAAAGTTTATGCTAATAATTATGACCATGGAAAATTCTTTATCACATATTATTTGCATATTGGTTGATACACCAAATTAAATTCTACATCTGGGATAGATGGACAACCTGTTAATTCCACAATTCTACTATACTACTTAGTTTTCTATGTGACTGTTCATGTAACACAACTTAAGACTCATAATTTTCAATTGAAAAATATCGGCTGTTAATTATTTTGAAAGTTTATAAGAATGAAAGTGCAAAATAATTTTAATCAACTGTGTGGCATAATTTTGAGTAAAACACTATTACTTGTAAGAACTATCTAGAAAATTTATTAATAAAAAATGTAAAAGGATATTAGCTCTAAAGAGCTGTTTTATTTATCTACTGCTACATTAATTGCCACAAATTTAGCATAGTAAACAAAACAAATTTATTGTTGCATAGTTTCTATAGGCTTAGGAGTCTGGGTTGAGATTAATAGACTCAAAGCCAAGCATTATCCAGGCCAGCAAGCTCCTCTGACGCTTCGATCATCTTCCAAGCTCATTAGTTGTCAGTAGAATTCAGTTCCTTATTTTCATTTTAGAGTAACAGGATCTTTATCACAGAAGGCACCCTCAGTGACTAGTGAAATGAACCTCTTACAATATGGCATATTACTTTTATGAAACTAACAAGAGAATCTATGTCATGCTTTAAATCTCCGCCTTCATTAAAAACAAAAAAGAAAAAACAAGGTCAAGTGCCTTTTAAGACTTACCTGAATTAGTCAGAGCCCCCCAGGATAATCTCACTTTGATGAACTCAAATGTAAAGCATTTGGGACATTAATTATATCTTCAAAATCTTTCAGTTTTGTCATGTAAAATAATCTAATCAAAAGAATGACATTTATAATGCTCACCGACCTTCTTAACATCGAAGGGAAATAGATTATAGAGAATATACATCTATCAGAGGAAAGGAATTGATCCTTGCCATCTTAAAATTTGAATACCTACCAAAGCTACTGTTTATATAAAGTTTATTTTATATTATTTTCTGATTATAAAGTATTTTGGATACAGATTATGTGTTATGGAAATGTACACTTGAAACCTATGTCATTTTTTAATCTATGTTACCCCAATAAATTTAATACAAAAATAAACCATTGTTAAGCCATGACTCTTCTCTATTTTTTTATTTGTATACATATGTGTAAATAATTTTAACTATTAGACCTTACTGCATATACAATTTTGCATCTTACTTTTTCACTTAAAATATTAGAAATATTTTCCATGTTATTTATATTATTCTAAAACGCTCTTTCCAGTGACTATATAATACTGATCCTATGAATGCATTATCATGTATTTTAATAATTCTTTAGGTTTATTTCCATCATTTTCATATTTCAATGATCCTTGACATAGGTACTTCTATATATTGGTCTTTGTTAGCTTCTTTATTTAACTTATGTGTAGAAGGTATTGATGGATATAATGTTTCATGCCTACCCACATCTCTGCCCTGTGGTTTCAACCCCCATTCTCCATGATTTCTGTGCCTGGCCATTGGATTACTTTAGCCAGTCGCACATTAGCAACCCGATTCAATCAGTGTTGAATTACCCCTTGAGCAATCTGTTTTATGAACTCTTGCCACTTCCATGAAATCGCTCCAGGCTACGCTGTGGAGTTATGTGATTATCACTGAAGGAAACCTGCCTGTACATAGCAAAGGCCAGGTAGCCGAAGCCTAAAACCAGGTTAGTGCACACACCTAAGTGAACCCAGTAAAGATCGTCTGCTCCAAGGCAGGGAAACCATAGACTCGTGAAAAATGATCATTGGTAATTGTTTTAAGCAACTAAACATTTTGAGTAGTTTGTTAACTTATACAAATTTCTAGAAATGAACTAAAGAGTATACATTTAGTGGTGTCAAAAAGTTGACATGAAGTACTAGTAATTATTTAGCAGAGTAATATTTAAAGTCCCACTGAAAAGCAAGTGAGATGAAAACTGCTTTCTTAAAAGAAAAAGGAATAGGCTTTTTTTGTAAAGACACAGAGAGACTCATTAGGAAGAAAGACAATCCAGAGCTTTGGCTTGAGACATATAAACCATGTGAAGATATGAAAAAAGTAGTTTCATTGTGACTTTCAGAATTTTTCTCTTTGACATGATAAGGCCATCACCATATCTTCTACAAGATACAACTGCACCAACCTCCAAAGAACATAACATTTTGTCAAAAACTTCTGAATATAGTCTGGCCAGTGTGGCTCAATGGTTGAGCATTGCACTATGACACAGGAGGTCATGGTTCGATTCCTAGTCAGGGCACATGCCCAGGCTGGGGGCTCGATCCTCAATAGGAGGTGTAAAGGAAGCACTGGATCAATGATTCTCTCATCACCGATGTTTCTATATCTCTCTCCCTCTCCCTTCCTCTCTTTCTAAAACTTAATAAAAACATATTAAAAACAAACAAAAAAACTTCTGACTATATATAGCCTACACTGCTCTGTGGCATGACTAACACCCCAGACAAACTGAAACCACTCACCTATATGAGCATTCCCCTTTCTCCTTCAATCCATTTAATTTAGTGAAGCAAGAACTTGGCTGCATTCAGAAGTAGTCAGCAGAGATCATTAACCACAAACTCTTTCTTTTCCCTTCTTTTACATTTTTTTTGAAAATTCTTCAGAAACAGCAACCTACAGAGTCTCAAAGGAACATAGCCAATGGAATTAAAATATGCACAACTTTTCGGTCTGGTGATGGATGGAGTCTCATTCTTGGCAGAGCTGTGTATTCTTCTCATGATGCTGCCCAACCAATGAAACATACCTATTTCAGGAATAATAGCATCCAGGTCCAATCAACCAGGTACAGAGACTCATTCCCTAAAGCAAAATTTGTATTAATATCTATTTGAATTCATATATTAAAAATCTACAGAAATTTAAGACTGATAAGAAATGAAGTAATCCTATCTTCATACCACCTTAAGTTTTACTATTAAAAATATTGACAGGAATGGAAATAAGAAGAAACTAGATAAGAAAAGTATATATTTCATCATCATTAACAGATTTCATTCAGTTAAGAGCACCATAATTTTTCCTTCAAGGATAGTTTTATTGTTGTTGTTTCATAATTATATTTTTGAAGCAGAGGCAATATCAAGTTTGACCATGAAAGGAAAACCAGAAACAGATTACTCACCATTTTTTCTTTCCCATGCATTATGCCAAGAAAAGAAAAGAAAAAAAAAAGGCATTTGACTTAAACATATTGCAACTGACAACAATCAACGTTAGTTTATAATGAGTAATAATTAAAATCATCTAAATGACTTCCTAGATGTTTTATGTCATTTTATTTGCATTGTTCAACTTAATCTCACATGCTTGTTTACTCCTTCAGTAGATAATTAATCTAAAATAATGATTCAAGATACATTAAATTATCAAAAATGTTGAGGCATTTTGTCAACATAGTATTTATACAGAAGTTTACGCATTAGAATTACAGTTGAAAAGAATGTAAAATATCCAAGAAAAAATAATTTGATAGATTAAAGATGGCCACAAGTTCTTTGCCACTCATTCCATTAAAAAGCAAGAGTACTGGAACAAAGACTTTTACAATGCTTGGATATGATTTTGGTTTAAGACAAATGGTTCTCTAAACTTCAATTGTATCTTCAAATTATGACTACTTGAAAAGAATGTTACTAGGGGAAATTAAATAAAGATAAAATTACAGAAATGGACATTTACTCATGGTTTGCTGATGCATTCGTCACATGTCAGCAGAAGGGGAGTAGCAGTGGAGTCAGGAAAATTATTTCACCAGGATCATCCCAGAAAGAAACATGGATTCTCAGAAGATTTTGCATTTTTTTTCTTATATCCTTCTATATATTTAGAAGGTTGGGTCATCTCCCATTTGATAAATTACTAAAGCTAGATGTGTTAATACTTTTATAGTCAACATACATTTTATCAGTTATCACAATTAATACTAATAAAAGAGTAATATGCTAATTAGACTGGGAGATCTTCCAGATGTCCTTCCGGACAGAGCTGGGGGCTTGGCTGCCCTGCAGACCGCCCCAGGCCCTCACCCAGTCCACCCTGCCCCCAGCATGGACCCCCACCCCATCAGGGGCCTGGCCCGCCTGCAAACTGCCTCAGGCCCCTTGCCCAGGCCACGTGCTCCCCAGCAGGGACCCTCACTCCAATTGGGGCATGTCCACCCTGCAAACAGCCCTCAGCTTCTTGCCCACACCAGCCATGCTCCCCAATGGGGAGCCCCCGCCCCTGGTGGGGGCATGGCTGGCCTACAAACCCCTGATGGCTTCTTTCCAGGCCAGCCCCATCCCCCAGTGAGGACCCCACATGTCAATCAGGGTGTGGCCAGCCTGAAAACTGCCCCAGACCCCTCACCCCAGCCAGCCCTGCTCCCTAAGGGGGCGCCCACTATGACCTGGGACCCCCTTCAGGGAAGACTAGCCAGCCCCCACCCATGCACCTGGCCTCTATACTAATAAAAGGATAATATGCTAATTAGACTGGACACCTTTCCAGACAAAGCCTTGGTGGTGGGGTCAAAGCAGAGGCAGTTAGGGGTGATCAGGCTAGCAAGGGAGAGCAGTTAGGGGATCAGGCTGTCAGGGGAGAGCAGTTAGGGGGATCAGGCTGGCAGAGGAGAGCAGTTAGGGGGATCAGGTCAGCAGGCAGGCAAGTGGTTAGGAACCAGCAGTCCTGAATTGCAAGAGGGATGTCCAACTGTTGATTTAGGATGATATCCCCTGAGGGATCTCAGAAAGGAGAGGGTGCAAGCTGGGCTGAGGGAATTTCGTGCACCCAGGCCTCTAGTTGATTATACTCATTTAATCTACTTTTTCTCAGAGTAACTTTTAGAGAACACCAGTCCTTTAGATATGCACATATGTAAACACAAAGAATTGGGGGCAAGTAAATATAAGAAACTCTTTAAAGTGCAATCTCCCTCTTGGGAAATTATAATGCCTGTTAAAATATTGGAGAATCCACAAATTCCATTATTAAGAAGAACAAACTTAAATGACAATGGGAACTATTATCACTCTACAGAACTAGTGATCTGTGAGAACACTAAAATAAAGGCTGCCTGTAAGCATAGCTTTAGAAACTACAAATTAAATCAAAATAGAGAAAATAATAGAAATGTGGGTATCCAATTGGGTAGAAAACATGTGTATATAAGTGGCTGTTTCTAATCATTCCATGTCTTTAAAATGTAAAAACAAGAAGGAGATACTTCTTTCCTGCAGGAAAAACAGGTTTGCTGACTATTTTTCTAGAATTCCTAATATCTTTAAACATTGATTTAGGAGGTCATAGTTTTCAGAAAGCCACATTTTATGATTTTACTATTTTTTTCCTTCTGTATGAGTTTGCACAAATTAATCCCTTTGCTTCAGTTTCCATGTCTGCAAAATGGAAACAGTACCAAATTTATAGGATTTTTGAAGATTAAATGAATGGATATATCTAATGGGTTAGAGTAAATTTTTATATTAGCAATCCCTTGTTACATTTGCTATTATATTTTGTTATTTATTATTTATTTGACAATTCATTGGCATATTTTGGGAACTTGTTGACTTTGAAGTTTCACTCTCATATGGATGTCATAAATGAGGAGTTTTAAAATTTGTATTGGAATAGAAAAACAAACAAATATTAAATTTATACTTTGTGCATAGGTTAAAGACCTCTTTGAGTGTAGCACCAATGTTTTCACCATCATCTAAACATTCCAAATTAGAAAAATTACATAAATAAGAACAGAACATGTGTTGA